>NC_052082.1:26346273-26661828 GCF_015852505.1 Tachyglossus aculeatus | reverse complement strand
CTGGGATTAGAACACATGATGTCCAACTCCCAAGCCAGTGCCCTTTCCACTAAGCCACGCTGCTTCTCTCATTCATTTCATTGGTGGTACACGAAAAGTGTGTGAGATAAAATTAATCTATATAAATCCCTGATTGGTTCGTGGTTGCCCTCTTCTAAATTATTAAAAGGTAGGCAATATTAGCTCACTGTAAATGACAGAAAATCTTCCTCATTCCAGCTTTATACCATCTAATTGTACATGTAATACCTCACAGCTTAAAGCCCTGATCCTTTATGTGATTTAGGAAAACAGTGCCTTAAATATTTGCTGGCACCTGTGAGACATTATACTCATACTCCCCATGCCCTCCTCCCCTGATCTTTGGGATGAGTAGTCTGGGCATGCGGTCAAAATTAAATATCATGCACTCTTCGGGCCACCGAATGAAAAACGGTTAGACTGATGTGCACTTTTCACATTGAAGCATTAGCACTTCGAATGAATAAAATTATGTCTAATACTAATAACAAAAGCCCACAAACCAACCACCAGAGACAAGTGGCCAGAGCAAATCTCTCAAGACTCTTCTTTGTCATGTATAATTGAATAACCATTCCAGCAACAGAGATAACCTTTCCACACTGCATTCTTATTGGAAATCCAGTTAATCTTAGATGAGATGTAGTTAAAAGGAAGTAAAATTTCCCTGATTGTTCATTTAATTTAATAAGCTTGGGAAGGAAAAACTAGATCGAGGGAGCTGACCATATTGAATATTTCTTGGTTAAAGTATTATTCTGTGTATGAAGATCTAGTGTGGAAGATGAGAAAAAACACGCCATTACTTGGCATCACCCATGTTACTATCTTTAGGACTTCAATTTTCACCATATCAAGATGGAAGACTTTTTCAATCCTCAAATCCAATTTGAAATAATAGTTTATGAATATTTTAGAATATATAAAATAAAATCATTTTCAAACAGGGCACAAACTTTCTTCTTGATATTTAAATTTTAACAGCCACAAAATTTGGTCATAGATACCCTCCAAATGGCTCATTTGTCACTAGAAATTTAATTGGAATAAATTTGAATTTCCTGCCCCTGGAAACTCTTACTATTTTGATACTGAACAGTGGGATTTAAAATGACTGCCAATTGCAGCTAATAAGGTTAGTTTATTAAGGAATTACACTATACCTTAAATTGATTAGCTATCACCAAATACATTTGGAAAAGTGATGTAACAGCAGCAGATGACGTGCATAGATGGTTCTTCCCATGAAAACACTACTGGAGAAGGTAAGGATTATAAAAAGTGAATCTATTTTGTAATTCAAAGCTTTTCATATCAAATACTTCCAATCTTGGTTTATGAATACTTGGGGTGATTGTTTCTTTCTTGTGGTGTTTTGATTGTAAAAAAGCATGCTTAGAATGGGAAATCATTTTCATCAGTCAATGGCATTTATTGAGTGCTTAGTGTGTGCAGAGCACTGTACTAAGCATTTGGGAGAGTAAAATGCAACATAAATGATAGACACTATCCTGTGAGCTTATAGTCTAGAGGAGGAGAGAGGTATTTATAAATTAATATATTTATCTGAGTAGTTGAAAAATTTCAGAAATGCAAAAATGCAGAGAAGCAGCATGGCTCAGTGGAAAGAGTACGGGCTTTGGAGTCAGAAGTCATGGGTTCAAATCCCAGCTCCATCAATCATCAGCTGTGTGATTTTGGGCAAGTCATTTCTCTGTACCTCAGTTGCCTCATCTGTAAAATGGGGATTAATACTGTGAGCCCCATGTGGGACAACCTGATCACCTTGTATCCCCCAGCACTTAGAACAGTGCTTTGCACAGAGTAAGCACTTAACAAATACCATCATTATTATTATAAATAAGGAAAACTCACCAACTATCATTCACAATATTCACAGTATTTCATTCCTCTAATACTAACCTTCTCACTGTACCTCAATCTGGTCTATCTCTCCACTCCCCTATCCCTTTGTTGACCTCATACCACTCACCCATGGCCCTGCATCATCTCTACAGACCACTTCCTTTGCTCCTGTGCAGGAGCTGCCGAGAATTGCTGGCAGAAATTTAGATACCAGCCGATTTCATCCACTTCAAGGTTATCCTTGCATGCTTTGACTCTGCCCTCTCCTTTGCCCGGCAATACTATTTCTCCACCCTTATCGACACCCACGCTCATTTCCCTCACTAACTCCCTCCTCAGGCCTTCTGTCCCCCCACCTCCCCCATCCCTTGCCCCCAGTGACCTGGCCACCTACCTCAACAAAATTGCCAGTATCAGGCACGATATTCCAAAAATCTCCCCTGCCCCTCTCCAGTCCCTCCCCTCTCCTGCCCCTTCTTCAACTCTCCCATCTTTCCCAGAAATATCTATAGAGGATATCTCCTGCCCTCTCTCAAAATCCATCCCCTCCACCTGCGCATCTGACCCCATTCCTTCTCACCTCATTAAAACACTTGCCCCCTCCCTTCTTCCCTCCCAAACCGCCATCTTCAACTGTTCTCTCTCCTGTGGCTTGTACCCCACTGTTTCTGAACATGCCCCTATCTCTCCTATTCTAAAAAAAACCTCCCTTGACCCCACAGCTTCCTCCAGTTATTGCCCCATCTCCCTCCTACCATTTCTTGACTGAGCTGTCTACACCCACTGCCTTCAATTCCTCTCCTCTAATTCTCTTCTTGACCCTCTCCAAACTGGCTCCCTTCCCCTTCGCTTCACAGAAACCACCCTCTCAAACGTCACCGATGATCTACTTCTTACCAAATCCAACAGCCTTTACTCCATTCTAATCCTCTTCGACCTCTCAACTGCCTCTAATGCTCCAACCTTGGCTTCACTGACCCAGTCCTCTCCTGGTTCTCTTCCTATCTCTCTTGGCAGCTCATTCTCAGTCTCTTTCATGGCCTCCCATCCTCTAACTGTGGGTGCCCCTCAAGGGTCAGTTCTGGGTCCCCTTCTTTTCTCCATCTCCACCCACTCCCTTGGAAAACTCATTGGCTCAGATGACCTTGACTACCACCTCTAGGTAGATGACACTAAAGTCTACATCTCCAGTCCTGATCTTTCTCCCTCTCTGCAGTCTCACATTTCCTGCTAAAATCTGCCCCTTCTTCTCCACCCAAACTGCTACCACACTAATGCAAGCACTTATCCTATCCCGCTCCTTGTGGGCAGGGATTGTGTCTAGCAACTCTGAGTCATACCTGTGAACCCTGTGTGGGACTGGGACTGTATCCAATCTGATCATCTTGTACCTTCCCTGGTGCTTAATAATAATGACGGTATTTGTTAAGTGCCTACTATGTGTGAAGCACTGTTCTAAGTGCTGGGGTAGGTACAAGGTAATCAGGTTGTCCCACGTGGGTCTCACAGTATTCATCCCCATTTTAAAGATGAGGGAACTGAGGCACAGAGAAGTTAGGTGACTTGCCCAAAGTCACACAGCTGATAAGTGGTGGAGACGGAATTAGAACCCATGACCTCTGACTCCCAAGCCTGTGCTCCTTCCACTAAGCCACACTGCTTAATGCAGTGCTTGGCACATTGTAAGTGCTTAACAAATACTGTGGTTATCATCATTATTCCCTCAGCACTTAGCACAGTGCTTGGTATATAGTAAGCACTTAGTAAATGTAGTCATCACCCTTTTCTTTCTTTCTTTTGTAAACACACACAAAATGGTGAAATTTCACCTAAGCATAATAGCTCTCCACATTTCCCACTTTTCTCAGAGATAATTATCCTTCCACAGAATAGTAATTAAATACCAAGGGGAATGCAGGGAGGCAAAACACTAGCAGAAGACAGATTATAAAGCTGAGGAGTTAATGAGCATTCACCCTATCCAACTCTACTGGTCAGGGAGAAGAAATTCTGAATTGGCAGTGTTGCTAGGAATATTCAACAACCTTTTTGATCTGCTGCACTTGAATGGAAATTAAAAATGCTACACTGTGTTATTGAGATTGGGTAGAAATCCAAGTCCTAGCTTTCAAAACCCTAGCAGAGCTCTTTTACATTTCAGTGTAACTAACGATGGACTCACCTTCATCAGAAACTCTACCCTAATCTGATTTCAATCAACGGTATTAATCGAGTACTTACTGTTTACAGAGCCCTGTACTGATTTGTCATTCTTCACCATCCACCTTTCTGGCAATATTATGTTCTGTGCTTCTCCTTTCTTAATAAGTTCTTAATGTTAGTGTGTTCATTTTTTAATTAACCCATTAGAATGGGTTAAAATTGACTTCAATAACAACCTGTTTCAGAAAGAGGCATGCTACCACACCAAGAATCCCTCACAGCAAAGTAAAACTCCACTAATTGAGAACTCAAGGAACCCAAAAGCATGGGTTTGAGTGAATACTACTAATAATAATTTTGATATGTGTTAAGCGCTTACTCTTCTACCTAGCACTGAGGTAGATACAAAATAATCAGGTCCCACAATGGGGCTCACAGTCTAAGTAGGAGGGAGAACAAGAATTGAATTTCCATTTTCAGATGCGGGAACTGAGACACAGAGAATTTAAGTGACTTTTCCAAGGTCACATAGCAGGTAAGCGGAAGATGCGGGATTAGACCCCAGGTCCTCTGGCTCCCAGGCGCAGGCTCTTTCCCTTAAGCGCAGTGCTCCTCTGTCCACACTGCTTCTCACACTGATTCACAGATTTGAATGTTTTCACTAAAGACAAGTAGAGGATCTAGTTATCTGAGGACTAGCAGTTGCTTTGAATTATTCATGACAGAACCCTTTACATGAGGGCTTTCTACACAGACTCAGGTTCCTTATTTTTTCCTAGTAGGGAATCTTCATTGATGTGTAAATGGGGAGTCTGTATTTTTAGCCCCAGCTTTGCCACTTATTTGCTATGTGACCTTGGGCAAGTCACTTTCTTTTCAGACTCAGTTTCCTCATATGTAAAATAGGAACAAAATGCCTGCTTTCCCCCTATATTGCTCTAATATATGCTATTGAAATAGCTGATGGGACCAATGTTTATAGGAATCAAAACTGTAAACTTGTTGCGGACAGGAAATTTGTCTACCAACTCTGTTATACTGAACTCTCCCAAGCACTTAGTATAGTGGTCTGTACACAATAAGCACTCAATAAATACTGTTGATTAATTGATAGTATGGCTGAGCACAAGTAGAAGTAGGAGTTGAGAGTGAGGATTTGTGTATCAAGGGAGGGGACTTGCATAGAGAACCAGATAAGGGATGAAACCTGTGATAAGTGAAGTGGAACTAGAAATTGGAGAATTTTGAGAAGAAAGGGGACAGTTGTGTAAAGAGGGGAGAACTGAGAGAGAAAAATGGTCGGGAGACTTAGGTCAGAGGTGGTTGTTGAGGTGAGAAATGGTACAAAAATTAGTGGTGATGTGACCCAGAGTTTGTCCAAGTTGGTAAAGGGGTAAGGAGGGTGGAGCAGAGATCCGACGAGTGAAAGAAATAGTCAAATGGCAAAATCATCAGGCATGTCACTGTGGATGTTGAAATTCTAAAGGAAAAGTGAGCATAGAGAAAGAAAAGGAAGGTGAGAAAAGCAACAAAATCGCTCAGAAAATTGGAGGTGAGCCCAGTGGGATGGAACATGTTGGCAAATAGCAATTTTAGTGGCTGATAGGTGCAGTTGACATGAGCATCCATGGTAGGGAAGGTGAAGGATGGAATGGTGTGAAAATGGAATGAAATGAAGAGCAGGCCAATACCTGTCCCTTGTCCTGCAGGCTGGGAGGAGGAGGTAGGAAAAAGTGAGGCCCCCTTGGGAGACAGCATCAGGGGAAAACAGTTTCATCTATGGCAAGAAGTGTCTCGGGAATGACGAGGAGGAGCAGTGACTGAGTGAAGACTAAGTCGAGGACGAAGCAGAGGTTGCTCAGGTCTTCTAGACTGTAAGCTCATTATGGGCAGGGAATGTATCTCTTTCATGGTTATATTGTACTCTCCCAAGTGCTTATCACAGTGTTTTGCACACAATAAGAGTTCAATAAATATGATTAAATGAATGAATGATAGAGCCCATTCAGATAGGACTAGCAAGAAGGCTGGAGACGTGATAGTGTGAGCAGACGGAGTATCAAATGTTCTCTTGGTGGCGGGTTGCTCCTGGCTTTTTCCTTCATATTTTTCCTGGCTTTTTCCTTCATATTTATGCCCTTCCTGATTAATCTTAAGGTCTCCATCAATCAGTATTTTTTAAAAAACAACCCCCTGCATTTAGGAAAAGTTAGCATTTTTTCATTAAAAAAAGACACTGATGGGACTAAGCATAAAAAGGGTGCATGTGACTTTTCTGTGCAAATTTAGATGTTAGGTTATTTTCTGTTTAGTGGGTGCTTGTGCATGTGGTTGAGCCAAAGATTTAATGTGTTGCTTTGAGGAAAGACACACTAAAATGATTAACACTTTAAATTAAGTTAGGGCCCCATATTTAAAGGGTAATGTTGTAAAGACTGGCATTTTTGGCCACTTTGGTTCCTCTGCTCCCTTTTCCTGAGGTTAGAGCAGTAGATTATTAAATAGTTTGTTTATACTTCAATACCCAGACCAGAATAAAACCACTATGTACAATTTCATCCACAGGTTTTCCCTAACAGAATTCATTTGTTTACAAGAATAAAGATAGAAACCCTTCCTTTGGTTCCAATTTTCTGTCAGCTATAACGGCACTAGTTATATGGTTAAGTCAGCAGTTTAATCTTCTTAAACAAGACTAGAACCCTTGCATTTTCCTGGTCGCTCTAACAGTAGTCTAGTTGAAAGCAGTCTTTCCAGAATATAAAAGGAGGAATGATGCCTACAATTTCTCCTTACCAACTGAGCAATTTGATGGTCATAGAATTTGTTGGTCACGGGTTCTAATCTCGGCTCCACCCACTTGTCAGCTGTGTGATTTTGGGCAAGTAACTTAACTTCTCTGTGCCCTCAGTTACCTCATCTGTAAAATGGGGATTAAGGTTGTGAGTCCCATGTGGGACAACCTGATAACTTGTATCTATTCCAGTGCTTAGAACAGTACTTGGCACATAGTAAGCACTTAACAAATACCATTATTATGATTATTATTATTGAAGGGGGTAATATCAATTTTCAGTGGCTTTGTGCTTAACACCTTTAAGTTATTATCATTATTACTCTTCCTCTTTGATACATTTTTCCTAAGAAAATATACCACCCTTGGAAAATTCAACTTGGGCAGAGACAAATTTAATCAAGCTATACTGATTCTAATGGCTTTGGCTATAAAAATGCAAAGGAAACATCTATTCTTGCTAATCGAATAGCATTCTTGTGCATGCTATCACGCTCAACTCTCGCAAGACTCCTCTACAAATTCCCTCCAGCTATTGCATCATCTCCGTAATCCCACGCCTATCTCAAGTCTTAGGTAGACTATAATATACCTACTGACTTGACTCTCTGCCCACAAACTCTCTTTTTGAATCACGGCGATCAAGTTTTCGCCCCGCAGAGAAGCCACCCCACAAGGTAACCAAAGACCTTCTTATTTCTGAGTGGAATGGGCCCTGCTCTACCCTAACCTTTCTTGATTTCTTGGCTTCCTCCTTAAAACGCTAATGGAGTTTGATTTTATTGACACATTATTCACCTTGTTCTCCTCTTAAGTCTCTGGCTGCTCTTTGTGAGTTTCATTTGCTGTTTCCTCTTCCACTTTCCATTTCCTAGCATGGATATCATACAAGGCTCACTTATAGATTCCCTACTCTGTTCCCTTTACATTCGCTCCCTTAGGGAGCTCATCTGGTTGTATGGCTTCACTTACCATCTCTGTGTGAAGAAAATCTACCACTGGCACAACCTCTCTTCAGCTATTTGATTTCCCAGGGACCGTCTCTATATGTTGCTAATCTGTACTTCCCAAATACTTAGTACAGTGCTCTACACACAGTAAATGCTCAATAAATATGATTGAATGAGTGAATGAATGTAACTGCTTCAGCATTTATCAGAGGACTTGGCACATAGTAAATGCTTAATAATTGACAGAGTTATTAATTCAGGTTGAGAGGTAGAAGGGGCTGTGACTTTCACTGGGCTTTTCTGTTTTGCTTTCAAAATAAGTTAATGATCATGGGTCTTTCCTTCAAAACTGCTACCCAGTAAGAAAACGTTAATTCATTTTTTTCTTTTAAGTGAATGATCCTGTGGAAAGCTCTGGGCTTCCCTCCTACGTCAGACACAACTGGATGCCAAGGAGGACAGGTGAGTACTCATGGGGAGACAATTTGTCATGGCCTGCCTAGGTCGGTATATGCGTGTAGCTTCATCATTCCTTGGTGTTTCTGAGACTTCATTTACTGCCAGTTGCCATGCCAACTGGTTCAAAATGCAGGCACAAGAAGGCTCATAGTGCACAGATTAGCTACAGAACAAACATGTATAATGTGCATGATCAGGCAGGATAAAGCTATTTCGGAACATTTGCCAGGATTTAAATGAACTAATTAGGATATAAATCTACGATAGTCAAAATATTCCTTTCAAAGAGCTCTTTGGGACCTAATCAATCAATCAATGGTATAGGTTGAGCACTTACTTTGGGCAGAACACTCACTGTACTAAGCACTTAGGAGAGTACAATATAATTGAATTTGTTGAGCTACACCTGCCCACAATGAGTTCACATTCTATAGGAGGAAACAGACATAAAAATAAATTATTCATTCAATCAAATTTATTGAGCACTTACTGTGCACAGAGCACTTGGGAGTATAAAATATAGCAATAAACAAACACATTCTTTGCCCACAACGAGCTTACAGTCTAGAAGTGGAGAATTATGGGTATGTACATGTCAACTCAAGCAATCAACTTGAGTCTCCACCCTCTACTCTCTCCTGCGGCGCCGCTGCCCAGCACAGGCGAGTTTTGGGTCTGTAGAAAAGATTCCTCTCACAGGGATTTACAGTCTATAGGAGGAACTTATAGTCTAAAGGAGGAGTTTACAGTCTAGAAGACCTGTGAAGATGACTACCTTATGGTAACTACCTTAGCCACTAAGTGCAATTCAGGGTCAGATTCCAGGACCAGATAGGCTACAGCCTTCCCGGGCCACCACCGGTCTTTCTCCAAACCCTGCACCCTTTCCTTCTTTTACCATGTTTATGGAAAGTAGAATGAGCTATCCAGTGAGGTAGCAGTGGCCCCTATAGAGCTGGGGAAAAGAACTACTTCCTGAAGTAGCAGGTAAAGGTAGGTGATGGAAGGGAGGCAGCAGAAGGTTGATTTTTCCCTTCTTTCCTTCAACAAATTTGAGTGCCTTCTGTTTATAGAGTGTTTATAGTGCTTGGGAGTGCACATGGACTTAGAAATCACAATCTCTGCCCTCACAAAGTGTTCTAGAGGTGATCCTGGGAATGAGAGATGCCTGAGAGCCCTATGGCCAGAGCTGGCTCTTCATGGATTCTGAGCTTTAGGCCCCTCCCACCACCTTGCTGCCAATACCCACGGCACCCAAGTCTTCACCCCAACAAGAGAAAAGGAATCAATCAATTTTATTTATTGGGCACTTAATATGAGCAGAGCTCTGTACTAAGTGCTTGGGAGCATACAATACCATTATTCTGTGGTTAGCCATCAAGTCATCTCCGACCCATAACAACGCCATGGACACATCTCTCCCAGAATATCCCATCTCCATCCAGAATCATACTGGTAGTGTATCCATAGAGTTCTCTAGGTAAATATACGAAAGTGGTGTACCATTGTTTCTTTCCGTGCAGTTGACTTGAGTCTCTGCCCTCGACTCTCTCCTGCGCCGCCGCTGCCCAGCACAGGCGAGTTTTGGGTCTGTAGAAAAGATTCCTCTCACAGGGATTTGCAGTCTATAGGAGGAGCTTATAGTCTAAAGGAGGAGTTTACAGCCTAGAAAACCTGTGAAGGAGAGTTCAGCTTCTAAAAACTTGAGCATTTGAGTAACTTCAGAGGAAGGGGATAAAAGGGTCACCTTGCTGACATGAGCAATCTTGTGGAGCTGAGTTCTTTAATTGCCTGGCTTGTATAATTGTTCATTTGTTTCTAAAAATAATAATTATTATGGTTCTTGTTAAGCACTTGCTATGTGCCAAGCACTATTCTAAGCACTGCGGTAGATACAAGTTAATCAAGCTGGACAAAGTCCCTGTCCCATATTGGGCTCACACTCTTAACCCCCACTTTACAGGTGAAGTTACTGAGGCCCAGATAAGTTAAGTGACTGTCCCAAGATCATCATCATCATCATCAATCGTATTTATTGAGCGCTTACTGTGTGCAGAGCACTGTACTAAGCGCTTGGGAAGTACAAATTGGCAACATATAGAGACAGTCCCTACCCAACAGTGGGCTCACAGTCTAAAAGGGGGAGACATGCAACAGAGTCAGAATTAGAATCCTTCTCACTCCCAGGTCCACGCTTAATCCACTAAGCTACCTACTTCTATTTTTGTCTTCCTTGTGGCCTTTTATTCAATTGATCTTTGGTTATTTCCAAGTGCCTACTAGAGTTTGAACTCTTTGTAAATGCTCATTTAACACTTGAATGATCATAATCTCTGCTTTTGGCTTGCAATCTAATGTGGAAGACAAACTGGCGTTATTTATCGAATAAGCAATAAAAAGAGAAAGAGAGTGGGTATGTATGAGTCTGTGTGCTTCTGTGTAGGAAGAGAAAATGAAAGTGAGAAAGCAATTTTTTTTCAAAAATGTAAAAATTCCCATGATATAATGGGTAGAGTTTGGACTGAATATGTTACTAGACAAGTGACCTATCTGCCCCATGCCCCACATGGGACAACCCGATCACCTTGTATCCTCCCCACTGCTTAGAACAGTGCTTTGCACATAGTAAGCACTTAACAAATGGCATCATTATTATTATTATCCATATTGTATTTATACAGAGGCTGTTCATTATGTGCTAATGCTTTTGCTATTTGAAGACTCTGTAATCTAAATTAAGTTAATTAAAACCTAAGTGGCTATATGCCCTAATACTTGGGAAATTTTAGGAAAAAAGAAATAGAAATATAGGTTTTTTTTTCTAGAAATGGTTAAAATTAAAGTTCATAGACTATCCTGATTCCTTAGAAGGCATTGCCATCTAGAGACGAAAATGAATAGTACTACAAACTACATCAACCATTAATTTTTTTTTGTTTAGAATAATCAATCAGTTGTATTTATTGAGTTTACTGTAATAAGCACTTGAGTACAGCACAACAGAGTTGGTAGGCATATTCCCTGCTCATGAGGACTGCGATTACCAGATTAGTGCTTTTTTTGGCTCTGTGAAAACAGAATATTAGCTGAAAGAGGTCTAATAAGTTATTGTATCTCACAGAAAAAATTAAAAGCTCAGCAGTGCATTCTCAAGATCCCAAAAAGGATTCGAACAATATGAATATGTTTTTAAGCAGTGATAAAAAGCACAATAAGTTATATTTGTATGATCAGCTGAGGCAAACGCTTGTTCTTTCCTTGCAGTGTGGCCTAGTGGAAAGAACACAGGCCCGGGAGTCGGGAAATCTGAGTTCTAATCCCAATTCCACCACTTGCCCGCTGTGTGACCTTGGGCCACTCAACTTCTCCTTGCCTCAGTTCCCCTGTATGTAAAATGGGGATTCAGTGCCTGTTCTGCCTCCTGTTTAGACTGTGAGCCCCATGTGGGCAGGGAAGGTTTCTGATCTGAATATTTTGTGTCTAGCACTTAATACAATGCATAGTGCATAGTAAGCATTTAACAAATTCCACAATTATTATTACTATTATTAGAGGTAATAATAATAAATCAGAGAAGCAGCGTGGCTCAGTGGAAAGAGCCTGGGCTTTGGAGTCAGAGGTCATAGGTTCAAATCCCAGCTCTGCCAATTGTCAGCTGTGTGACTTTGGGCAAGTCACTTCAGCCCCACCCCCGCCTACCTCCTTCCCCTCCCCACAGCACCTGTATATATGTATATATGTTTGTACGTATTTATTACTCTATTTATTTATTCATTTTATTTGTACATATTTATTCTATTTATTTTATTTTGTTAATATGTTTTGTTTTGTTGTCTGTCTCCTCCTCCATCTCTGTTTGTTGCCAACTTGTACTTCCCAAGCATTTAGTACAGTGCTGTGCACACAGCAAGCGCTCAATAAATACGATTGAATGAATGAATGAACTTCACTTCTCTGGGCCTCAGTTCCCTCATCTGTAAAATGGGGATTAAGACTGTGAGCCCCACATGGAACAACCTGATTGCCTTGTAACCTCCCCAGCGCTTAGAACAGTGCTTTGCACATAGTAAGCACTTAATAAATGCCATTATTATTATTATTATTATTATGTACCAAGTAGTTTTAGTATACATATGATAACTCAGTAGTACACTTTTAATTTTTAAAGTGCTATCACTCATATGCCATTCAGTAAAAGATATTTCCTGCTAATATATCTGTCATTACCGAATGCTAAATTGAAATGAGCCTTAATCATTCTATTAAGTCAAAGCTTCAAAGGTAGGGAGAGGGGATTGCTTAAAGTTAGACTGTCATGCTGTAATCCTGGCATTAAAATTCAGGAAGGCTCTTGTGAAAGAATGCTAAATTAGGACTGTTACAATAAAAATGGCTACATACATTTACAGGTATATCGATATCTATCTAGCTATATATAGATATTAACATATAGATAACTTTATTTTTGAAGATGCTATTATTGGTGGGATCTTACGTGAAAAGGGAAGAAAAAGACTGACATATGACCGGCATTTCCTTCGGTATTGTTTGACCCCTTACCCACCTCCTGCCTCTGGCCTGGGATGCCTTCCCTCCTCAAATCTGTCAAACAATTACTCTCCCCCTCTTCAAAGCCTTATTGAAGGCACATCTCCAAGAGGCCTTCCCAGACTAAGCTCCGCTTTTTGTTTTGTTTTGTTGTCTGTCTCCCCCTTCAAGACTGTGAGCCTGCTGTTGGGTAGGGACCGTCTCTATATGTGGCCAACTTGTACTTCCCAAGCGCTTAGTCCAGTGCTCTGCACACAGTAAGCGCTCAATAAATACGATTGAATGAATGAATGAATTTTCCTCATCTCCCACTCACTTCTGCATTGCCCTGACTTGCTCTCTTTGCTCTTCCCCCTCCCAGCCCCATAACATTTCTGTTCATATCTGTAATTTGATTTGATTCATTTGTATCGCTGTCTTCCCCCCATCTAGACCGTAAGCTCGTTGTCGGCAGGGAATGTGACAGTTTATTGTTTTTCCCAAGCATTTAGTACAGTGCTCTGCCCTCAGTAAGCACTCCACAAATGCGACTGAATGAATTAATGAATGAATACGTGCTTAGCGTTCCCTCACCAGCCCGCAGGATCTATTGCTGTGCCATTCTCCCCGATGCCTGCTCTGGGCAGCTGGCACCATCACCCTCCCCATCCCCTCGCCCTACCTCCTTCCCCTCCCCACAGCACCTGTATATATGTAAATATGTTTGTATGTATTTATTACTCTATTTTATTTGTATATATTTATTCTATTTATTTTATTTTGTTAATATGTTTAGTTTTGTTCTCTGTCTCCCCCTTCTAGACTGTGAGCCCACTGTTGGGTAGGGACTGTCTCTATATGTTGCCAACTTGTACTTCCCAAGCGCTTAGTACAGTGCTCTGCACACAGTAAGTGCTCAATAAATACGATTGAATAAAAGAGTGAATGAATCACCAGCCACCTTCCATGACTCCTCCTCTGGGCTCCTGGCACGGTCACCCTGTCACTCTCCACGACATCTCCTCCAGACATCCAGCCAAGTCACTGTGTAACCCTCAGTTCTGCATCCCCTTCTATTCTGCATCTACACCCACTCCTTTGGAAAACTCATTCACTCCCATGGCCTCAACTAACACCTCTATGTGGATGATACCCAAATCTACATCTCCAGCCCTGTTTTCTCTCCCTCTCTGCAATCTTGCATCTCTCTTGCCTTCAAGACATCTCTACTTGAATGTCCTACTGTCACTTCAAACCTAACATGTCCAAAATGGAGCTCCTTATCTTTCCACCCAAGGCCTGTCCTCCCCCCGACTTTCCCATCAAGGTAGATGGCACCACCATCCTTCCTGTAACCTTGGGTCAGTGGAAAGAGCCCGGGCTTTGGAGTCAGAGGTCATGGGTTCAAATCCTGGCACCGCCACTTGTCAGCTGTGTGACTTTGGGCAAGTCACTTAACTTCTCTGTGCCTCCGTTCCCTCATCTGTAAAATGGGGATTAAGACTGTGAGCCCCACGTGGGACAACCTGATCACCTTGTAACCTCCCCAGAGCTTAGAATAGTGCTTTGCACATAGTAAGCGCTTAATAAATGCCATCATTATTATTATCCTCGAATCTCTCTCATTCAACCCATATATTCCATCCGTTACTAAATCCTGTCAGTCCTACATTCACAACATCACTAAAATCCACCCTTTCCTCTCCATCCAAACTGCTAACACATTAATACAATTGATTACTTATCCTATCCCACCTGGATTACTGCACCAGCCTACCTGCTGACTTCCCAGCCTCCAGTCTACCCTCTCCAGTCCATACTTCACTCTGCTACCCAGTCATTTTTCTACAAAAACGTTCAGGACATGTCACCCCCTTCACCGGGGCTGTTTCTGACCCTCGAGGTTCTTATGCATTCCTCCCCCATGGGCAATGCCTGTGTCTGGCCTTTCAGTGACTTCTGAGGTCAGTTAGCTGAGAGTCCTGATAATGGGCCCTTTCCTGACCCACTCTTGAAGTCCGTCTGGTCATGGCTGAGGATGATTTCTCCATCCTTTTTCCTTGCCTGGACAGATCACGGCATCCGTCCTGGTATGGTCTGCAGCAGGCTGGCTGTCTTTAGGTCCACTTGTGCTCCGTATTCTACCATTCCGGTTGTACAGCATTGTGTTAGGAAGATCACTGTCCGCCGCAATGGTCTTCTCGTCTCCAGTGTGCCACGAACTTTGCCCTGCCAAACTCCTTTCAATCGCCAACTGTAGCAGCTGAAGTTATAGCTGGTGTCACTTGAGATTACTTCTAAATGAAAAACAGTCTTAACTGATCAATAGATTTCCTTCCAAAGGGATGCCCTCGCTCAGCTAAGTGACCTTCTCGCTTAACAAAACCCAGAATTACTATTGTTAATATAATTATTCTTAATATTATATTCCCATCTCCCATCTTCTCTCCATCCCCACCGTCTTACCTCCTTCCCTTCCCCACAGCACCTGTATATATGTTTGTACATATTTATTACTCTATATTTTACTTGTACATATCTATTCTATTTATTTTATTTTGTTAATATGGTTGGTTTTGTTGTCTGTCTCCCCCCTCTAAACTGTGAGCCCACTGTTGGGTAGGGACCGTCTCTATATGTTGCCAACTTGTACTTCCCAAGCGCTTAGTCCAGTGCTCTGCACACAGTAAGCGCTCAAGAAGCAGCGTGGCTCAGTGGAAAGAGCACGGGCTTTGGAGTCAGAGGTCGTGGGTTCGTATCCCGGCCCCGCCGCATGTCTGCTGTGTGACTTTGGGCAAGTCACTTGACTTCTCTGTGCCTCAGTTACCTCATCTGTAAAATGGGGGTGAAGACTGTGAGCCCCACATGGGACAACCGGATGACCTTGTATCTATCCCAGCGCTTAGAACAGTGCTTGGCACATAGTAAGCGCTTAACAAATGCCATTATTATTATTATTAATAAATACGATTGATTGATATACTTACCTGAAGATTCTCTGTCTTGACAAGTATTTTCTTTCTCTCTCCAGGGCCTGAAATAAAACTTCCCCAGAATTTCCCCTTTACCCCAGAACTGTTCGTGAATGCAAAGTTTTGCTACCGAAAAATAAAAGACTTCATTTCCAGAAACAGCTTTCCAGTTTTCACTTCTATTTAAAATCCACATTCCGTCCCTACCCTCTGCTGCCATCTCGTGGTCGTCTCTGGTACTACCTACATTGTTACCGTTTCTGAAAAATAAAATAAAATTCAGGACCCTTTAGAAATTTCACAACATGGGCCCGCTCCTCCACCTCTGCTAAGACTTCTGCAGTAAAATAAAACCCAGAAACCAAAACTAATGCTCAGTTTTCGAGGTCCAGAGAAGTGAGGCTCTGCTGGCTACCATGGATGATACTGTGAATCATGGATGATACCATGGCCAATAATAATGGCATTTATTAAGCGCTTACTATAATAATAGTATTTATTAAGTGCTTACTATGTGCAAAGTACTGTTCTAAGCGCTGGGGAGGTTACAAGGTGATCAGGTTGTCCCACGGGGAGCTCACAGTCAATCCCCATTTTACAGATGAGATCACTGAGGCACAGAGAAGTGAAGTGACTTGCCCAAAGTCACACAGCTGACAACTGTTGGAGCTGGGATTTGAACCCATGACCTCTGACTCCAAAGCCCGTGCTCTTTTCACTGAGCCACGCTGCTTCTCTAACTTACTTACTGCTTACTCTGTGCAAAGCACTGTTCTAAGCGCTGGGGAGGTTACAAGGTGATCAGGTTGTCCCACGGGGGGCTCACAGTCTTAATCCACATTTTACAGATGAAGTCACTGAGGCACAGAGAAGTGAAGTGACTTGCCCAAAGCTGACAATTGGCAGAGCTGGGATTTTAACCCATGATCTCTGACTCCAAAGCCTGGGCTCTTCCCATTGAACCATCCTGCTTCTCTAATACTCAAAGACATCAGGGAACGTGACTGCTGCTTCTTTTATACTCTCCCAAGCACTTAGTTCAGTGATCTGCACGTGCTAAGGATTCAATAAATACTATTGATTGATTGACTGATCACAGCTTGAATGGCAGCAGTGAGTGATGGAATTCTTCACTGGTCCTGCGGCAGATTTGATACCACCTTCATAGGCTTACCCCATCCAAAGTTTCAGAGATAAAAAATGAGGCAACCTTGGAATTCTAGTCTTCCAGTCTCCATATCCCCCACAAGACTGAAATCACTATGTTGCACCTTTGTAGAAATAATTAATCAAGCAGTAGTATTTACTCAGTGCTTACTTTGGGAAGGGCACTGTACTAAGTACTTGAAGGAGTATAATAGAGTTAGTAGAAGTGATACCTTCCCTATCCCTGACTAGTGGGTAGACAGACACTAAAATAAATTACAGGTAGGGGAAACAACAGAATATAAGAATGCCTATGTAAGTGCTGATGGGGTGAGTATCAAAGAGCATAGGGCGTTCAAACTTAAGTGCCTAATGAGAATAGTGATGGTAATAGTAAGAGAAGTAGTAGTAGTAGTCGAATAATTGTTTTGTGCTAAGCATTATATGATGCTAAATAGGATATTCAAATGCAAGTCCCCGCCACGCAGGGAGCTCACAGTCTCGGTTGCGGAACACAGACACTTAGAAAAAAAGAAATAAATGATAGAAAGGACCAGGCAATAGGACCGCTTAGGAAGCAAGAATCACAAGCGAGGAGAATGTACAGATAATTGAACAAGTAAACAGTCCTTGGAGGCAGCAGTTCTGGTCATCTTCCCTGCTCCAGACCCTGATCTTGGTTTCAAACAGCTGCAGCCTGGCAATGTTCATCTTCCAGAGTTCCCAAAGGGATGGCTGCAGGTAGAGAGGGGGTGTTTGGGGCCCGGGAGATCCCCTGCCAATGCCAAAGCACACTGTGGTGTGGTGGCTCTGACTTTTCAGAGCCCTATAAAACTTCTGGGTTATTTTTAATGAATAAATCCAGTATCATCCCAGGGCCTCGTTCCTGTTCTGCCTGGGTTCATACCATCTAGAAGGACAGAAGCAGCAGTGGCAGGCCATTACCACAAAATGGAGAACACTGGGCAGGCCGCAGCTGGGGCTGTAGCTGTGACTATTGAACTCTAAGTCCTGAGACTGCCAAAACTCTGCTCTTCTAACTACAGCACCCTATGGCTTTGATTGTATTTTATTTTCGTATTTCTCCCTGGCTCATTTGGCATGTTTTTTAATGGCCTTATTGTCAAATACTAACGAAGCAAGCCTATGTAGGCCCAGATCAGTCCCACCCCCAGTACCTGTAGATGAGAAGCAGTGTGGCTCAGTGGAGAAGAGCCTGGGCTTTGGAGTCAGAGGTCATGGGTTCAAATCCCGGCTCCACCAAATGTCAATTGGGTGACTTTGGGCAAGTCACTTAACTTCCCTGTGCCTCAGTTCCCTCATCTGTCAAATGGGGATGAAGACTGTGAGCCCCCTGTGGGACAACCTGATCACTTTGTAACCTGAACAGTGCTTTGCACATAGTAAGCACTTAATAAATGCCATTATTATTATTATGTGTTGAAAGGGGACTTACAGACTTGGGTTCTCCAGGGCCTTTTAGCCGTGAAGGATGCAAAAGCATGGTAGCAATCAAGCTCTCAAAGCACTTGCTTGAAACTCAAAACCCAGTAATCCAGTTGCTTTTAAAGCCACAAAAGGCACATTTTTCCCAGGGGAAGGTGATTTAAAATTATGTGAGTGACTCTCTCTCCCAAACACTACTGAAAAAATAAGCCTCCTATATCTCCCAATGTGTTCTACACCATTCTCTCTCCACGGTCCATTCCATCTGGTTCTTTTAATTAAAAAGCTCAGCAACTTGATTTTTCCCTCTCCATCAGGGTTCAATCTTCTCCATCAGACACTCAAGCAATTTCCCAGTAACCTGACCATCCATTATGGATATGACCAGAGCAGGGAAGAAAAGCAAGGCCCAGTGGCTTACAATCATTAAATCATAAAATCCTCAAGGCCAGGGACCAGGTTTTGACTTCTATCATCAAGTGTTTAGTACAGTGCTCTTACACACAGGTGCTCCTCGATAAATACATGCCACTGGTGATGATGTGTGGAACTCTGACACTCGAACAATCAGTTGTATTTATTGAAGGCTAACTGTATGGAGAAAGTTGGACTAATCACTTGGGAGAATACAATATAACGGAGTTGGTAGACATGTTTCCTGCCCACAAGGAGCTTACAGTCTGGAGGATACTCAATTCAAGCTCTGGCCCCATTTCTGACACTGTAGCCACAGAACTCCTAAATAATTATGGCATTTGTTAAGTGCCTACTATGATCAAAGCACCGGAATGCCCTCCCTCTGCCCATCCGCCAACCTATCTCTCTTCCTCCCTTCAAGGCCCTACTGAGAGCTCACCTCCTCCAGGAGGCCTTCCCAGACTGAGCCCCTTCCTTCCTCTCCCCCTCGTCTCCCTCTCCATCCCCCCATCTTACCTCCTTCCCTTCCCTGCAGCACCTATATATATGTATATATGTTTGTACATATTTATTACTCTATTTATTTTATTTTACTTGTACATATCTATTCTATTTATTTTATTTTGTTAGTATGTTTGGTTTTGTTCTCTGTCTCCCCCTTTTAGACTGTGAGCCCACTGTTGGGTAGGGACTGTCTCTATATGTTCCCAACTTGTACTTCCCAAGTGCTTAGTACAGTGCTTTGCACACGGTAAGCGCTCAATAAATATGATTGATTGATTGATTGTTCTAAGCGCTGGGGGGATACAAGGTGATCACGTTGTCCCAAGTGGGCTCACCATCTTAATCCCCATTTTACATATGCAGAAACTGAGGCTCAGAGAAGTTAAGTGACTTGCCCAAGGTCATATAGCAGGCATGCAAGGGAGTCAGGACTAGAACCCATGACCTCTGACTCCCAAACCCGGGCTCTTTCCACTGAGCAACACTGCTTCTCTGTGGCGAAACCCGCGTTCCTGTTCTTTAATCAAGGTTTCACCGCTTGGAGCAATGGGGAGAGGCCAGCCTCCCCCTATTATTGTAGCTAGAGATGTTTAATCACGATGTTAGCCAAGAGAAGAAGAGGCTGGGATTACTACTACTAATAATAATAAATGGCATTTGTTAAGCGCTTACTATGTGCAAAGCACTGTTCTAAGCGCTGTGGAGGATACAGGCTGATCAGGTTGTCCCACGTGGGGCTCACAGTCTTAATACCCGCTTTACAGATGAGGTAACTGAGGCCCAGAGAAGTTAAGTGGCTTGTCCAAGATCACACAGCAGACATGCGGCGGAGTCAGGATTCAAACCCATGACCTCTGACTCCAAAGCCCGTGCTCTTTCCACCGAGCCACTGTCATTACTCAGGTTTGGGGCCTTTGTTTCCTCTAGCAGCAGGGAAACTGCTAGTCCAGACCCTCAGAATTGAATAATCCAGGCACTGTCACATCTGAAAGTAGTAGAACTGCCTGAACCACTGGTCACAAGAGGTAGGCACACCTACCACCACCCGTTTAGAATTTGGGAAAGACTGTGTTGGTTTAGACATAGCACGGCTAAGGCCTAGGACCGTGAGGAGCCTGAAGACCACACTGTTATTGCTATTTTGGTTTTTGATGCTGTTTTTCTATTTTTGGACATCCCGTTCTCTAGTTTACCGACTCTATTTGTAAATATTTTTATGTCTGTCTTCCCCATTGCAGAGTAAGCTCCTCATAAGCGGGGAACATGACACTTGTCTGTGTCAGTGGTGGCAGCGGTGGCATTCCAGGAAGAAGATGGTTTTACTTTCACCCCTGCTATGGCTGGGATCGTGGCTGGAGGCAGTGCCTATGACTACCGACCCTGAGCTGTGAAAAGGCTGAGACTTTGCTCCCCTAGTCCCAGGACCTTATTGCTCTTGCTGTATTTTTCATTGTCTTTTAGGTAATTTTTTTTTGTTTTCATTCTTTCCTTATGTGTCTATATTTTTGTATCTCACCCCTTCTCCCACTGATTCTTAGATCGTGAACCCCTTTAGAGGCCAGGGACCATGTCTAATTCTCATCTATGGTTCCCAGAACTAATTCAGTGCTCTTTGTACAGTAAATTCTACTACTACGATGACTACTACCGCTACGATAATGACTACTGCTAGTACTGCTAGTACTCCCGACTCCGCCACATGTCTGCTGTGTGACCTTGGGCAAGTCACTTAACTTCTCTGAGCCTCAGTTACCTCATCTGTAAAATGGGGATTAAGACTGTGAGCCCCACGTGGGGCAACCTGATCACTTTGTATCCCCCCAAGTGCTTAGAACAGTGCTTTGCACATAGTAAGCGCTTAACAAATGCCAACATTATTATTATTATTATTATTATTATTATTATTATTACTACTACTATAATAATGCTAATAATTATGGTACTTGTTAAGCACTTACTATGTGCCAAGCACTGTACTAAGCACTGGGGTATATACAAGGTAATCAGTTTGGACACAGTCCCTGTCCCACACGGGGCTCACACTCTTAATCCCCATTTTACAGACGAGGTAACCGAGGCCCAGAGGAGTTAAGTGACTTGCCCAAGATCACACAGCACTTACTACTACTACAACAATTGTTACTATTATTATATTAAATACAATTTACAAGAGGGTAGAAACATGGTCTCGAGCCAGAAATTCTACAGAATGTTAATTCTCAAGTCATATATTCGATCTCTCTCAAAACTGCAATTTGTCCCTCTTAAATGATTATGTATCTTCAAGCTCATGTTCAGTAAAGTTGTTTCTTTAAAAAAAAAGTATAAAAATGTCTACACAGCATTGTGTCTTTCTGTATGTTTGAGGGACTGGGGAACTGGTGAGTTTCCGAAAGATGTTTTCTGACTTTAATTATGAAAAAATTAAAAATAATATATCTGTGATAATCTTTCATGCTTAAGATAGCATATTCGCTTTGGAGAAAAACTCCAGGAGAATTAAAATCACATAGAGCAGAAAAAGAGTAATGCTTGCTTCTGAATACATTTCACTTCTGTGGTCTCAGTCTGACTTTCCTGCAAAAAATAACGATCCAGAGACAATGTAGATTTGAAAAGGAGTGTCATTTTATAAATTCTACTTCTGGCTGCTCTTGAAAAAAATATAGATATTACAAGTCAGTATTTGGATAGCTAAACGTATTGACTACATTGTCTTCTTCCTTCAGAAAAAAAAATCCCTCTATATAGAAGAGTAAAGAATCCCAAACAAGTTGCAGGGAGGGAATGTGTCTGCTTAATGTTCAATTGTACTCTCCCAAGTGCTTAGTACAGTGCTCTGCACCCAGTAAGCACTCAATAAATACAATTGACTGACTGAGGTCGACACAAAGTCCCGTATAGGCTCATTAATGGACCAGCTAACTGTTACCTTTATTTACACCCTACTTAGCAGTCATCAATCAGTCAATCAATGGCATTTATAGAGTGCTTACTGGATGCAGAGCACTGTTCTAAGCGCTTGGGAGAGTGAAATACAACAGTGTCATTGGATACAATCCCTACCCAAGGGTTCATGTTCAGAAATCTACTCACTGTATTCATTTTGACCGCTCTGGCCGTAAATAACTTTATTTGTTTCCCCCATCCCCCACAGTTAGACTGTAAACTCCTCATGGGCAGGAATGTGTCTCTTTTTTATTCTGTACTTTTCAAGTGCTCAGTACAGTGCCCTGCATCAAGGGGTGCACAATAAATGCTACTACCACCACGACTACTACTAGTATCACTGCTACTGCTACAGATTGAAAACAAGCAGCAGCCCTTAGCCTCATGGCTCTCCGATAGCGGAGCGTGCAAGCGGACATTTCCCTTCGTATTGGACCCTGTCCTTTCCTTTCCACCACAGCGGGGCAAGGATGAAGAGACACTATCCCTACTGAAACTTTAAAACATTGGGGTTGAGGTTCTTTCCCCAGTGGCTGTTGTAACTGCTGTTCTCTAAACAGCCTGCCTGAATGGTGAGAAACATATGAAGCTGTAACTCCTCTGATATTTATTCTCGCCTTTGTCTCCATTGTTCTTTTTCTGGGTCTTTTGGTGTTTCACCGTACCTTGTGTTCCGGTCACCAACTCCCCCGCCCTTATTCTTAGAATGGGAGCCCCTTGGGGGCCAGAGATTTTGTCTTATTTTCATCCATGAACTTTTTCCCAGCACTTAATACAGTGTTTTGCACTATACTTAACACTATCACTACTCCTGGGGCAGAGGGAATGTCCGCGAAATGCACGTGTTCCTTAATTCTTCAAAAGCCTTCAATTCCAAATGCGTCGTTGTACAAATGTCAAGATTTTTCTGCCTCGTCCGCAACCAGCAAGGCAGATCGGCCTTGCAGATAGCAATCAGGAATAAGTGGAATTTTTGAGATGACTAGGATGCTGAGGATTAGAATGAGAAATGAAACCAATCACTATAAATAATAATGCAAACGTAGTGCAGAAGACCATCTTCAGGGGAGCAAAGTACCCAACATCTACTGGTCTTTTGGGCCCCACCTTCTCATGTGGATAGAATTTTCATAGGGATAGAATTTACCACCAAACACAAAGAAAAAAGGCTGCATAAATAATTTTGTGGAAATGTTGTCACTGCTGCCACAGGAAACTTGCACTTCCAAAGTAGGCTAGTGGAAGAGTCCAGGCCTGGAAATCAGGGGCCTGAGTTCAAATCCTAGCTCCACCACTTGCCTGCTATGCAACCTCAGGCAAGTCTCTGAACTTCTTTGTCCTTCAGTTTCTTCATCTGCACAATGTGGATAAAACACTATTCCCCCTTCTCTTTACACTGTGAGCTCAACATGGGATAAGGACTGTGTCAGATCTGATTGTAGCATATCTACCCCAGCGCTTAATACGGTACTTGGCACATAGTAAGAGCTTGAAAAATACTATAATTATAATTAGAGATAATAATTTGAGGTTAGTTCAATTAAAGGATTTCATTTTCATGCTAGAAGGAGGATAACAGTCTCGTTCTAATGAGCAGCATTGATTTCAGGAGGAAAAGCTAACCTATAGAGTTCTGTGGGACTCCATGGTAAGTTCCAGGAATTTTTCCAGGAGAGCAAATTGAATTTGGAGAAAAGAGTAAATAAACAGTCCTCCAGTAGGAAGGTCGTGACTCCATCTGTTTTGCCTATTATTACTGCGCTTATACTGCCTAGAAGAATATCTGGTCAGGACCTAGGAAATTTAACCCA
Source organism: Tachyglossus aculeatus (assembly GCF_015852505.1). NCBI lineage: Eukaryota > Metazoa > Chordata > Mammalia > Monotremata > Tachyglossidae > Tachyglossus > Tachyglossus aculeatus. The sequence continues at coordinate 26,637,803 of NC_052082.1, read as the reverse complement.
GTACAGATCAAAGTTTCCACATGTGGTGTGTTTTTGTCAAATTACTGCCTTACATCAACTCAGCAAACATTCCCTTAGGGCAGGCAGAAGACCCATTATTTATTGACTCCTTATTATGATGTGGCCTAAAATAAAACATTCAGTTGTTCTTCCAGCATACTAAAGAGTACATTTAAATGACCAATTTTCAAAAATGGTGTCACTAATCCTTCAATTGTATTTTTTGAGTGCTTACTTATGCAGGGCACTGTATCAAGCACTTGGGAGAGTGCCACACATTATAGAAGACACATTCCCTGCCCACAATGAGCAGGGAAGCAGTGTGGCTAAGTGGAAAGAGCCCGGGCTTGGGAGTCAGAGGTCCTGGGTTCCAATCCCAGCTCTGCCACTTGTCAGCTGTGTGACTTTGGGCAAGTCACTTCACTTCTTTGGGCCTCAGTTACCTCATCTGTAAAATGGGGATTAAGGCTGTGAGCCCCACGTGGGACAACCCGATTACCTTGTATCCCCCCCAGTGCTTAGAACAGTGCTTGGCACAGATTAAGTGCTTTACAAATACCATTATTATTATTATGAGCTAAAAAAAACTTTTGCGGCCAATTTTGCCGTTACAGGACAGAGAAAGTGGTGTCCTGTATTTCCCAGTGGCATCTGTGGCCATCCTTAATGCTCTGGAAAGACCAGGAAGGGTAGACTTTGTTTGGGGCATGACACAGCCTCTTTATCCAGAACCTCCACGTGGCTCTGAACCCATGTGGTTCCCTCTAAGAGGCCTGGCTCTAAGCTCTCAACAAGTTCACAGGAAGGCAGCCAAAATCTATAAAATAGAGCTTCCTACCTCCATAATGTCATTTTGTATGTTCACCTCATAATGGGTTTCTGAAGGGAAAGTCAGAGATGTCAAAGGTAGGGTTGTGATGTTAAATGGCACATCCCTAAACCTTAGGACAGAGGTCGAGGAGAGTAACCATCACATAGTTCCTACAAGCATCCTGTTTCCATTATCTGAGATGGAATACCTGGATGAATGGATCATAATGTATTTCCAAGGAGTCAATATCACTCCTCCTGTGGTAAAGTATATAGATTGGACAATAGAGCTGTTGTCAAACCCAAGTAGAAACAAATTAACTTTCTGAAATTGTTAGTGGGAACTGTTCGCTCTAATTCTGCACAATCCATGCCCAGTATCAAACATCAATCTATCAATCATATTGATTGTGTGCTTCCTGTGTGCAGAGCACCATACAAAATGCTTGGAAGAGTTCAAGAGTGGAATGGGCATAAGATCTCTGCATATAAAGAAATTACAATCCGGCAGGGGGTCAAAATGAACAGACAAAAGCGAGGCACAGTGAGTAAGTTGGTATTAGAAGAGTGAAGTGAATGGGCTGGGTTGAGGTGGAAGAGAAATAAGGATAAGTATTTGGGGAGAAAGCCGATTCAGTTCCTCACAACTTGATGTGACGATGGATGATTAACCATAGGAGATTTTTGAGCAGTGGGGAGATGTACACAGAGCACTATTTTAGAAAAAGGATATGGCAGCAGAAGGAAGTAAGGCCTGGAAAAGGAAGAGACTGGAGTCGGGGAGTTCAGCAAAGAGGATGATGTAGTACTTCGAAATCCAATGAACAATCATCAGTGGTATTTGTTGACTGCTTGCTGTGTGCAGAGCATTCTTCTACATGCTTGGGAGAGTAAAACAGAATTTGCAAACATGTTCCCTGCACACAAGGAGATTACAGTCTAGAAGAGTAGACAGACATTAAAATAAATTATGGATACGTTCAAAAGTTCTGTAAGGTTGAGGGTGGGGTGAATATCAAGTGCTTAATGTGTATAGATCCAAGTGCAAGGGCAACACAGACAGGAGAGGGCATAGAGGAAATGAGGGCTTAGTTGATGAGCTCCCAAAGGGAGTGGGTGTAAATGGAAAATAGAAAGGAACCCAGAACTGAGGCTTAAGGGCCCCCCCGCCCTTCAGTTGGGGGAGGGTGACAGCAGCCAGTGAAAGAAATCAGAAAGAAGGGGACATAATAATAATGATGATGGCATTTGTTAAGTGCTTACTATGTGCAAAGTACTGTTCTAAGCCCTGAGGGGGTTACAAGGTGATCAGGTTGTCCCCCAGTCTTAATCCCCATTTTACAGATGAGGGAACTGAGGCTCAGAAAGGTTAAGTGACTTGCCCAAGGTCACACAGCAAACATGTGGTGGAGTTGGGATTTGAACCCATGACCTCTGACTCCAAAGCCGATGCTCTTTCCACTGAGCCATGAAAACAAAACAGGAGAGGACAGTGTCAGGGAACAAAGGTTTAATAGTGTTTCTGGGAAAAAGGGGCATTCCACAGTGCTAAGGACTGCTGAACGGTCAAGAAGGACAATGATGGAGTTGAGGCAGTTAGATTTGGCAAGGAGGAGGTCATTGGTGATCTCGGAGGTAGACTAAAGAGACTGGAAGCTGGACTTCACAGAATCCAGAATAAAGTATGAGGAGAAGGAATGTAGACAGTGGGAATAAGCAACTCATTCAAAAGGTTTGGACAAGTATTGTAGGTAGGAGGATTATTGGGCAACAGCCGGAAAGTGCAGTGGGTTTGAGGGATGGTTATTTTATAAAAAGGAATACATGGGCATATTTGAAGGTGGAGGGGAAAGAGTCGTTGGAGAATGAGCAACTAAGAATGGCAATCAAGGAGAGAAGAATAAAAGATGCAAGCGTTTTAATCAGGTGTGAAGAATTGGGACTGGTGGTGCAGGTGGAGGGAATTGACAATTAAAGAATGGGTGGAGCTCTTGGAGCTGGCTGTGAAGGATGAGAGAGGGAATGGAAGAGGAGGGGCTTGGGACTAGGAAGGTAAGTGGGGAAGTTTGGGGAGTTTACACTTGATGCTTTCAATTTTATTTAATGAAGCAGATGGCATAGTCACTGGGGCAAAGAGAAGGGGGAGGGAGTTAAAAGTCAGAAAGGCCAGGCTAGCGTTAGTAGGAGTTGCACTGTGAAATGAGGTGATGTTTCTGGAATACGTGTTCCTTGGCTTAACCTGACCTTAGGAAATCTGTTTTCTGCATGTCAGCCTGAGCAACATATTGAATTTGGACCGTGCCACAGCCTTAATTGCCATGCATGGCCCAGGGCTGTGGGAGTTTCCAAGAAAGTGCCCAGAGTTCTTCCAGGTCAGAAATCTGGTCAGGGAGAAATCCCAGAACTGACTACAACCCCAGGCAACAGCTCCTAGGTCCAAAGCTTCGGAGTCAATCAGAAGGCTCGTGAGGACACATTGATAACAACAAATGTAAGTTGAGTGTGCTCTACAGTTCAGTTCTGGAGTCTTTTCAATCGTGAATGCTTGCTGTGTGACCTTAGGGAAGTCACTTAACTATTCTGTGGCTTAGCTTCTTCCCCCTTAATGGGGATTAAATGCCTATTCTCCCTTTGCTTAAACAGTGAGAGCCCTCTGTCCATCTTGATTAATTTGTATCTACCTCAGCATTTAGAATAGTGTTTGACCCAGTAAGTATGTAACAAATACACTACTACTAATAATTCATCATCAATTGTATTTATTGAGCGCTTACTATGTGCAGAGCACTGTACTAAGCGCTTGGGAAGTACAAATTGGCAACATATAGAGACAGTCCCTACCCAACGGTGGGCTCACAGTCTAATAATTGTATCTTTTAACCTGATGTTTAACTTTCCCCAGGCAAAGTTAGTCTTTATCTCAATCCAGAAGAGTATAGAGAAAATTCCCAGTGTCCAGAATGGAACAGACTGACCTATTCTTATCTTCTGGGCAAGTACAAAACATTTTAATCATGAATCTCCAAGTCAGGTGGACCATAGTGTGGGAAAATGAATTAGAGCCTGTTTCCCTTCATGCACTATAAAATGACATTCCTCAAAATATGTGCTTAACTCATTTGGCTTGGATCCTCCTTGCTTCAGATTTATCTCACCTGTTCTCCTAGACTCCTACTTCCCTGGATAATTACTCTGACTTTTTTGCCAAGTATTTACTCTCGGCCAACCACTGTACTGAGCTCTGGGATACAATCAATTGTGAGCTGAGTGACTTTGGGCAAGTCACTTAACTTCTCTGTGCCTTAGTTACCTCATCTGTAAAATGGGGATGAAGACTGTGATGTGAGACAATCTGATCACCTTCCCCAGTACTTTGCATATAGTAAGTGCTTAACAGATGCCATCATTCTTATTACTATGATCATTTGGACACAGTCCTTATTCAACTAGGGGCTTACAGTCAAAGTGGGAGAAGCAAAATTGCTTGTCCACAGTCATACAACAGGCAACTGGTGGAGTCACAACTAGAACTCAGGCCTCCTGACTCTGGTGTTTTTTCCATTAGGCCATACTAGGGATCCTAGGTATCATAGTCTCCATGCTTAGATAGAAGCACAGGTGACCTAAATTCTAGGCTTTACTCTGTGAAATGTCAGTCTAGGCCAAGAGAGTCTCCTGATTGCTGTTGCTTTTATTTTTTTTTCAAAGGTTAAGTGCCCAACCAGGTTAACTATAGATTTAATAACCTGTGGCAGGTAAACCTCCCAGTGCTTCTCTTCCTGCCTTCATTAGCCAAGCAGCTGTGCAGGCCTGAAACTCTAGCACGGCCAAGTCTTCTTCAGATTCCAACTAAAGTGGACAGACATTCCTTTGTCATATAATGAAACAGTGTAAGAAACATCCTGACCTTGTAGTCCTAATCCCAGCTCTGTCATTGCTGTGTGACCTCTATTAAGTCACTTAACTTCTCTGTGCCTCGGTTTCATCATCTGTAAAATGGAGATTAAATATCTGTTATCTCTCTCCCTTAGACTGTGAGACATGTACTGTGCCTGACTTGATTATCTTGCAACTATATCAGTGCTTAGTATAAAAATAATAGAAATAATGATGGCATTTATTAGGCGCTTACTATGTGCAAAGCACTGTTCTAAGTGCTGGGGAGGTACAAGGTGATCAGGCTGTCCCACGGGGGGCTCAGTCTTCATCCCCATTTTACAGATGAGGTAACTGAGGCTCAGTGAAGTGACTTGCCCGAAGTCACACAGCTGACCTATCTATTTTATGTTGTTAGTATGTTTGGTTTTGTTCTCTGTCCCCCCCTTCTAGTTTGTGAGCCCACTGTTGGGTAGGGACTGTCTCTTATGTTGCCAGCTTGTACTTCCCAAGCGCTTAGTACAGTGCTCTGCACACAGTAAGCGCTCAATAAATACAATTGATTGACAATTGGCAGAGCTGGGATTTGAACCCATGACCTCTGACTCCAAAGCCCAGGCTCTTTCCACTGAATCACGCTGCTTCTCTAGCATGGTGTTTGGCATAGAGTAAGCACTTAAGTAACAATTAAAAATGATCCCACTATGCTAGGTGTGGGGCAATAGCGGTGGGTGCAAAGAGTGTGATTTCCTCAAGGCACATTGTTGTTTTATGGCATTTATTAAGCGTTTACCTTGTGGAAAGCACTGTTTAAACTCTGGGTTATGTGCATGCCTGGGCACCCCTACCTGAAAGCATTCCACCCAGCTGGTGCAGAAGAACACATCTGTTGTTCCCTGTGGATGGGATCTAATTCTGTTGGAGTATCTGCCAATCACATGATGCAATCTGAAATAATCTGTCGCAGATAGGGACCTGGAGAAATATCCAAGCACTTGTCCAATAAGCCTCATACGTCCCCTCAAGCCTCACTGTGCTTCATCCCAGATCCTGGGAAAGGGTTTTCAAAAACTACCACCACTATCCCTGGCCCAGAAGCTCCTGGCTCTCCAGAAGACAGAAAGGAGGCTGGGGAATAATAATAATAACTGTGGTGTTTATTAAGTTCTTAATATGTTCCAGGCACTGAACTAAGTGCTGGGGTGGATTCAAGCAAATCAGGTTGGAGGATGCAGTCCCTGTCCCACATAGGGCTCACAGTCATAATTCCCATTTTACAGATGGAGTAAATGAGAAGTTGAGGCTCAGGGAAATGAAGTGAAGAAGCAGTGTGGCTCAGTGGAAAGAGCACAGGCTTTGGAGTCAGAGGTCATGGGTTCGAATGCTGACCACCACATGTTTGCTGTTTGACCTTGGTTAAATCACTTAACTTCTCTGAGCTTCAGTTACCTCATCTGTAAAATGGGGATTAAGACTGTGAGCCCCACATGGGACAACTTGATCACCTTATATCCCCCCCCAGTGCTTAGAACAGTGCTCTGCACATAGTAAGCGCTTAACAAATGCCATTATTATTATTATCATTATTATTATTATTGTTCAGTGACTTGTCCAAGGTCACACAGCAGACAAGTAGCAGAACTGGGATTCGAACCCAGGTCCTCTTGACTCCCGGGCTTATTACCTAACCACTAAGGCTTGCTGCAGAATACCAGTGACTTCAGAGGGGCAGGAGCGGGGGTTATGGGAATGTTATGCCCTACCTCTTCCCTGGCTCCCGCATCTTGTTGCTAGGCTTATCAGAGTTTAAACCACTTAGATAATGGAGTTAGTGGCATAATAAGGCCGTGTATCTGGTCATCTTGAAGGACTTTGCCTCAAAAATGGATCATACTTCAAAATGATGCTAATCCTTCATGGAACTGCAACAGTGAAGGGGAAGCAGACATCATATGTCTTTCCCCTCTTGCACTCTCATGATGTCCCCATGGAACTATATGGCCAATAGAAAGCTTGGTACATGCTGACCTCCCCTATGAGCTGTGGACATTGGCTATTAACCAGTCCTAGGAAACTGTATCCTTACCCTTGGAAAATATGACCTCATTCTAAATCACACTCAGACCACAGATCCTAGGAGGGTTTAAAAAAAAAACAATGGGGCTTGATGGAAAGATCACAGAACTGGGATTCAGGTTCTAATCCTAGTTCTTCTTCTTGTCTTCTGTGTGACTTTGGGGAAGTCACTGAATACCTCTGTTACCTCATCTGTAAAATGAGGACTAAGACTGAGCTCTATATACTGTGTCCAGCCTGATTATTTCATATTTACCCAAGCATTTAGTAAAGTGCCTGGTACAGAGTAAGTGCTTAACAAATACCATTAAAAAAAAAAAAAAGACGGTTGGCTTTGGAGTGGCATACCGAGACCTGAATGTGCTGCTTTGTTAAAGGTACAACAATGTCAAGCCTCCAGAAGCCACTATCCAGTAAATTGCTCAGAAACCAGTATTTGTCATCTTGATGACAGTCAACACCTCTGACCCCAAACAGTTTTCAGGATTTACATATTCCTATGTAATGTTTAGGAATTACATATTCTTATGTAATATGTAAATCCACCTCAGGCTCCAGATCGGACTTGGGAAGGACAGGAGCCATTCCACAACAACTTGGTGGAAATCATTTCCTCCCCAAGCGATGGTGAAATGTCTTCATTTTCATAGATTCACCGAGGATAATATCCTCCCTAGCTCAACACAATGCTCCTCTCTACTGCTGTCAATTCACCATCCCAAGCTCCATGGTTCTTTAGGCACCCAAAGGTCATGGCCTTCCAGTGCTGCAAAGTTCAGGAGCAGGGTTGTAAATGATGGAGAGATCATGCAGCAGCAGTGGAGGAAAAGAAGGGGTGGGAGGCAGAAGGTCAAAGCTTCTCCTCTGCCCCCAACTCCTCTTCTTCCTCCTCCTCTGCTGCCATCACCACTGTTTACTCTTGCCATGTACTGCCACACAGGGTCAGGCTTTAACTCCCCAAATTTGCATCCCAGGAGGTATGCCAGGGCTGGGGCTATTGAAACGGCAGTGACATTAGCAACAGGAACTGTTAGAAATTAAAGTTAACAAGAATAGAAGAGGATGAGGTCTGGGGGAATCAGATGAATGAATTTGTACCAACAGAGGGAAGACACGTTTGGCAAGGAGAGAGTAGGACTAGGGCTACGTATCTCAAAGTGGGCAGGGTTACCCTTCAATGCTAGATAGGAAAGAGGTCATGTATATAACTTCTGAGGTTCAGAGAGCAGCAAAATAAATTCTTCTGATGAGTAACTCCAGCAAAAAGATGAATTAGTTAAATAGTAAGGCGAAAGGGGAAGCACAAGTGATTACATCTGCTGTTCTAGCAAACCGACCATTTGTGGTTTTGTAGCAGTAAAAGCTTGTTTTCTGGCAAGACAAGATTAACCCGCTGGACCCCAAGCCACAAAACATTTTAGGGGAGATCCTGGAACTATTGATTGGATTCAGGTTGGACCTGGGATGGTGCGGGAGTCCCTGCACTGTTGTTGAGTGGTGAGGAAAGGATTGCGCTCACACAGGTTGGCTTCTGGCTCTAATGATAATAATAACAATGGTATTTAAGTGCTTACTGTGTGCAAAGCACTGGGGGAATACAAGGTGACCAGGTTGTCCCACATGGGGCTCACAGTCTTAATCCCCATTTTATAGATGAGGTAACTGTGGCACAGAGAAGTTAAGTGACTTGCCCAAAGTCACACAGTTGACAAGGGACAGCACAGGGATTAGAACCTGTGACCTCTGACTCCCAAGCTCATGCTCTTTCCATTGAGCCACACTGCTCTATTTGTGGACATCCAAGGGACCTGGGGTGGCTTTAATTCCAGTAAGCTCTAAGATCTATTGAAAGGTTCCAGTTCTGTCCATATGTTTCCTTGGCCCTCTGAGAAAGTCTAGAATAAGTACTGGATTTCTGGCATATAATAATAATGATCATAATGGCATTTATTAAGCTCTTACTATGTGCAAAGCACTGTTCTAAGCACTTACTATGTGCAAAGCACTGTTCTAAGTGCTGGGGAGGTTACAAGGTGATCAGGTTGTCCCATGGTTGGCTCACAGTTTTAATCCCAATTTTTATAGATGAGGTAACTGAGGCCCAGAGAAGTTAAGTGACTTGCCCAAAGTCACACAGCTGACAAAATGGCAGAGCTGGAATTTGAACCCATGATCTCTGACTCCAAAGCCCAGGCTCTTTCCACTGAGCCACGCTGCTTCTCAGTGATCTGTACAGAGATCTCTACATATCTTCTCTGGGATCTGTAGAGAGCAGTATCCCTTGGGGCACAGAGTTAAACCCTTTGGGTTACCCATCACAGGAGCAAATTCTACTGTTCTAAGAATCACAGAAGTCACAATTATGATCTCTTACCTGTCAAACTACTCAGAGAGCCATGGTGCCTCTGAGGGTCCACCATCTTATCTAGCATCTATGTTTATTTTTGTAACCATTGCTGGATCCCTTCAGCACTTAGCCCAGTGACCCAATTCAATCTAGAATAGATCAGAAATCTACAAGACTTTGAAATCTTCTGTCCATTGCCCCCAATATTCAGTAACATTGTCTTCTCATTTCAGTTGTCTACCCTGTCCTCTATAACTCCCTATCACTACATTAAGAGAACACAAGCATCTGCCTCAAGAGCACATAAGAAATTCCTTGGCAAATCAAATTCAAATAAGAAAGTAATCAAATGGAGAACCACATGTCATTTTGCTTTTAAGCAAAAGTTTTCGTTGTGCCTAAACTATTGTTTCAATCTCTAAGTACATTATTAATTGGCATGTCCAGCCTCTCCTCATTGTGTTGTATTTCTTTAGCTTGCTATTTAACTCCCTTACTATCAGTCATCTTCCCTCTTGGCCATCTGGACACCCATAAGTTACAAAAAGGACCATAATTTGTCTCTGCCATTTTCTGAAATCACATTTTAGCTAGATGCCCTTTTGGTGACAGTTTAGGAGATTATCTCAAGTGTAATATTTTCCAAATGCTTATATTTGCTGTTAAATATAATTTTGATAAATATTCTACCATCTTCTATGCACACTGTGGGAAACTTGAAGACAAGGTCTTCAGAATATATTGTAATAGATTTTTCCTTGTGTCTAAAATAGTTCCTTTTTTTTACATATTGCACATGTCAAGAATTCTTCACAGATTATTAAGGTTCAGTGGTTTCACTCAGATTATTGTTAGGTTAAGTAAAGACTTCTTGAGCCTGAAATGATTCAACTTCAAGTATTCACATCTTTCTTTAATCTGAATTCAAAAATTAGAACTTTGCGTATATGTGTTTTTCTCCAGTGTTCCAATTTCCTCCTTGTGGCTCTGCTAATGCAGTTTAGTCTCTTTATTATGCCACTAAATTGATTGAAATCTATTTTACTCTTTAAAATTGTGCTCTTATGGAGTGTAATGTGGCAATCTCTTGAGTATCTTCATCTTTCACATTCAGGTGAGTTCCAGGTGTTGTACCTTGGCTAATAGAGGGCAATTGCATGGCCTTGGCAGAAGCAGTTACAAAGAGCAATTTATCCTGCTTCCGCCCTAGTAGAAAAGATGCTTCATTCCTACTTCTTGAATTACAACTCTTCACACATCTCTCCTCCAGCTTTTCATCTTCTCCCTGGCTTTGTATGACTGTATCACTGCGTATCTTAGATACTGACTGACGTCCTGGCTGCTTAACTCTGGCCAGCTGCTTCACCTGGAACCGACTTTTAATGGTGCTGATATCTTGCTATTTCATTCATTCTTGAATTACAACTCTTCACACATCTCTCCTCCAGCTTTTCATCTTCTCCCTGGCTTTGTATGACTTTATCACTACATATCTTAGATACTGACTGACCTCCTGGCTGCTTAACTCTGGCCAGCTGCTTCACCTGGAACCCACTTTTAATGGTGCCGATATCTTGCTATTTCATTCCAGCTTATTGCACAGCACTGTCGCATGTGGCTAACGATGTTATAGGTCCAACGGGATTGTGATCAGAAATCTGTATTTGGCAACTCTGAAAAGTTATGAGACTCCCTAATTTACTCTCTCAAGGGCTTAGTACAGTGTTCTGCACACAGTAAATGCTCAATAAATACGACTGATTTTATTGATTAATGTAGTCAGTTCAACAAGGTATTAACTAATGAATTATGTAAAACATGGTGCTCATGTAAGAAAAGTGCAACATAAATGCAAAACATTATTAATTTTCAGGTTAACATGGATCACTTCTTTCAATCATATTTATTGAGCGTTTACTGTGTGCAGAGCACTGTACTAACCACTTAACAGGTTAATTTAACATAACTTAACAGGTTATCTGTAGGGAGAAGTTTGAGTGTTTTTTCAAGTACAACATGAACATTAAAATGGAATTACTGAGTTAATTACCTATTTTTGTCTAACATAGAAATTACTAACCTGTCAAAGCAGGTGTATTAGTCAAACTTTGTGTAATTGAATACAGTCCATTGCTTCAGAAATGATTTTTGTATGTGCCACAGGAAAATATAGCATGGGAGTGGTGACTGTGTCTGACACTTGAGAGTTTACAAATTTACCATCCTAGAGCTGGGGGAAAACCTAAACTGGGTAAATATGTTTGAATATAAATGAATAAAACTAGAAATATCAGGCACTCAATGAAAAGGCTGAGATGTGCTTAATATATATTGAAATATCCTAGAAAGAGCCAGGCTTCCAGATGGTAAATAACCTCAAAACCTGGTGATTTGAACACTTACAGATGTGGCATGACAGCTCCACATTAATAGAACATTAAAATTGGGTATCTAATCATATGTTTGAAACTGCTGAAACTGCTGAAAGTTTGTTGGGTTGACCCTACTTACAAGTCTGAATTCCTAATATTTAACATTTCATAACAAGTTACCCAGTAAAAAACCCTTAAAATATTATGTACATCAAGTTAATGTCATAAGAGTTGTTTTCCTACTGGGTGGTTTAATTGAAATTATGCTGTATAATTTTACATCAGATTTCTCTAGGTTTAGGGGGAGGGATGGGAGAGGAAAGAGGAGATCCTTTGTGTAGAGGGGGTTTATTATTATTGTTGCTTTCCTGAAGCAATGCTCAGAGCTTTCATGGAACTCCTTTAAACCTAGCCAAGTTTTAAACAAAGAAATGTGACTGCCAAGCAACTATTGTCAGGAAATTGCCCACTCCCTAGAGAAAACTAGAGTGTGCACAGCACTTTTCGGCAGCTCCTGGCTTTGTTTTAACATTGTCCCAGAACAGAATCCAGATCTTTGGCTGAGGGCTTCAGAGAGGAAGGAAGTTGGGGAAGATGTTCAGAGAAGTGGGTTGGAGGGACTGAATGTGGGAGTTTGGAGGAGTAGGAGAGGATATTTGGAGCAAGGTGGAGGAGGAGATGGAGCATTCTCAGCTTGTGGGAAATAGGAAAAGGAGACTCAGAAGGATTATGCGTGGAATGATGACTTTCTGCTTAGTGTAGATGAAAAGCTCGTTGCTAGCTCAGTTTCCCTCATATCTGGAGACAAATGGGCTCCTCTACAGTTTCCAGTGACCTGGCTGGGGCATTCTGGAAAACAACTATGAGGGGCTCCTAAACATTTTGTTTCTGCACCCCAACAAACTGTGGCCCAGCCTTGATCCTTGGGAAACAAGTATGTGGATGGCAGAAAATGATCCTCAGCACTGTCACCTCTTAAAACCATCAAAGAGCCAATCAAGTCTCTTGGAAGAGTCCCAAATGGAAACCCTCTCCTCCTTTTTCCAATTTAATAATAATAATGATGGCATTTGTTAAGCACTTACTATGTGCAGAGCACTGTTCTAAGTGCTGGGGGGGGGGGGATACAAGGTGATCAAGTTGTCCCACTTGGGGCTCACAGTCTTAATCCCCATTTTACAGATGAGGGAACCGAGGCTCAGAGAAGTTAAGTGACTAGCCCAAGGTCACACAGCAGATGTGGTGGAGCTGGGATTCGAACCCATGACCTCTGACTCCAAAGCCCGGGCTCTTTCCACTGAGCTTATATTCTATAATGTAATATACTGTATACTATCCCACATAACATATGTGTGTGTAAATATATATCTACAAATATACAGAGAGATTTTCAAACATTCATATATAGGATGGGCTTTCCAGTTTGGGACTCTTCCTTTGTGAATGACATTTTGGTACTGAAATCCAAACTCTAATTAAAATTTTTGTGAAATAAAACTAGTCTATTAGACAATAAGCTCTGTCAATAATTATCTGATAACACTAATAAAACGACAACAAACTAGACTCCTTATTCTGTGGTTAGAATACTGAAAGTCACTTTCCTGGGACTTGGCTTTATTTTTCTTCCATGAATTTTTCTTTCACTTGATTTCAGAAGTTCTTCCATTAAGAGGTCATTTACAAAAACAACCATTTGTTGTTTTTGATTCAACTGAATTAACTTTAAAAAGCTGTTTATTACTTTCTAAAAATTAGAATTCACCTATTCATTCCTGATTGTAAACATTATAGTATGCTTAGTAATTTCAAAACAAGGCACATCGTTAGTCCTTAAACTCTGACCCAGATTCTTAAAATAATTTCTAGCTCCCAAGGTGGTCTAATATGAAAATTAGTAACATCTGGAGCATCGGGAAAGTCATGTGCTAGAGCACTGTTACTACATTTTTGAAGAATATATATATTCCTCAAATATATCTGCCTTCCTCTCACCATTTATTTTCTATTTCTTCTTTTTGGGGGGAATTTATTAAGCCCTTACAATGTATAAAACACTGTTCTAACTGCTGCTGGGGTTAGATACATGTAAATTAGATTGGACACAGTCCCTGTCCCTCATGGGGCTCACAGTCTAAGAAGGGACAACAGGAGAACCAACGTACAGAGAAGTTAAATGACTGACTCAAGGTCACACAGCAAACATTTGACACAACTGGGATTAGAATCCAGGTCCTCTGAATCCCAATCCCATGCTCTTTCCATTAGTCCATGCTTCTTCGCCTCCCACTTTGAGGGAGAGTAGGATTCTATCTCTCCTTGCATCTGTATGTTTGTCTATATGTTTATTCATTCAATCGTATTTATTGAGCACTTTCTGTGTGCAGAGCATGTTTATGGATCCGATTTGTCTTTGTTCCTCTGTCTCTCCACCTGTCTGTCTTCCTGCATTACATCCATTTGAAGGATAATAGATTTAGATACTTTAAAAAGAAGACAAAGAACAGGAAAGTGATTGCTGTGAGACCTCTTTCAGTATGACTTACTTGAAAAACCACTACATGCCAATGGAGAAGATACGTAAGTAATGTTCAACCCTAATTTAAACTGGCAAAATATTATTTAGTCCACATTCTTGAGAAAGGGAACAAGAAGTCCCTCAGCAAAGTAGCAATATTTCTAGCATAGGGTTGGGCTAGATGAAGAACTCCATTGCTGAGTAGAGTGATAAAGTTCCAGGCACTAAATGCTAGCATAGAATACAGGGAAACTGTGAAGTGCTCTAGCAAGGATTTACTCCTCAAAGAAGAGTGATACTCTGGGGATGCATATATGTCAGACCTGTCACAGGAATTGAGCCTGTCAAGAGTTTCCATCTAGAAGACCCAGGGTACCAAGCCCACCACATCACAGGTGAGCCTGTTGTTGGGTAGGGACTGTCTCTATATGTTACCAACTTGTAATTCCCAAGTGCTTAGTACAGTGCTCCGCACACAGTAGGCGCTCAATAAATATGACTGAATGAATGCCTAAAGGTAGTTTTGATAGTAACGATATTGGCATCAAATTCTTTAGTGACTGCTGTCACCGTTTATCAGTACCCAGCTTGTCTGCCAAGCCCGGAAATCTCAAAATGAGGCGGTGAAAATAACTATTTCCATCTTCTTTGAGCCTTTCTTGAGATCTCTCCAGGCATATCTGACAGTGATCTACAATCCTATTTTTATCTGGGAAAATATTAAATGTCCTTTTCCATCCACAATGAGCTCTTCTGCAGCAGTAATATAATAATAATAATAAAGTCGTCTTACATCTTTGAGCAACATCCATTATTAGGAAAGAATTGTTGCCAGGTGTCAATTTGTGCTAGGACTTGACAGAACCCAGCCTGGACACTTATGAGGAGAGTCCTGTCTGGGTGGTGTCTAGCTTTCAGATTTCCCAGGGCACTCAGAGCATTGTCTTGATGGAATTGCCCTGTCTTCTGTGATTAATTCAGCAGAAGTGTAGCCAGGAATATAGACGTTCCTCTCTTTGAACTTATCCCAGTGTGAAGACTGTAGTAATAGTATTTATTAAGTGTTTACTATATACAGAGCGCTGTACTAAGAGGTGGGAGATAATACAGACGTAGAACTCTGTCCCTCAGAGGGCTCACAATCTAATCCAAGCATCTCTCTTAGGGTGAATTGACCACAGATTGAAGGATAGAAGAGCCCTTTTCTCAGAAGGTGAAAGGATATATGAAAGGGTGAATCACTGGGTACCAGTGACTATAAACAGGCAGATTTAAAAATAAAAAAAGTCATTGTCTCAGGGCATGGAGCAGTAGGAGCAGCCACTCTGGACTTCCTAAAGACTGGGCTGTCAGGAACCTTTTTGAAGATAGTGGCCACATAGTTCCTCTCTAGTATGGTAGTGCCTTCTCCAAATGGCAACTGAATGGATTCTAAAAAGGGTGGTGGCATCTCTGTCTTTCACAAAGATAGTAGTGGGACAGAAGTGATCCATTAATACAAGTAATCCCTCTTTATTGCTGAATTCAACTTTCCAAGCACTTAGTACAGTGCTCTGCACACAGTAAGTGATCAATTATGAATTAATGTAAGTAAGACACTCAGAGCTGAACTGTACGGGGCACTCAGCCCCAGAGACTGCCAGCATGGTGGCGTGACTGGGACACAGCACTAAGATGGCAGTGGAAAAACCATCACGGGATGCTGCGTGATTGTGCAGTGTGATGTAATGTCACGCAGAATGATGGAAGGGAGTGGGAGCCACCAATTTTTCCAAATTCAAGATGGCTGTGGCTCTGAAGTCAGCCCTAGACTGTAAGCTCCTTGAAGACAGGGAACATCGGGTCTACCAATTCTTTTGCACTACTCTTACAAGTGTTCTGCACATCATAAATAGTGAGCAAATGCCATCTGTTGTTTGTTTATAGAAGATGCAAATTTTCATTAATTCATTTATTCAATTGTATTGAGTGCTTACTGCGTGCAGAGCACTGTACTAAGCGCTTGGGAAGTACAAGTTGGCAACATATAGAGATAGTCCCTACCCAACAATGGGCTCACAGTCTAGAAGGGGGAGACAGACAACAAAACCTGTAGACAAGTGTCAAAATCATCAGAACAAATAGAATTAAAGCTGTATGCACATCATTAACAAAATAAATAGAATAGTAAATATGTACAAGTAAAATAGAGTAATTCTGTACAAATATATACAAGTGCTGTGGGGAGGCGAAGGAGGTAAGGCGGCAGGGTGGGGAGGAGGAGAGGAAAATGGTTGCTCAGTCTGGGAAGGCCTCCTGGAGAAGGTGAGCTCTCAGTAGGGCTTTTAAGGAAGGAAGAGAGCTAACTTGGGGGATGTGTGGAGGGAGGGCATTCCAGGCCAGGGGTAGGATGTGGGCCGGGGGTCGATGGCGAAGCGAGAATGAAGTACAGTTAGGAGGTTAGCGGCCGAGGAGCGGAGGGTGCGGGCTGGGCTAGAGAAGGGAGGTGAAGTAGGAGGGGGCGAGGTGATAGCGAGCCTTGAAGCTGAGAGTGAAGAGTTTTTGCTTGATTTGTAGGTTGACAGGCAGCCACTGGAGATTTTTGAGGAAGGGAGTAACATGCCCAGAGCATTTCTGCACAAAGATAATCCGGGCAGCAGAGTGAAGTATAGACTGAAGTGAGGAGGGCAAGAATATGGGCAAGAACAAGAGCCTACCTAATAGTTCTCCATATGGTAGTGGTTATTGTAATGTAAATATTCTTGTCTTGTCTAATGCTGTCATCTCCTACCCATAGCAATGCCATGGATACAGCTCTTAGAAGTCTCAAAAGGAGCAGTTCCTTTCATGCTTGTAGTATGCCATCTTGATTCATCCTTTGCTCTGTCCTCCTTGCATCTAGTTTCCCAATTCCAACTCCCCATACTGTAGTCGTTTGGATACTGCTGCTATTCATACTGGAGAGTCTTACCAGTGTTGTTGTCAAGATGAGGGGGGCTTCAATGCTAGGAGGCTGACTTAGCTAAGGAATTCATTGTCCATGATCTGGTTTTGATGTTCTTGATTGAGTAGGGTCCCCAGGTGATACTGATGGAACTACTTGAAAAGTTAGATGTGATACTGGATATGGTCCAGGCCTACCAGCCATAAACAGCACTACAGTAATGTTTACCTTAAGGGTGGTCTGAAACCTAATGATGAGCTATCACAACAGTCTGTCTGATGGTCTCTCAAAGGATGTCCTGGCCCATCTTGATTCAGTTTTTTTACTTTTTTCTATCACTTCACCGTTGTTCAGTGTGTTGCCTAGGTAACAAAATTCTGTGACAGTGTTTAGCTCTGTGTTGCCACTATAAAATCCTGGCTGTGTGTATAGTTTCCCTGGTGCAGGCTGATACATCACCTGGGCTATCTTTAGACATCATCGCGTAGCTCCTGAATGATTTTGTGAAGCGGCTTAAAGTCATTTTCCTTTATTCGTGGGAGCAGGTGGCTGCCTACATCGATTCTTGAATGGCTGTTTCTAGGACTTTATATGAGGCTTGAATCTCTTGAATAGGAATAGTTCCCGGAGGTGTGGAAGCAGATTCTTCCACCTGCTTCCAGCTACAGAGCGTGAGTTGAACAGGGCCAGGCCAACTACACAGCTCTGCTTTACTCCTTTGGCAACTGGGAATGGAACCGCTAGGATATCCTTAACTATGATCCCGTCAGCCATTCTGCAGTGAAGAACTCTCACCCACACTATTCTCCAAACCTGGATTCTTCCCTCATTAACACCAGTAGACCACAGCAGTCCCCATATTCAATGCCCTCCTAAAATCCCTCCTTCTCCAACCATCCTCCCACCTTCCCCTTATCCCCCACCCCTAGATGAGTCACTAGAGTCCTGGGAGTTATGCAGAAGTGGGATAACCTTGGTCTTTCCCATGGTTCCCAATCATAGGATTCCCACCCAACAATTTAAACAGGTTGGACCTTTCTCAGTCAATCAATCAATGGTACTAATTGAGCACTTACTGTGTGCAGACCACTATACTAAGCACTTGGGCAAGTACCAACAGAGTTGGTACGTGAGATCCCTTACAGTCTGCAGGGAAACAGACATTAAAATAGATTAAGGAAGAGGAAATAATAGAGATTAAGGATACGTACATAAGTGCTGTAGAGCTGGGGTGAGTATCAAAGTGCTTCTGAATGAAACTGTAATTGAATACCACATACCAAATACTGACAACTCTGTAGTAACCCCCTCTTCCCCCTCCCCATCCCCCTGCCTTACTTCCTTCCCCTCCCCACAGCACCTGTATGTGTTTGTACATATTTATCACTCTATTGTACTTATACATATTCTATTTTGTTAATGTTTTGTTGTCTGTCTCCCCCTTTTAGACTGTGACCCTGCTGTTGGGTAGGGACCGTCTCTATATGTTGTCAACTTGTACTTCCCAAGTGCTTAGTACAGTGCTCTGCACACTGTAAGCGCTCAATAAATATGATTGAATGAATGAATCAAGGATTTAATTATTGACATAATTTTAAACTATATAAACTCACAAAAGTAATTTCAAACAGGAATCTCAGATGTTAAGTGAATGATCATTTAAACTATCAAGAATCAATTCTGGTGTATTTTTTATGCCCAGCAGTGGTTTCTATAACTTAGACAAAGGCTACTGAAAACCATTAACATAACAGATTATATTAAATTTTTATGCTATCTTCTGCCAATTATTACTGACAAAATATTAGAACTTGGAAACTTTGGATTGTCAGGTCATAATAATAGGATACATTTGAAAGGGCATGAAGTGGCCATTTTGCTTTCAATCTACCAGTTCTGAATTTTCTGGTGAAAACACGGAGGGAAGGAAACAAAATGTGAACCTCAAACGACACTCCTTGCCTGAGTATTTCATAAAAGGCAGAACTGGCAAATACCCAGCTCCAAATGTTCAGCAGAAAGAAAAGCTGGAAAATGTATCCGTGCATCAAAACCTCATCCCCAAACCTTTAATTCTAGGTAATCGGCTCTATGAATGTCTACCATTGGCATAACCAATAAATAACAGTGTCAAATCTTAGCTAGTGTGTGGTATGGGTTTTTTTTATGGTATTTAAGCAATTACTATGTGCCAGGCACTGTTCTAAGCACTAAGGTAGATACAAGGTAATAAAGTTGGACAGAGTCTGTGACCCACATGGAGCTCATAGTCTTAATCCCAATTTTACAGATGAGGTAAATTAAGGCACAGAGAAGTGAAGTGACTTCCCAAGGTCACCCAGCAGACAAGTGACTGGGGTAGGACCAGAACCCAGGTCCTTCTAACTCTAGGGCCGTGCTCTATCCAGCTGGTCATGCTGCTTCTCTGTGTTCTTCAGTGATGTGTAAAATAAGATGCTTACAAGTACAGCATGGCTCAGTGGAAAGAGCCCGGGCTTTGGAGTCAGAGGTCAAGGGTTCAAATCCCAGCTCTCCCAACTTTCAACTCTGTGACTTTGGGCAAGTCACTTCACTTCTCTGTGCCTCAGTTACCTCATCTGTAAAATGGGGATTAAAACTGTGAGCCCCCCGTGGGACAACCTGATCACCTTATAATCTCCCCAGCACTTAGAACAGTGCTTTGCACATAGTAAGTGCTTAACAAATGCCATTATTATTATTATTATTATTATTATTACTGCAATGTTAATTGTCACAATTTAGTAATTTTGGCTAGATTATTTAATAATCTTTGGTTACTTCTCTAAAAATGTTTTCTAATTGAAGTGTCTTTCAATAATTAAGAATTGATTTGGCTTCAGAATTTAAGTGGATTTGGCAAGGCTCCAGGTTTCCAGCAATCTGAGTTTCAAGATAAACCAGAAGAAGCCAGTTATCATCAAGGAACCAGAAAAACAGATATGATTGTTGACATGGAATGAGACCACACTAAATAATTCTATTGCTTTGAATGTCACAGAAGCTCTCTTCCTCCCTTCAAGGCCCTACTGAGAGCTTACCTCCTCCAGGAGGCCTTCCCCTTCCTTCCTCTCCCCCTTGTCCCCCTCTCCATCGCCCCCCATCTTACCTCCTTCCCTTCCCCACAGCACACATATATATGCATATATGTTTTATACATATTTATTACTCTATTTATTTTACTTGAACATATCTATTCTATTTTATTTTGTTAGTATGTTTGGTTTTGTTCTCTGTCTCCCCCTTTGAGACTGAGCCCACTGCTGGGTAGGGACTGTCTCTATATGTTGCCAGCTTGCACTTCCCAAGCGCTTAGTACAGTGCTCTGCACACAGTAAGTGCTCAATAAATACGATTGATGATGATGATTTAGAATTGCCCAGCGAGAACTGGGGTGGCAAGTGGAAATGAATCTTCTCCTTTTAGTAAGGAAGGAAAAAGAGGAATTGTTTGCTTGATTGCCTTTTTGATTCTAAATTATGAAATTCTTTCCCCCTTCCTATTACCCCCGAATTGAATCATATTGATATTCCTAAGTCAGGAAGTAAAATGGAAAGCTTTCATTTACTGCCCAGTGGTGACAGCAGATCACTTTCCTATCCCCCAGAATCTCCTTTACTCTTTCCTCCTCATCCACCTTACCAACCCACAAAGACTCCCACTTCTTTTCACCTGCTCTCTGCTGCCTCACTCCACTTTTCTTTGTACCCTTGCTTTTTCCCAGTCTTCCACTCTTTTACTTCCAGCCCACTATTTCCAACCTGTTTTTATTCAAGCCTGATTCACTATATTATCTTATTCTCTAACCCCAACCTTTTTTTTTATTCCTGCCTTTTAATCTTTTGACCCTGAAACCTCCCTGCCTCTTCCTCATGTTCCATCTTCCCTTGGTCTCCTTCCTTTTTTCTTGTCATATATGTTTGCTGCATGTTTTTTTTCCTTCATTCTTCCTTCCTGATTTGTCTTCCTGATTATCTTCTTGTGTTACCTTTCTCTTATTTCCCTTTTCCCATCCTTTTCCTTTTTTTTTTAATCATCCTAATGTGTATCTCTTTCAGAAGGCTGCCCTTCTTTTAACCCCAGTGCTGCCCTCTCATCCCCCAACACGGACATTAAGCAGGTTTTCCATTCTAGCAGCCTCCCTGACACTTGATACTTTTAAGCTACTCCAGACCCACTGCTATCATTGTCCATAAATCTGCCAACTCTACAGCTGGAGTTCCAAGGGCCATCCTAACCCCACTACTGCTTGGTTTCCCAAAGCCCCTACTGTGTTCCATGGCAGCCTGGAAAATGATAGGTCTACATGACTATGGCGTACAGAACATGACATCCCATGTTATCAGACACTGCTCTTTGAATGTCTGAGTTTCAGGCAGCTTTCCTGCAGTACTTTCCCGGTGGCTCACCGTCTCCTTCCTGACGCTGTCCTTCCCCCTGCCCTTCGCACTCCTCCAAACCGGCTCCATTCCTGTGATCCTCCCCGCCCATGACTTTTTCATTGGGCTTTATCGTAATCATCCCCTTCTCTGCCTTGTGGGCCCACCTCCTGGATGATCCAAACTATAAGGATAAGTCCCTAATCGACTGGATCACCGTGAGATGTGAAGAGTAGTAGCATTCTCCTCCCATGTCTCATTCCCAAATGGGAAGCACTGTGGCCTAGTGTGAACAGCACAGACCTGTGAGTCAGAGGACCTGGGTTCTAATTCTGACTCTCACTCACCAGCCAAGTGAATGTTCTCCCTCCTGCTTAATCTGTCAGGCCCATGTGGGACCTGATTATCCTAAATCTACCCCAGTGCTTAATAGAGGGCTTAGGGTAAAGTAAGCACTCATCAAATTCCACCATTATTATGCTCCATCCAGTCTGCACTTATCAATCAGTAGATGGCATTTATTGATTGATTATGATGTTCAAAGTGCTGTTCTAAGTGCTTAACAGAGTACAAAAGAGTAAGTAGATATACCTCCTTTCTTCAAAAACTTACAATCTATTGGAGAAGAGAGGCATTAAACTAAATTTCAGACAGAGGAAGTAACCATGAATACCCTGTATATGTCGATTAAATTCTGTTGCAGGGTGGTGGGGGTGAGTAAGTGTTTAGGGGGTACAGGCTTAAGTGCATAGGTTAAACAGAGGGAGTGAAAATACCGTGGGAAGATGAGAAATTAGTCAGGGAAAGCTTGGAGGAAGTGAGATTTCAATAGGGCTTTGAATATGGAGAGAGTAGAGGTCTGTAAAATTTGAAGTGGGAGGGGTATCCCAGAAGGAGGGAGGAAACATTAATCAATGATATTTATTGAGTGCTTACTGTGTGAAGAGCACTGTACTAAGTGCTTAGGAAATTTCAGGGCTTTGTAGGTGGGGTGAGTGGTAGTCTATTGGATAAGAAAGCGGGGGAAGTTCCAGGCCAGAAGGAGGATGTGGGCAAGTGGTTGGTGGTGGGAAAGATGAGATTGAGATACACTGAGTAAGTTGACAGAGGAGCAAAGTGAGTGGTTTGGGTTGCATTAAGGAGTTAACAGAAAGGTAGATGAAAGCACAGCACAGTGCTGGTATGCTGGTGTTATCAATCAATGGTATAATAATAATAATGGTGGTATTGGTTAAGTGCTTACTACGTGCCAAGCACTGTTCTAAGTGCTAGGGGCGGATACAAGGAGGTCAAGGTTGTATGACGTGAGGCTCACAGTCTTAATACCCATTTTACAGATGAGGGAACTTAGGCCCAGAGAAGTTAAGTGAGTTGCCCAAGGTCACACAGCTGACAAGTGGCGGTATTTATTGACTGTACTAAGCACTTGGGAAAGTACAATACAATAGAGTATGTAGACATGATCCATGCCCAGAAAGAGTTTACAGACCAAATGAGGAAACAGCCGTTAAAATAAATTACAGACAGCTATATACATAAGTGCCGTGGATCTGGGGCAGAGGTGAATATCAAAGTGGTTAAGGAGTTCAGACCCAAATTCTTAGGCAATGCACAAGGGGCTTGGTTTGGGAAGGTCTCTAGGGGAAGGTATAATTTTAGTAAGGCTTTGAAGATGGGAGGAGCAGTGGTATGTCGCCTATGAAGGGGGAGGGAGTTCCAGGCTAGAGAGAGGTCATGGGCGAGGGAGACAGATGAAATCGAAGATTGGCATTAAAGGAGCAAAGTGTGTGGATTGGGTTGTTGTGGGATAGGAACAAGCAGCATAGCCTCGTGAAAAGAGGGTGGGCCTGTTGTAGTCAAAGGACCTGAGTTCTATTCCTGGCTCTGCCTAATGCTTACCGTGTGACCTTGGACAAGTCACTGAACTTCTCCATGCCTCGGTTCTCCTGTTCTCCCTCCAATGTAGACTGTGAGCCCCAAGTGGGACAAGGACTGTGTTCAACCTAATTCACCAATCGTATCTACCCCAGCGCTTACAACAATGTCTGATGCATAGTAAGCACTTAACAAATATTACAAAAGAAAAGATAGGAGATATGAGAACCGCCTTAAAGAAAATTGTCAGACCGCCTTAGCCACAGAGGAAGCGGGGGCTGCAAGTCAGGAAGAGGCTACCCCTTTCCTTTGGCCTCCCCTGAGTGGTGGGAGGGAAGTAGCAGGGAGGTGCAGTGGGGCAGAACAAATGTAGGGACAAGGGAGAGGACAGTGGGAAGAAAGGAGCAGAGAGTCCACTGGAAGCTCATTGAACAGGGAGAATGGGGCCAGGATGAGCCTGGGGTGGGGAAAGGGCAGGAAATAAGAGGAGAGACAGGAAGGAGTGGGCTTTATTGGATTTACCTATATTTACATCTTCAATCTATCACTAAGTCCTGTCTGTTCAACCTTCACAACATTGCTAAAATCTGTCCTTTCCTCTCCATCCAAACTGCTGCCATGTTAATACAAGTACTAATCCTATCCTTCCTTGATTTCTGCATGAGCCTCCTTGCTGACCTCCCTGCCTCCTGTCTCTCCACACTCCAGTTCAAACTTCACTCTGCTTCCCAGATCATTTTTCTACAAAAACATTCAGTCCGTGACATTTCCCCCCCACTCCTCAAGAACTTCCAGTGGTTGCCCATCCACCTCCACATCAAACAGAAGCTCCTTGCCATCGGCTTTAAAGCACTCAATCACCTTGCCCACTTCTACCTCACCCACCACTCTCTTTCTATGACCCAGCCCTCACATTTCACTCCTCTGCCAACCTACTCACTGTATATTGATCTGTCTATCCCGAAGCTGACCTTTTACCCCCATCCTGCCTCTGGCCTGGAACTCCCTCGCTTTTCATATCCAACAGGAAATTACTCTCCCCATCTTCAATGCCTTTATCAAAGGCACATCTCCTCCAAGAGGCCTTCCCCAACTTAACCCCACTTTTCCTCTTTCCCCATTCCCTTCTGTGTCAACCTGACTTGCTCCCTTTATTCACCACTACCCCACCAGCCCCAAAGCACTATGTATAAATAAACTTATTTATATTATCTGCTTCCCCCTAATAATAATAATGATATTTGTTAAGCACTGGGTTAGATAATCAGATTGGACACAGTCTCTGTCCCAGATGGGGTTTACAGTCTTATTCGCCATTTTACAGGCGAGGTAACTGAGGCACAAAAAAGTGAAGTGTGTTGTCCAAGGTCACACAGCAGACAAATGGCAGAGATGAGATTAGAACCCAGGTCCTTCTAACACCCAGGCCCGTCCTCTCTCCATTAGGCCATTCTGCTTCACTAGACTGTAAGTTTCTTGCGGGCAGGGAATGTGTTTGTCATATTATGTTGTACTCTCCCAAGCTCTTAGTAAAGTGACCTGCACACAGTAAGCACTAAAATATGATCAATTGATTATCTGTCAATAGCATGGTACTCCATAAACAGTATGTTTTATCAGGAAGCAAAGCAAAAGAAGCTGCGGTCTCATGTACAATACTGCATTTGGAGTGTCCAGAAGCTGGAGCTAAAGTAGCTCTGCTTCTCATGATCGTACGTGCAGAAAAGTGTGCTCTCCCCCCAGCTCTTGCTTACTTCACTGTTGATTTTATGTATGTCCCCGTGGGTGTATGCGTGTCCTTGTCAGTCAGAATACAACCTTCCCTGGACAGCCCTCTGGCTCTCTTTCAACATTGGCCCAAGGCTGACTCGAGACCAGATCTCCAAATGTCCCACTGAGGACTTCTCTTTTCCCACTTCTTGTGGTGGGGTAACCAGAAATTGCCCAGGTCCTCGGTGACCCCAACTATTGTTCTCAAAAGCCACACATGCCCACAGAGTTGTCCCTCCAGATTCATTCTTTCATTCAGTCACTTATTGAGCGCTTAATGTGTAGAATATTGTACTAAGCACTTGGGAGAGTACAATGCAACAATAAACAGTATGTTCCCTGCTCACAACTACAGTCTAGCTGTGAGGAGACAGACATTAATATAAATAAAACAGTTACAATACTATGTATATAAGTACTGTGGGACTGGGAGATGGGATGAACAAAGGGAGCAAATCAGGGCAATATAGAAGGGAGTAGGAGAAGAGGAAAGGGGTGCTTAGTCAGGGAGGGCTTCTTGGAGGAGATGTGCCCTCAATAAGGCTTTGGAGAAAGGGAGAGTAATTGTCTGTCGGATTTGAGGAGGGAAGGAGTTCCGCACCAAAGGCAGGATGTGAGCAAGGAGTCGTCGGCAAGATAGTTGAGATCGAGGTTCAGTGAGAAGTTTAGCATTAGAGGAAGAAAGTGTGCAGGCTGGGTTTAGTAGGAGAGTAGTAAAGTTAGGTAGAAAGGAGCAAGGTGATTGAGTGCTTTGAAGTCAATGGTGAGGAGTTGTTGTTTGATGAGGAGGTGAAAGGGTGACCACTGAAGTTTCTTGAGGAGTTGGGAAACATGCTTTTGTAGGAATGCAACTTTGGGCCCCAGGAGGCACCTGAGAGAGTCCTCCAGATGAAATCCTTTGCTAAAGAAGGTACCCAGAAGTAGGTGCTGGGTACAGCAGAAAGTGGCCATCGTGGCAAAACATGCTTCTGTCCCTTGTTCCTTGCTAACTGCAGAACTTTCGGCTTCCGGGCTGCTCAGTCCAACTGGAAACTGGCTGACCTTCCATTCATAAATAGATCTTCTGTTTCTGAAGACATATGCTTATGCCCATATACATAAGTAATGGAGATTAAATGGTATGAATATTTAATCTTAGGCTCTAAAACATTTTATGAAATTATCCATTTCCCATGGCATCAAAACTAGCCATTTACAAAGTATGAAGCTTAGATGGTTGGATCATGATCATCAAATAATATGTATTAAAGACTATTTGGAAACACTACACACGAAGTATAAACTGAGATTATAAATACCATTAGACCCTAATTTGTACGAGACTGTGCATTGAACTGTTCAGAGCATGCTTATCTCCTTTTAGGAGTTTTTGATTTAAAATTAGAACTTTTCTAATCATAGTACTTCAACTGAGTTGGGTATGTAAGTTACTAAGTTTGAAAGTGCCTCAGAGTGACTAAAATGGCAGAAGTGCAGAGGTGGTAGGATTTAGAACAGTGCTTTGCACATAGTAAGTGCTTAACAAATGTCGTCATTATTATTATTATTTGACCTAAGAATAGGGAAGTTTGACAAGTCTCTCCTCAAACCACCTTTTCTTACCTGTTTAATGGATCAGAGAAGGACAGGGGGCTTTACTCCAGTTGCCCTCCTTGAGGTTAATCTTGATGGGTTCCCCAACTCAGCTCTCTTCTTGCCTAACTTTATCATTAATAGCCTCTCCCAATTTCCTAGGGTAATAATAATAATAAAAATGATAGTATTTATTAAGCACTTACTATGTGCAAAGCACTGTTCTAAGCGCTGGGGAGGTTACAAGCTGATCAGATTTTCCCAAGGGGAGCTCACAGTCTTAATCCCCATTTTACAGATGAGGAAACTGAGGCCCAGAGAAGTGAAGTGACTGGCCCAAAGTCACACAACTGGCAATTGGCAGAGCTGGGATTTGAACCCATGACCTCTGACTCCAAAGCCCGTGCTCTTTCCACTAAGCCACACTGCTTCTCTAAATGAAGTCCATTTACATATCACCTACTATGTGTTTCCTTTGGCGGTTTTTTGGTTTATTTGTTTTGAAATTATCACCTTCAAGCCCTCATCCTAGGGTTATCAGGTTTAATGTACCAGACTGTGTTTGCCCCGCCACACCTTTTGTGATTTCTTAAACATTAGACCTGCCTTCTCTCAGCTTCTGCCTTTTCAGCTGCAAGTACTCTGTTCTCTTCTGCCTAAGCTTTGTAGAAAGCTGCTACCTCCCTCTTGTCTTTTTTCCTTTCTTTATGTTTGTTCCAGTTCTACTATGCCCTTACTAAGTAACCAAAATGTCTCACAATATTACAAGTGTGTCAGGCCATGATTTTAGATGGTGGCAAAGCTTTCACTTTATTATTTATTCCCTTATAATACCACCAGTCAGTAGCCTGATGATTTGATGCCGAGATCTCTTTCCTGAACTGTGATTGAGGCTTCTGGAAACCAACATGCTTTTTGTTTGAGTCTTTTTGTTTGTTTGCTTTAAAGATATTTGTTAAATGCATACTATGAGGCAGTACTGTAGTAGGTGGTTGGGTAGATATAAGCTGTTGAGGTTGGACACAGTCCATGTACCATGTGAGGTTCACAGTCTTATTCCCCATTTTGCAGATGAGAGAACTGAGGCACAGAGAAATGAAGTGGCTTGCCCAAGGTCACACACCAGACACGTGACAGTCAGGATTAGAACTCTTGTCCTCCAACTCCCAGGCCCAAGTGTTGCTGTTATTCTGACTACAGATAGATTTAGAGAAGTAGGTGTCCTAGGAGAAAGAGCATGGGCCTTGGAGTTATTGGGGCTGGGTTTAAATCCTGGCTCTGCCACTTGCCTACTGTGTGAACTTGGGCAAGGCACTTAACTTTTCTGGGCCTCATTTTCTTCATCTGTAAAATGGAGATTAAATTCTATTTCCTTTTACTTAGACTGTGAGCCTCATATGAGAAGCAGCGTGGCCCAGGGGAAAGAGCCCTGGCTTTGGAGTCAGAGGTCATGGGTTCAAATCCCAACTCTGCCAATTGTCAGCTGTGTGACTTTGGGCAAGTCACTTCACTTCTCTGTGCCTGTTACCTTATCTGTAAAATGGGGAATAATAATTATAATGATGGCATTTATTAAGCACTTACTATGTGCAAAGCACTGTTCTAAGCACTAGGGAGGTTACAAGGTGATCAGGTTGTCCCATGGGGGTGCTCAGTCTTAATCCCCATTTTACAGATGAGGTAACTGAAGCACAGAGAAATTAAGTGACTTGCCCAAAGTCACACAGCTAATTGGTGGAGCTGAGATTTGAACCCCTGACCCCAAAGCCTGTGCTCTTTCCACTAAGCCACTCTGATTAAGACTGTGAGCCCCCTGTGGGACAACCTGATCACCTTGTATCCTCCCCAGGGCTTAGAACAGTGCTTTGCACATAGTAAGTGCTTAATAAATGCCATCATTATTATATGAGACAGGGACTGTACTGACCTGATTATATTAATTCTACCCCAGCACTGAGTATAGAGTTTGGTACATAATAAGCACTTAATAAACAGTATAATTAGTATCATTATTATTACTTCTCTACTGAAACCATTCTCTACAAACTTACCAAAGATCTTCTCCTTGCCAAATCTAACAGATGCTACTCCATCCTGATTCTCCTTGTCCTCTCAGCAGCCCTTTAACACTAGGGACCCCTCAGCAGTCCTTTAATTTTATGGACCACACCCTTGTCCTGGTAACAATATCAAACACTGGTTTCTGTAACTCAGTCCTCTTCTAGTCATGCCTCCTATCTTTCTGGCATCTCCTTCATTCATTCATTCATTCAATCATATTGAACGCTTACTGTGTGCAGAGCACTGTACTAAGCGCTTGGGAAGTACAAGATGGCAACATATAGAGACGGTCCCTACCCAACAGCGGGCTCACAGTCTCTTCTCAGTCTCTTTCACCAGCTCCTCCTCTGCCTTCCACCCCTTACTTGTGTCAGTTCTGGGTTCCCTTCTATTCTCCATCTACACACAATTCCCAACCCGCTCTCAGACCCAGGGGTTGCACTTCATTATACTCTCTACCCCAGCAGAAATATGACTGGCAGGGAAGAGGTCTGGAAGTGGATCCCTTCAAACCAATCATTATCAGGTAACACTTTTTATTGAGCCCTTACTTGATTCAGAACACTGTACTATCCACTTAAGAGAACGCAATACAATTGGCGGATCTGATCCCTGTCATCAAGGATCAGTTCTTCCATGAAGGTGTTCTTGGCCCTTAAATCTCGGGCCAAGTCCATCCATCATTCCCACTGGAAGATTCCATCAACACCTTGCATGGCTCACCCTCAAATTCAGCTTGTAATTTTCTGATCCCTTTTTCCTTTTCTTGAGTTCTTCATGCAGTGTATCTCCATTCGCATGACAGTTCACAGCTGAACTTCA
The DNA here is from genome assembly GCF_015852505.1 of Tachyglossus aculeatus. Classification (NCBI taxonomy): domain Eukaryota; kingdom Metazoa; phylum Chordata; class Mammalia; order Monotremata; family Tachyglossidae; genus Tachyglossus; species Tachyglossus aculeatus. The sequence continues at coordinate 26,608,384 of NC_052082.1, read as the reverse complement.
GATTTGAAGATTTCACTGTCTACTCCCCTTCTGGATGATTTATGAATATGGTAATTCACACTGCCTCTAAAATCGGAGCATGGAAGAGTCAGCTTTTCTGTGTACCTCTTCCTCATGAAATATGTTGTTGGATCCCTATACTTCATTTCTTTATCATTGTCAGTTTACATCACTAAACAAAATATTCCTACAATCCCAGATTTAATCATTTTTTTTCCATAAAGAGGCACTGGTATGTAACTTTGTCAAAAAGCCTTTTGAAAATCTGCATGAGTTATGTACACTAGCTCTCCTTAATGCATTAGTTCAAAAATGCCTAATAGGTTTGAGAGGGCTGATTTCTGCTATCTGGTTGTCTTTGTCAAACTACTTTGGGTTTTTTTTTCCTTTAGTTTTTTTCTTGGAGGGTTCGTGCTTTCTCATCAATCTGACTGTAGATTCCTCCAACCTGCCAGATAGAGAAATAAGACACACCAGCCCAAAATTCCCAGGACAAAACAATTAACGGTATTTATGGAGAGCTTATCATATATATGCAAAGCAATCAACCGAAGGTATTAGTCTTTACTATGTGCAGACCACCGTAATAAGCACTTGGGAGGATACAATATGATTGAGTTGGTGGATACGTTTCCTGCTCTGAAGAGTTTCCAGTCTAGTGGATTCCCTCTAGAACCTTTGTATAGGTTCTAGAAACATTGGCAATCTGTGAATCCTCTGTTTCAGTGGCCATGTGTAATGATAAATTAAACACTTTTGCCAGGATTTAACCCTTAAATTACTGTTTAGGGATTAGAAGTTTGGAGAAGACCAAATTTCTCTGTGTAGCATGTTTAAAAAAAAAAAATAGTGCTTCTCTATGAAATCAGAACCAACATGCTAATAGGCCCTTAGGCCAGTTTTGAGACTGAATTGTCTAAGTACTCACAGGGTATAAACAACTGCCTTTTGAACAACAAATCCCAAGCACACGTGTTTCTTCACAGAGCAAAGAGAAACAACCCCATTCTCAATCCAACACAAAGGAGATTTGCAATAATTCTTTTGGATGTAATTTTTCCAACTTATTTGAAAACCATTTCTTTAAATCAAAGCAGGCCTGGGTTTAAAATCCATGTGGCCCGGAGTCTCCCCATCAGAGCCCCCAGGAAATGACCCTTTTCCTCTTACCTCACATGGGAGGAACCAAGCCCTCCCACAGACATGTAGTCCAGGGTCCTGAGAATCAGGGCAGCCCTCTTTAGCTTGTACCTTCCTACCCAAAATCACAGAAGCCAAACAAATCTACTCTATGTTTCTAATGTTGGGGTGATTGTGACAGTTTGCGCCAAAGAGCCCAGAGCAGGATGAGACGACGAGTGGTAAAATAGCACTTTGTTAAATTGTTCCTGTTTTTCCCATGTTTTCCTCCCCTCTTTAAATACCCGTGAGGTTTACTTGAGCCAAGGATTGTGACTGAATCTATCTCCAGTTGTTTTTCCTGCCAGTTAGTACGGTGTTATGCATTTTGAAAACTTGGAGTAAATATTTGCATTGATTAATGCTAACGCTGTTTGAAGTGACTGTAGGCTTGGGCATGCATTAACGACTGACCCAGGAATCTGCCTAATCAATGGCAATTTTTACGAACTCGTTGTGTCCAATGACAATGATTCTTCAGGAAGCCAAGCATCTGGACTGTGACTCCAAGTTAGTATTCTTGGTGTCTGGGGGCTGCTGTGAAGCTTCCTTGGGCAGCAGTGGGGTGGAGGACAGGAATGAGATAGAAAAGACTGAAATACTGTCAGTCAAGAGGTCATGCCGATGTCATGGTTCCCAGCAGAATAGGATTGGTGTAAAAGGCTTCACAAACATTGCCCCTTTCTGTATGATGTTCTCCCGGTAAATATTGATTTAGTGCTGAGGGGAAGATTTGCCCCATGAAAATTTGGGTCAACAGTAAATATTTGCTCTGGAAAACCCCCCTCAGAAATCCATTTTCCCCCAGGTAGGTTTGATTAGCTTTTCATAGATCCAATAGTATACAGTGCAGAGAAATGTTGGTTACTGCAAACATATGCTAGGTGATTTTATTACATGAATGAGTGGAAGTGGGTATGCACATATGACATTTTAAATCCACATCTTGATCTTCAAATTGTAATGACAGATGGCAATCCTTAAACACTAAATGTAGGAAAGTGCGATGATTGATTTAATTGGAAAAAGTACATTTATACACAGTTAAAATCCCACAATTGAAAACCAAATACATAACTGAAAATGTAGTTAAAATATTATCACATGTGTCCATTGCTACCCAAGTCCATTGCTCCTTTTGCTATACTAGAGCTATCAACTCTTGGTGATAGCCTTTCACAATGGGTGCAAGTAGATGCTATTGTTTTGGTTTTCTGCCAACCATAAAATGAAAACAAACATTTGTATCTTAAGATCAGTGAACAAAAGGGGGATTGGATAAAGCTGATTAGGAAATGTAGATAAAGGGTTTAATTTGGCATTTTGTATCACATTTGGTAGTTATGTTTAAGTATAGCACAATGTAAGTATAGCACTTTTTTATAGTATATGTTAAGCGCTCACTATAGGCCAAGCATTGTGCTAAGTGCCCCAGTATATGCAACACATTCTCTGCTCCATATGGGATTCATAGTCTGTAGGAGGAACTAGGGCTTAACCCTCATTTTACAGAGGAGATAACTAAGGCACAGAAAAGTTAAGTGACTTGCCCACGGTTACACAGCAGATAAGTGGCAGTTGCAGGTTAGAACTCATGGGAGTTAGAACTCAGGTACCCTGATTTCCAGGCCTGTGCTTTGTCTACCGGGCTACACTGCTTCTATTAATTAATCAGTGCACAACGATAATTGTAAAACAATCTATTATAGTTGGAAAAAGAAACTAGGCACCTTATATTTTTATCCAAGACAAATGATAAATTAACCAAGTATTCTTTGCATATCCCTTTGAAAATATAGCATTTTCTTATGAAATCTCAATCCTGTCTGAGGGGATGGATTCCTTTCTCTTTCAGGTGGTCCCGGGTGTCTCTGGGTAGAACAGGAATTTATCTTCACAGATTGCCCAACAGTGTTTTCTTCTATACTTTCCACGGTCACTGATGTGGCAAGTATTGTTTAATATAAATTGAGTTAATGAAACTGCCAACTTGATATAGGTTTTATAAATATCCCTCATTTTGAAAATATCAATACTGCTCTTTTTATGACTCAAATAGCCATGCCCAGTCTGCACTTTTTTATGTCTTATATATACATTTGATGTTAGGCAATGCTGACAGAAACTCTGGCTTTGTTTATGTGTTTTTGTTTTGCCAAATAACATTATAGTTTGTATTTAATCGCCCTAAAAATGTCCTCTTATATAAATGAAAGTAAGGTGGAGTAAAAAAAAAAATAGGTTAACTAATATCTCAAATTTCATAAATTCTTCTAAAAATGTCCTCATATAAATGAGAGTAAGGTGATGAGTGGAGTAAAAAACAACAGGTTCATTAATATCTCAAATTTCATAAATTCTTCTAGCATTAGTACCATATAGACATGTAGTTGACTTTCAAACTCAAAGAGATTCCATGAATGGTGAAGCTTTATCTTTACTTGCATTTGTAACTGAATAGGTCAATACATGAATATAGACACAAGCGTTTATGCACAAACAAGGGTTGTCATGTTTGTTTGCAGGGCCTGGCAGATTTTGCCATTGCCTTTCTGCCTCACAGCCTTGTCAGAGTTTCTGTTCTAAAAGACTGCAAATTGTTGTAGTCGGGGAATGTGTCTTGTCTTATGCCATCGAGTCGTCTTCGACCCTTAGCGACGCCGTGGACACCTCTCTCCCAGAACACCCCACCTCCAACTGCAATCATTCTGTTAGTGAATCCATAGAGGGTTTTTTTTTTGTTAAAAATACAACAGTGGTTTACCATTTCCTCCTTCCGCACAGAAAACTTGAGTCCTTGCCCTTGATTCTCTCCCGGGCCTCTCCTGTCCAGCACAGGTGAGTTTTGACTTGGAGCAGATTGCCTTCCACTCGCTAGCCACTGCTCAAGCTAGGAATGGAATGGGCATGCCTCTGCCTGACTCTCCCTCCTGTAGTCCAGACTGGTAGAGTACTGGGAACTCTCCAGGTGTGACCCTGAGAGGGGCAGAATGTATTATATTATATTATACTATTATATCGTAGTCTCCCCAGGGCTTAGTACAGTGTTCTGCACAAACAGCTCAATAAATATGATTGATTAATTGACCTTAAAGAACCCTTCCTTTCTTGACTGCACTGTACCATGCTAGTCTGTCAGCAACAGTTGTCTTAGTTTCCAGCTGTAATTTTTATAGTCTAACCCCTTGACACTCATCCACCCCAGCCCCACAAACTTGAGTACGTATCCTTTATTATAATGTGTGCCTCCCCAGTTAGACTGAAAGCTCCTTGAGGGCAGGAATTGTATCTACCAGCTTTATTGTATTGTACTCTCCCAAGCATTTAGTACAGTGCTCTGTCCTCGTCCTTATTTACTGCACTCTTTTTGTGGTATTTATTAAACACTTACTCTATGTGTCAAGCACTGTTCTAAGCACTAGGATACATACAAGTTTATCAGGTTGGATACAGTCCCTGTCCTACATGAAGCACACAGTCTTAATTGGAGGGGAGGATTTAATCTTCACTTTACAGATGAGGGAACTGAGGCACAGAGAAGTGAAGTGACTTGCCCAAGCTCCCAGAGCAAGCAATTGGCAGATCTGGGATTAGAACCCAAGTCTTCTAAATCCCAGACTCCTGCTCATTCCACTAGGCCATGCTGCTTCTTAAATTGTTTCCTCCGTACCCCCTTGTTTCCAATCACTTCTATTCAGTTCACTAAACGCAGTTATTTGGACATCTTACTGCTATCTATTCTCTTCACGTGTCCCACCAAGAGGAGCTGAGTTGAAGTGACCAGAGTGTCAAATTAGTCAACTGACCTCACTCCAGGATTTTGTTGTTTCTTTTCCCGTCTTGCCTCTTGATGTTGAGTGTGACCCATAAGTGAAGCAGATGGAAGTGGCTTAGAGAAGCAGCGTGGCTTAGCGGCAAGACCACGGGCTTGGGAGTCAGAGGTCGTGGGTTCTAATCCCGGCTCTGCCACTTGTCAATTGTGTGACTTTGGGCAAGTCACTTCTTCTCTGTGCCTCAGTTACCTCATCTGTAAAATGGGGATTAAGATTGTGAGCCCCAAGTGGGACAACCTGATTACCCTATATCTACCCCAGCACTTGGAACAGTGCTTGGCACATACCATCATCATTATTATTATTATGTGCTCAGAAATCCAGATGTGGCATTTGTGTTTTCTTCTGAATTTATAATTTTATGGAGCAGGAAGGGCCATTTGCCACCTTTCGTGAGCCTGTTGAGGAAGCTACAGTCAAATCTATGAGAAGCAGTAAGGCACTAGATCTGATGATGTTCCTACAGAAATCCATAGAGGAAGGATTCAATTATCAGCTTTCTCTATGAGTTCATCTTCAATATCTAAAACACTGAAGAATGTCACAAAAATGTTAAAAATGCCACCGAGGTGAAATGTGAGAGAACTGGCTGGGGAAACTCTCAGGGTATCCTAACTTTCCATCTGTGTAGATTTGGAGGATGGGAATTGGCCAAGGCTGGGGGAGGATCTATGTGTCAAGGACAAGGCCAAGAGGATGGAAGAAACTAAACTAAAAGTGAAGGAGGGAGGTTCAGGATTTGGTGTTCTTGGAAGTAACAAGGGTTAGAGGACTGTGAGCCTTCTGAGGGATGGGATTCACATCTAATTCCCACCTGCTTTTTCTCTCCAGTGTTTAGTACAATCCTAGGCTCACAGTAAGCACTTAACTAATACTATTACTCTAGAGGAGTTTGAATCTCCCCAGTGCCTTCAGGGTAAGGAATCAAGCAGGAGTAGGTGACAGACAAGGTGGATTAGAAATAGAGAATTTTTAATGGCTAGTGTGAGAGACGAGGAAAATCCTGTGCCATGGCCAGAAAAATCTAGCCAGAATATTCTCTGGACATGGTACTGTAACTGGAGGATAATAAATAAATAATAACGGTATTTGTTAAGCGCTTACTATGTGCCAATCACTGTTCTAGGCACTGCGGGGGCGGGGGGAATACAAGGTAATCAGGTTGTCCCACATGAAGCTCACAGTCTTAATGCCCATTTTACAGATGAGGTAACTGAGGCATAGAGAAGTTAACTGACTTGCCCAAAGTCACACAGCTGACGAGTGGCAGAGTGGGGATTAGAACCCATGACCTCAGACTCCCAAACCCGGGCTCTTTCCACTGACCCACTCTGCTTCTCAAGAAGAGAAGAGATTGTCGAGAACAGATGAAGGCTGAAATGAGTTAAATAATTCGTTGGTATGGTTTTCCATTTCCTTCTCTGGACGTGGTATTAATTAGTGTATATATATATATATATATATATATATTCATTCTATCACATTATTGACTGCTTATTATGTGCAAAGCATTGTACTAAGTGCTTAGGGGAGTACAATATAACGATAAACACATTCCCTGCCCAAAACAAGCTTAGATATGTAAACATTTTGCTTGTACTTTGTCCTACTCTTCATTTACTTTCCTAAAGAAAAATTGCATCCAAAAAGGAACCAAAGCCGGTCCAATGGAAAATCATCTCCCTTGTCAAATCAAAGTGGAAAAGAAAAGCAAATGATACCTTTGTAAAGTGAATTCTCTGTCTTTGGACTTTTTGTTATTATTTAATTTCAAAACTAGGATCCAGAGAAATGTTATCCCTGATGGGAGAGTGGAGTGTGCTGTCCCGAAGGATTCCTAAACATATTCCCCTGCCACCACCCCACACAAAGCATAAAAGCAGAAAGCTGCATTAATGTCATGCATGGTACTGAGTATTCCACTTAACAGTACTCATGAAGACACAACCATGGCTAAAATTCCAGAATTAGTGAAAATTGTTTATACTCGGAAGATCCAGTGAGGACAGAAAGGTCATTAGATTTGCTGACCACCCTAAACAGGAATGATTTTAAAAGGTTCAGCTTTAGCTTTAGCCTCTCATTCTAAGGGGTATCACACTGCTTCTGACTGCACTTGAAGTAAATGAAAGTGTACTCATATCCAGAAAAAAGAGAACTGGAACAATCATTCTGAAACCACTATGCTAAAGATAGGGTCACAGAATCATAGGACTGGAAAGAACCTCAAGATGTCTGTAACTTGCCTTCAGGAAGGGCTGCCCTCAATCCATGCCAGAAAGATGATGATTTCTCTTTTTCCCCAACATCTCCATAAAAGGAGCTCACACAACCTCTTTATAATGTAAAATGGTATGATTTTATGTGCCGAACAATTGTGAAAGTCTCCCCAGATCAAGCTCTCATTTTGATATCAATCTTGTAATGTCTTATTCTTTCTTTTTGAGACCAGCCTAGTTGAAAATGGTGAGGTGGAAGGGCCACGTGCTTTGATTTTTTTTTTTTTGTCAGATTTGCCTATTTTTTAAAAAATCACTGTACATTGGTAAGCTATAATAATGTATTAATTAAAAAATCTTCTAATTCTGTTACTGAAATTCAGAGCTACCTGGAGAAGTGTATGGCCTAGAGGAAAGAGTATGGGCTCTAATCCCCTGCTTCACCACTTGTCTGCTGTATGACATTGGGCAAGTCACTTAACTTCTCTCTGCCTCAGTTACCTCATCTGTAAAATGAGGATTATGACTGTGAGCCCAGTGTGGGACATGGACTGTGTCCAGCTTGATAAGCTTGTATATACCCCAGTGCTTAATAGTGCCCAGCACATAATAAGCACTTAACAAATGCCATTTTTTAAAAAAAGACGTACCTCCCTCTCGACGTGTGACAGAAAACAATGGATCTTCCATTAAGTAGAACAGACAAAACCGCACCACTGAGAGAGATGAGATTTGGTTTACTTTGTTGTTCAATCTCCACTTTTGTTAGCATGTTTATTTTTGCTGCATTTGTTCTATTTTTCTACTGAGGAAAATACCAATACCAATGTTTTCCCGAGTTGTATTAAGTTCATCAAGCATTGGACGAGCCGCTCTACTAACCACAATTTGTTGATGTGTTATCATGGCTCCATCCCAGTCCCTCAGAATACCTATCATTTTTCTACGATATTATTATCGATCATCATCATTTGAAGTTTGACCCCACATGGAGGAAATGACTGCCTAAAGTCTGCAGGAGGATTCCCAGGTGAACTTCAAGGGGGGTGTGAGTGAGGATGAGAGGGAGGGATAATCCCCACACAGAGTAGAAGAACTTGGCTCCTGAAACTGGCACAGAAAATTCAGCCAGAGGTGAATAGGGCTGAGAGGGGCATGTGAAAGGATGCCTTCGAACAGAGATTTTATCCTTTATTGTTTTATTTTATCCTTTATTGTTGCTGCTAAACTCCTGTGCCGTGGCTCCACCCTGTGGCTCGGAGAGAACAGAGTTTAAGCAGAGCAGCTGCCTCCTAGGTAGTGATTCTCCACCTAAAGTAGGCGATTAATAATAATCGTGAAATGAAAGACCTTAAAGGAAGCACTGACTATATGCCAAGCCTATGTACTAGGTGTCGGGGTAGCTACAAGTTAATAAGATGTGGCTCACAGTCTAAGGCGAAAGGAGATCAGGTATTTAATCCCCATTTTTTAGAGCTGGAAACTGAGGTACAGAGCAGTTAAGTGCTTAACTCAACCAGCAGACGAGTGGCAGAGCTAGCATTAGCAACCGGGTCCCCTGACTCTCAGGCCTGTGTGCTTACCATTAGATCATCCTGCTTCCAGTGGGTAATAAAGGCAAAGGTAAGTGCTTAGTGTTCTGCACACAGTAAGCACTGTAAGCCCCCCCGACTCACTGTGGGCAGGGAACGTGTCTTTCGACTCTGTTGTACTTTCTTAGTACTTAGTACAGTGCCCTGCACAAGGTAAGCACTCAATAAATACGATTGAACAATAAATACCTTTGATTAACTGATAGAAGCTGCTTTAACCCTCCACACCCACTCAGAATGCACTGTTGTACCCTCAGGAGGCTCATATAGTAAAATCAAGGCTATCACTAAACAGCGATCAGTTGGCACTGTGATTACAGAAAATTTTCATCTCCCCTAGTCCTCATTAGAATGAAATGTCTTCTATGGAAAGCCAACTGATCTAGACTGGGCTATGTGAGAAAGCAAGGCAGGAATAGACTTGGAAAATTGCCAAAACATCATCAAAAGAAAAGTGTCTGGCTACTGTACCTTTAAGACAGGAATGTTCTAGTCTGGGCCAGGAAATACTGGGGTCAGTGATCCGACCCTAGGGGTAAACCCAGGTGACCCCAGAGAACTTGCAACAGTCATATCCGAAAAGCAAATGGGTTGAATTTAATCCATCTGCTCTTTTGATAGAGGCCTAACATTAGGGTGACATTAGGTTTAGCAGTAAGATTAGGGCCAAAATAGTTTTACCGCTCAACAGTCAGTTTGTTCAGGGTTTGTCTTTGATGATCAATTCTGGTGATCTTTGACACTGTCGATCCTCTAACCGTCAGGTCTTGTCAAATACTGCTTTCTGCATGCTCTGGTTTTGTTTGTTTTTTTTTAATCTGAAATGAGAAGACCAATGGGCAAATAATTCTAACGAAAATTGAAATATGCCCCCAAATCAACTATGAATTTATTTTGGCTACTGAAGCTCACTTTAATGGAGACAGGATTTTTAAGACATTGGAATGTATGGGAAAGTCTAGTTGAAATGCAGCAGGCAGATGGAATTTTTTAGTGTGTCTGTACGTCTGTGTTAAAATACATACGGGTTTCATGTTATGATTGAAGTTGATACTTATTTTGTCAAGGTCATAGTTATTCTATTTCAGGAAATTATTTTGTATTTTCCACATCTAAGCGTCACTAGATTAATGTATCATCAAAATAATGAAAGAGAAGGAAGTCAGGTCAGTGATATGTGGCATTTAGAATTTATGTAAATAGACCTTTGAACTTGCTCAAAACTTTAGTGCTCCAGATTATGCAATGTTATAAATATTTGGGTGGATGGCTCCAGATTCCTCAATTTTTCCCAATGCCAGCAGTTGTTTTTTGGTTTTGTTTTGTTTTTCCCTCCTTCCATCTTTGGGGATAACTTTAAATTATCTAGAAGGCTCAGTATCCAGGTTGTGAATTTGAGGATAATTCACACCACACTGCTTCTTCCTCCTGCCGTCTACATTTTTGTCCATTTCGCTGCTTTTAGCATCTCGCTTGAGAGTGTGAGCAGATAAAATCCAAACCAATTAACTTCATTACTAATTTCATAACATCTTTGAGATGCAGCATGGCCTAGGGGTTAGAGTCCAGGCCTGGGAATCAGTAGGACCTGGGTTCCAAATCCAGCTCTGCCACTTGTTTGCTGTGTAACCCTGGGCAAGTTGCTTAACTTCTCTGTGCCTGTTACCTCATGGGGATTAAAATGAGGATTAAATCCTCCAGTTTAGACTGTGAAACCCATGTAGAACAGGGATTATGTCCAACCTAATAAACTTGTGCCTACCCCAGCATTTAGAACAGTGCTTGGCACACAGTAAGTGCTTAACAAAGAAACTGCAAAAAAAAGATGTGACGTAATTCTCCTAGACCAAAGGCCTCAGGTAGATTGTGATAGCCAGAGGGAGACACACAAACTGCAAAAGAAGCTGTGTGAAACAAATAAACAGTGCAGCAAGGAGGAAACTTTATTTCCACAGAATGCAAAAGGAATTATCAGTCACACACTGGTTTCCTCAGACATACCCGTGCACACAGATAATAATAATAATGATGGCATTTATTAAGCTGTGAGCCCACTGTTGGGTAGGGACTGTCTCTATATGTTGCCAACTTGTACTTCCCAAGCGCTTAGTACAGTGCTCTGCACACAGTAAGCGCTCAATAAATACGATTGATGATGATTAAGCACTTACTATGTGCAAAGCACTGTTCTAAGCCCTGGGGAGGTTACAAGGCAATCAGGTTGTCCCACATGGGGCTCACAGTCTCAATCCTCATTTCACAGATGAGGGAACTGAGGCCCAGAGAAGTGAAGTGCCTTGCCCAAGGTCCCACAGCAGACAAGTGGCGGAACTGGGATTAGAACCCATGACCTCTGGCTCTCAAGTCCAGGCTCTTGCCACTAAGCCATGTCTCACCATCAGCAGTGTTATTTCAAACCCAAAGGACAGCTGTTGCTATTAACAAAACAAACGCATGACACTCATGAAGAGAAGTTTTCCTAACCCAATGAACTCCACTGTGCAAAGCATGACAAATAAGCAAAACAAAAAGGCAGAGTGTAGAAGACTAAGACCTACAAATTCAAGGCCATAAAATATGTAAAAAATAACTGTTTGGTTCATTCATCCCTATCCTCAGAGTCAGCCCAAGCCCGGTAAAATGCCTGGTGTGGAAAATACCTCTAAAACACAGCTTGAATATGAAGGCTTAAGTGAAAATGTAACAGATTACAGATCCTGTGACAATCAGCCACCAGAGGGAACAAAACACTGTACTGTATATGAGCAACAATGTTCTTAGTTAGCAAGTGATCCTCTGCTATCAGTGTTGCTACGAGGCTTAGTCCGTCATCAGAACTAAAAAGGAAGGAGAACAATGTTGTGGTTGAAAACCTTTAAGAAGACAGCAAGTACTTGCAGTCAGCTAGATTCTCAGAAGAAGATGGCATGATAGACATTTGTAGCTAGTTTAATCCTATAAATAAGTTATTTATTGTTTCATGAACCAGATGGTGAAGAAATAGGTCAAAGCAGAAGCAGAATACGGACAAATGTAAAAAAGCTCCAAAAGTCAAGGAATAGTAATAAAAGACATTGTATATGTCTAATCTCACTGCAAAATATGTTTCAAATCTGGCGTGTCAAGTGAGGTATTTAAGATCTTTGCTAAAAAATGCATAATAGTTTTGAGAAGAATATTTTCAGAAAGATTTGAGTAGCTGGAATAAAGTATCTTTAGAAGAATTCAGGCAATCCTTGACTTACAGTGTTTCAATTTAAAACAAATACCATTTATAACATTTCTAAATTTACATTCTATTTCAACTTTACGACACCAGCCCCAGTACGGCACTAGTTCTGGGAACACAGATGATGGTTGAGGGCACACGGGAGTCAAGGAGATGGTTGAGCACAAGGTCAAATCACCAAGGAAGGTGGATGTGACTTATTCCCAGCGAAGTAAAAATTGGCTACCTATCAGAGTACTATTAACATTAATCCCATCAGCTCTCTTTATCCTTATTAACTACTCTCTTATCCCATTACACTCCAGCTCACACTCTTCATTCCTCATCAATCAATCAATCATTTATATATCTGTGTGTAGAGCACTATAAGATAATCCGCTCACTGTACTTCTTTCTTCTATCTCCCACCAACAACCTCTAGCTCACACACTCCCCCCCCATCTGGAACTTCCTCCACCTTCACATCTAACGGACCACTGCTCCTCACATCTTCTAAGCCCTTCTAAAATCTTTGTGTCCTCCAGGAGATCTTTCAGGCTGAATTCCTAATCATCCCACTTTATATCCCCCAAATGCCATGTCAGCCCTTAGTGACACCTGGTAGTAGTACTAATAGTATTTACTAAGTGCTTGCTATGTGCAAAGCACCTACCTAAGCTAAAATATTCAAAATTCCCTAAGCATTTAGGTACATACCTTTATCACTTTCTCCTAACTGCATTTTATTTTGTTTTCCTCTCCATGTTGTAAAATCAGTGAAAGTAGAGATGATGCACATTACTCTCATTATACTGATCTGTACACTTTAGATACTCAGTTAATCAATCAGTCTGATTTTATTGAGTGCTTACTGTGTACAGGGCATTGACTAAGCACTTGGGAAAGTACCACACAACAGAGTTGGTAGACATGTTCCCTGCCCACAAGGAGCTCAGAGTCTAGAGGAGGAGATAAATACTAAAATAATTTATGGATACGACCATAAGTGCTGTGGTTCTGAGAATGGGGTGAACAAAGAATACAAAACCAAGTGGAAGGCTGATCCAAGAAGGCGAAGTAGGGAAAATGAGGGTTTAGTCAAGAAACGCCCCTTGGAGGAGATGCGATTTTAACGATTTTTTTAGGTGGGTAGAGAGGGCATCTGTCAGCTGTGGAGGCAGAGGGAGTTTGAGGCCAGAGGTGGGACATGGGTGAGGGATTGTCTGAGAGATAGACAAGATTGAGGTACGGTGAGTGTTAGAGGAGTAAAGTGTGTGGGTTGGGTTGTAATAGGAAATCAGTGACGTAAAATAGAAGGGGGCAAGGTGATTGAGTGCTTTAAAGCCGATGGTAAGGAGTTTCTGTTAAATGAAGAGATGGATGAGCAACAACTGGAGGTTCTTAATGGGTGGGGAAACATGGACTATGATATGGTAATAAAAAATACTACTTTAATTAAAACCTCGATAACAATATAAATATACTGCTGTAGTTAAAATGCTCATTTGTAATTGGTAGAATACACTATTCTAGATAATTTCAGTAAATAAAGCTATCTGACCTTTGTTCGGGAACTAATCCTCCATTTATAAAATTGCTATTATGAGGAAATTGGTTCTGGCTTCAAGGTTCAATGTAAGACCCAGTTTACTGGAAGCAATTGTGTTGTAAGACTGAGGATTGGCCAATGGATGAATGAAAATCTCATTGAATGCTTTTAAAAAATGGTCAAGTAACACTTGTGAAGAAGCTTGTTAAATAATAATAATAATGATGGCATTTATTAAGTGCTTATGTGCAAAGCACTGTTCAAAGCGCTGAAGACTGATGTTCTGTACATCTAGGGTACTGACATTGACACAGAGACCATATCCTCAAATAGAAAAAGAGACTTCAAAACTTGTATTTGTGAATAAAATAATGCCATTTTGCATGGAAGGTCATTATTTGTAAAATCTTACAGAGTATTGAAATATGTGACATCTCCACAAATACAAACATTATTTTTCTACTGGAGTTAAATGAAATTGTGTTATGTTTTGAAGCCATTAATTTCTGTTTTGAAAAGCACACTCACTTGGACTTCGAATCAGATACCATATCTAAGTGATTTGAAAATGCAAATTGTAGTAACAAAAATAGTTTGGAAGATTTTTCAGCAACTAAATAACAAGATAACACACATTAAAACATACATGAAATTCAGTTGGAATGTATCACAAGAAGTTTTACCCTGTTTTATTATGGATTTTATCAGGAATTGAGCTTAATACAGGTGAAATATTTTTCCAAGCTGCTTGGTGAAGAGCAGGAGGGAGAGAAAGAGAAAGAAATCCTTTAAAGGTGAAGTTGACATTATTAATGATCACATCCTATCCATGTCTGTGCTTGTGACTGAAAACCCCTAACCATAACCAACAATCCATTCCAGTTTGTAATCTTCTTGTAAGCGGGGATCATGTCTACCTACTCTAGTGTATTTTACTCTCCCAGGTGCTTAATACAGCACGCTACACCATAAGCCCCTGTTAAATACCAATGATTAATTGATTGGAGTGCAATAAGTACTAATTGATTTAGCTCTATTGGCATGAAAAGAGATGGATCTGAGAAGAATTGTGGCTTAGTGGACAGAGCATGGGGCTGAAATTCAAAAAGACTTGGGTTCTAATTCCAGTTCTATCACTTGCCTGCTCTGTGACTTTGGGCAAATCACTTAATTTGTCTGTGCCTGTTACCTCATCAGTAAAATGGGGATTAAGACTGTGAGCCCTGTGTGGGATGTAGGCTGTGTCCAACCTGATTGATTAGTTTGCATCTACCCCAGAGCTTAGTACAGTTCCTGGCACAAAGTAAGTGTTTAACAAATACCATTTAAAAAAATACCTTAGTCCTACTGCTGCATATATCATTATTCTTAAGTATGAAGTCCTTGCTCAAGGAGAAGTGCCACCTCTTGATTACTATGTGCCAGTCAAGTCAGTAGGCTACAGCTCCTTCCCACCTCACCACTGCTAAACCATTTATTTCACACTCAGCTTAGTACAAATGTTTAGTTCAGTGCTCCATACACAGAAATCACTCAATAAAAGCCATTGCTTGATTGAGACTTTACCTCATTTACCTTGGTATGAAAGTCACCTGATTTGGAAAGGCATTTTCTAGTGGTCACTGCTGAAAAGTCATATAGAGATATTTTACAATTTCAAGAAACACCATGGGCATTATCACTAATGGGGTCAGTTTCAGATAGCAAATGAGGCAGCAATAGTATAGGACACCATCATGGGCAGTTGAAATGTGAGGGCCAAAATATCCTCCATTCAACTAGGAAGCAGAACCTGAATGAAAAGAAGGGAACAAAATCAATCTAGAGCCAGGAGAGTATGGGGACATGATGGAGGATTGGAGACCCCCTCCCCAGAATAAAAGTTCAGGGATACATGTGGGTTTCCATATATCATCACATTATGCCTTATGCCTGGTATAAAATCAACAGAATAAAGTAACAAAATCATACTGAATAGAGGATGTGGCAAATCCTCTCTGAAACTGGCTTTATCAACAGCATTTATGAGCCCAGATCAAGTCTACCAACTCTATTGAATTGTACTCTTCCAAACACTTAGTACAGTATTCTAAGCATTCAGTAAATACCATATATTGATTGACCGATTGAAAGCCTAATTTATGAAGAGCACTGAAGTGGTCATACAACAGAAAATCAGTGTTCATGGAAGCAGAAATACTGAGATAGAGACTAAAGGTAGGAATTGAATTGTTATATGATGTGGAAACTTACATTTTAGTTATTGATTTCTATTCAAAATTTTCAGAAATTAAAAGACTGTAATTGTGTGAAATGTTTTGCAAGACAAGCAATGCCATCTAAAGTTATGCCAGCTATGGGTTGTGATTTTGTAGTGCTAAATTTAAGAAATTTGCTTTGAAATATGATTGTCCACATTTTGCTTCCAGTCCAGTTGCTTAGTGCATTGAGGGTAAAGCAACAAGCTCCCTGGACAGTGATTCTACCATTAGCAAAGTGACCACCCACCCACATCCTGGTAGTTTCATATTTTACACCCTTTCTGACATGGTATTAAAAAAAGTCCTCCTTTGACAGTTATATTAGTCTGTGAGATGCTGAGAACAAATTATTCCACCTTGAGCCGGGTATAAACTTGACTTCAGGAGAGAATACAGCAGGTGGGAGATGAAGACTCTCTTTCCTCTGTTTTCAAGAGGGTGAATTGCTTATTCCCATCTGGCCTAGAAAAAGAGACTTGCTCTGTGTTTGTGTAACAAGCAAATCTTGTCCATGGCGCTTTAAATCATTTACTAAGCAGATATTTATTACCTCCATCTGCTTAGGGAAACCCAGTGCAAGTTGAAAATGTTTTATGGAATCCATCTGTATCTCAATGGCACTGTTGTGTGTGCTTGATTAGAGGGATTTGCTACTTGTTCTTTCCGTTAGAATTGTACATACTAAAGCTGAAAAATATTTGGTCGAGGTAGTTTGGGCAAGGCATTGCTTATTGGTTCAAACCTAACAACTGGTTCTGATGTTCACTTGATTGACGGTTCCTACTCATCCAATCTCCATGCTGACTGGTCTTTTGGTAACTGCAGTGAGCTTTGCCAAAGTGACTGTGAAGGAGGAGGACAGGGCTGAAAGTGAAAGCGATGAGACACTGCTAGATAACCCAATAGTACAGTTCTTGGATGGATTCCTTAATCCTTAATGTTCTTTGTCTACTGACTTAGACATCTTAATGATAGGTTGGTACCCACTGTGCAGTTTACCCCCTGCAGATTTAAGCACAAATTTTTTTTGTCATAATTTTTTGCATCTTTTGAAAGCATTTGCAGGAAGTTTCATTAAATACCTCCTGTTCTAAGAATGGCCATATTATGAAGGCTAGAATTCCTTTTACTTTTCCAGGTTTGGGATTCAAAGAAATTAAATATTGGTTTATTGTAAGCTAATCACATGAAAATAACCTTCCCAAATTTATTCTAAACTGCATATTAAATTTTCTGGTTAGACCAAGAGAATTTCATCACCCACAGAGAAAACTGCAATTATAGAATTAAATCAGAAATTTGGTTTTAGTGGCCAGACGGAAAGAGATTTTTACAGTGGAAAAATCAATTTGTGACCTAAATCTGCATATAGCAAGCCTATTTTGTTAAAATGCCAACATTAACAAGGACTACCCCAAGCAAGTGATGATAATGTCTCTGTCTCTACCTTCTTCAAGCCACACCTGAGGAACTTACTCCATAGAAAAGCATTTAAGTGCTGGTCTGTGCAGAGCGCTGTAGTAATGTAATTGTATGGATGCATTCATGGGACAGTCTAGTCATTTCCAGTCTTTCATTTTCAAACCCCCCATCTAGCAGGAAACTGGTGAGACTAGTGAAAGTCTCACTTCCAGTCACACCAGTACCTAATACCCTAGGGAGCCAGAAACAACAGCAATATAAATCAATCAATCAATGGTATTTATTGAGTGCTTAAATGTGCAGAGCACTGTACTTGGAAGAGCGCAATACGACAGAATTAGCAGACACATTCTGTGCCTATGAGTTAACAGACAGTAAAATGAATAAAATAGGAGATAGGTTAATAGGAGGTCAGTTAAAGAAGCCGCCCACTATAGAAACAACCATTAGCTTCTGGAGTTCCTGCTACTTTGTTGGATAGCCACGATGGGAACTCTGAAACCTCGCCTCCCTTTCCTCTCTACCCAATACTGATGATCGGATTACTGCTCTCAACTCTACCCTCTCTACTCAGCTCGACTCCCTCGCTCCCCTTTCCCTTCACCGCTCTCGCACCACTAACCCACAGCCCTGGATCACAGCCACTGTCGGCCTCCTTCGCTTTTATGCTCGAGCTGCTGAACGCTGCTGGCAAAAGTCTAAACACCAAGCCAACCTCGTTCACTTTAAGTTTATCCTTTCCTGTCTTAACTCTGCCCTCTCCTCTGCCAGACAAAACTATTTCTCCTTCCTTATTGACAACCATGTCCATCATCCCCGTCAGCTCTTCCGAAAATTTAACTCCCTTCTCATACCCCCTGTTCCTCCCCCTCCTCCTTCTCTCACCCCCAACGATCTGGCCTCCTACTTCATTAGTAAAATTAACTCCATCAGGTCTGAGCTCCCCAGAGTCACTCCACCCCCTTTTCCCCCAACAGCATCGTCAGATGAGATCTCCTCCCTCCTCTCAAGTGCTACTCTGGCCACCTGTGCTTCGACCCCATTCCCTCTCATCTTATGAAATCTCTCACTCCATCCCTCCTCCCCTTCTTAACTTCCATCTTCAACTGATCATTCTCCACTGGTTCCTTCCCCTGTGCCTTTAAACATGCCCAGGTCTCCCACATCTTAAAAAAAAAACCCTCTCTTGACCCCACCTCCCCTTCTAGTTATCACCATATCTCCCTCCTACCATTCCTTTCCAAAATCCTTGAATGAGTCGTCTACACCCGCTGCCTCGAATTCCTCAACACCAACTCTCTCCTTGACCCCCACTAGTCTGGCTTCCATCCCCTACATTCCATGGAAACTGCCCTCTCAAAGGTCACCAATGACCTACTGCTTGCCAAATCCAACGGCTCCTACTCTATCCTAATCCTCCTCGACCTCTCAGCTGCCTTCGACACTGTGGATCACCCCCTTCTCCTCAACATGCTATCCAACCTTCGCTTCACAGACTCTGTCCTCTCCTGGTTCTCCTCTTATCTCTCCGGCTGTTCATTCTCAGTCTCTTTTGTGGGCTCCTCCTCCCCCTCCCATCCCCTTACTGTAGGAGTTCCTCAAGGGTCAGTTCTTGGTCCCCTTCTGTTCTCTATCTACACTCATTCCCTTGGTGAACTGATTCGCTCCCACCGCTTCAACTATCATCTCTACGCTGATGACACCCAAATCTACATCTCTGCCCCTGCTCTCTCTCCCTCCCTTCAGGCTCGTGTCTCCTCCTGCCTTCAAGACATCCCCATCTGGATGTCTGCCCACCATCTAAAGCTCAGTATGTCCAAGGCTGAACTCCTTATCTTCCCACCCAAACCCTGCCCTCTCCCTGACTTTCCCATCACTGTTGACAGCACTTCCAATCCTTCCCGTCTCACAAGCCCACAACCTTGGTGTCATCTTCGACTCTGCTCTCTCATTCACCCCTCACATCCAATCCATCACCAAAACCTGCCGGTCTCACCTCTGCAACATCGCCAAGATCCACCCTTTCCTCTCCATCCAAACCACTACCCTGCTGGTTCAATCTCTCATCCTATCCCGACTGGGTTACTGCATCAGCCTCCTCTCTGATCTCCCATCCTTCTGTCTCTTCCCACTTCAATCTATACTGCATGCTGCTGCCCAGATCATCTTTGTGCAGAAGTGCTCTGGGCATGTTACTCCCCTCCTCAAAAATCTCCAGTGGCTACCAATCAACCTATGCATCAGGCAAAAACTCCTCACTCTTGGCTTCAAGGCTCGCCATCACCTTGCCCCCTCCTACCTCACTTCCCTTCTCTCCTTCTACAGCCCAGCCCACACCCTCCACTCCTCTGCTGCTAACCTCCTCACTGTGCCTCGTTCTTGCCTGTCCCACTGTTGACCCCCAGCCCACGTCCTCCCCCTGGCCTGGAATGCCCTCCCTCTGCTCATCTGCCAAGCTAGCTCTCTTCCTCCCTCCAAAGCCCTACTGAGAGCTCAACTCCTCCAGGAGGCCTTCCCAGACTGAGCCCCCTCCATCCTCTCCCCCTCCTCCCCCTCCTTCCTCTCCCCTCCTCCCTCTCCCCATCCCCCACTCTACCTCCTTTCCCTCCCCACAGCACCTGTATATATGTTTGCACATATTTATTATTCTATTTATTTTACTTGTACGTATTTACTATTCTATTTTATTTTGTTAATATGTTTTGTTTTGTTGTCTGTCTCCCCCTTCTAGACTGAGCGCCCACTGTTGGGTAGGGACCTTCTCTATATGTTGCCAACTTGTACTTCCCAAGCGCTTAGTACAGTGCTCTGCACACAGTAAGCACTCCATAAATACAATTGAATGAATGAATGAAACATAGTGATACCGGCATCATTAGTTGTAGTTGCAATCGTCATAGTAGTGGTAGTAGTAATCCTATTTATTAAGTGCTTACTGTATACATAGCACTGTACTAAGTGCTGGGAAAGACACAGGTGGGAATTAGACACAATCCCTGTCCCTCAAAAGAATGTACCTAGTTGTTGCTGCTGCTGCTGTTTTCTTTCCATGATGACATCTGCTTAGCTCTGTTTTAAGTAAGTCTGTCTGAGAGAGACACAGCAGAGGAGATTTCGTGTGAGTGTGCGTATTTGTTTGCAGTGAATTCTCTAGTCTTTCTAGAAATGGGTACCCAACCAAGCAAATTAGATAATAGCAAAAACATTCACATTTGCCCATTAGTGGCAGTGAACCAGAGAATTGGGAAGACAGGAGAATTTTGCTCTGCCCTGGCAGATGGGGAGTTTCCACAGTTGATCTCAACATACTTGACTGACCATTCCCAACTGTCCGGCAGCAGTCCATCACTCACTAGATCTATTTTGAGTTCCAATCCCAGGTCCAGCAGTTTTAGTTAGGATGGCAATGCCAGAGACCTTTTTCCAAATGAGACTTTCACTTCATCTTTCCTTCCCAGAGAAGGTAACTTACAGAGAGCAGCCTGCTCCTTATCTGAGGGAGGGCAGAGGGAGAAGAGCAGGACTGAGATCAACTTTACTAATTGCCACTCAGGTCCATCAACGAGGACAGAGCAAACATCACTGCCTGAGCTGGGCTTCAAGGCTTGTGACAGTCCACCCAGACCATGGGGCACCAGAAAAGGAAATTGCCAATCTTCTTGCCCAGGGATGCAGGCCATGTGAGAGGATGCATTCACAGGTCCTGTAAATCACTCTTTAAGGGTTCAAACTCTCCTGACACATCTGCTGGGGTTCCAAACACATTGCTGGAAATGGGGATTCTCTCCATTTTTGAAATAGTCCTTGTATGCAGAGAACATGTCTACCAATTCTGTTATACTGTACTCTTCAAAGCACTTCGTGCTGTGCTTGGCACACAGTAAGTGCTCAGTAAATACGATTGATATTCTGTCCTCCCTGTTGTAATCTGCTTCCATTAGAGTTCCCCATTCAACTGCTGCTTGGTTTTCCCACTGTTATCAATCCTTCTCACATACTTCACCCAGCAGAGTCATCTCGTAGTGAGCAATACATCAGTTCTGGTGAGCTGTCTATGCTCCAGAGTTAATTATCAGGAATCCTTTATGGTCATTCAGCACTGAATATGATTCACAGTTTCTCTAAGAGCTGGATGGGCCTCCTGGTTTGGTCCACCTCCCACAACCCTAAAGAAGATTGGACACCAATCAATTTAACAGACCTTGAATTTGGTATGGAGCGTGAGAAGCAGTGTAACCTTTGTATAGACCACGGGTCTGAGAGTCAGAAGGACCTGGTTCTAATCCCAGCTCTGCTACTTGTCTGCTAGGTGACCTTGGGCAAGTCACTTAACTTCTCTTGCTCTGTTTCCTCGTAATATAAAATGGAGATTTAGACTGTAAACCCTAGGTGGGACAGGGACTGTGTCCAACCAGATAAGCTTGCATCTACTCCAGCACTTAGTACAGTGACTGGCCTAAAGTGCTTAACAAATACCAAAAAAAAAAAAATCAAAACACCCATCATTGCCAAACTTTGTCTCTGTACCCAAAGGACTTGCCGGCCTTTGTGAATTCAGTTTCAGTTTTCAACCTCTTTGCCTAACCATGCATCACTGTTTAATGTACTGCCTAAAGAAGTAGAATTCAGTTTTCAGCATCATCTGTGTTACTGATGAAGATCTTTGTGTGAAGGTTTCCTGGTGCTGGCTGGTACGCAGTTTGTTTCTTCAGGCTTATTGTCAGCCTCTAGCACTGCACTGACTCTGGGAAGTGACTCAAATGCTCTGCAAGTCTTTTTGTGTATAAACCCCCAAAGTACAAATCATCCATAGTCAATTGCTCCTGAATGTCTCTATAGAGGGCAGGATATCCCTTTTGGGGTTACTATGCTGTTTATCTTTATGATGAGATACATCTAGAGGCTCGATTAAAAAAAAACTGTTTTGGCAATTACACTGTGACAATATGACAAACAAGAAAGAATCTTCAAATGCACTTGCATTAGAAGGTTGCACTTGCATTGCTTATGAGAAGCAGCATGGCTCAGTGGAAAGAGCATGGGCTTTGGAGTCAGAGGTCATGGCTTCAAATCCTGACTCCACCAATTGTCAGCTGTGTGACTTTGGGCAAGTCACGTAACTTCTCTGGGCCTCAGTTACCTCATCTGTAAAATGGGGATGAAGACTTTGAGCCCCTCATGGGACAACCTGATCACCTTGTCACATCCCCAGTGCTTAGAACAGTGCTTTACACATAGTAAGCGCTTAATAAATGCCAGTAGTAGTAGTAGTAGTGCTTCCAAGCCATGTTTTTCTCGTTTATTTCTAACAAGGCAATTGACAAGTTACACGGTGACATCACTGTAGTTCTCATCCAAGCTATATAGGTCAGGGGAATGGAACCAGGTTATAGAGGAAAAGAGAAGGGAGGCTAGAAGTGGGATTTTTGCCACGAATGACAAAGTGTAGTCCATGCCAGAGGAACTGCTAGAAAACTTTGCTGGGAGGAGAGGACATGGCAGAAAGAAAGGTCCAGGAGTTTAGAAGGGGCCAGCTAAGTAACCTTTGAAAGCTCTTGAGAAAACGATTATATAGCATAGGGAAAAGTCTGGAATAAGAGAAATATTAGCACCCCAACAACTCAAGTCCAGACGCTTCTTATATCCTGACTCCACTACTATATTAACATCCTTCCTGGACCTCTCTTACTCCAGCCTCTTCCCTCTCTGATCCGTACATCACTCTGCTACCCAGATCATTTTTCTAGAACTCTGTTCAGCACATCTCTCACTCCTCAAAAACCACCAATGCTCTTTGCATCAAGCAGAAACTCATGACCACTGTCATTCAATCAGCTGCCCTCTCCTTTTTTAAATGGTATTTGTTTTTATTGTTTTGTTTTTATGGTATCTGTTAAGCCATTAATATGTGTCAAACACTGTTCTAAGCTCTGGAATAGATACAAGTTAGGTGGGGCACAGTGCCTGTAAGCATGGGTTTCACAGTCCAAGTTAACACTTACCATGTGCCAGGCACTGTACTAAGCCCTGGGTTAGATACAAGGTAACTGAGTTGGGCACAGTCCATGTCGGAGGATGGGCTAATAGTCTTAATCTCCATTTTACAGATGAGATAACTGAGACAGAGAAGTTAAGCGACTTGCTCCAAGTCACATAGCAGACGTGGTGGAGTCGGAATCAGAACCCAGGCCCTTCTGACTCTGCGGCCCATGTTCCATCCACTAAGCCACACTGCTTCTTGTGCTTATCCTTACACTTCTCCCATTACACCCCAGTTCACATGCTTCTTCCCTCCCTAACAACCATCTTCAACTGTTCCTTCTCCTCTTCTTCCCCACTGCTTTCAAACATGCCCATGTCTCCCCATCCAAATAAAAAAACGCTCTCTTGACCCCACAGCTCTCTCTAGTTATCGCCCTATCTCCCTCCATCATTCCTCTCCAAACTCCTTGAGTGAGTTGTCTACACCTGCTCTCTCAAATTCCTCTCTTCCAATTCTCTCCTTGACCCCTTCCAATCTGGCTTCCGACCCTTCACTCCACAGAAACTGCCCTCTCAGAGGTCACCAGTGATCTCCTACTTGCCAAATCCAACGGCCTCTACTCCATCCTAATCGTCCTTGATCTCTCAGCTGCCTTTGACCCTGACGACCACCCTCTTCTCCTGGAAACATTATCTAACCTCGGTTTCACTGACACTGTCTTCTCCTGATTCTCCTTCCTCAAATCCAACAGACAACTACTCTCTCTAACCCCCTTTCAAAGCCTGAATGAAGGCACATCTCCTCCAAGAGGCCTTCCCTGACTAAGCCCCTCTTACCTTTTCTCCCACTTCCTTCTGCATCACCCTGACTTGCTCTTTTTGCTCTCCTCCCCTTCCAGCCCCGCAGCACCTATGTGCACATCTGTAATTTATTTATTTATATTAATGTCGGTTTCCCCTCATCTAGACTGTAAACTCATGGGCGGGGAATATGTCTGTTGTTTTATTGTACTCCCCCAAGCACTTAGTACAGTGTTCGGCACATAGTACGTGCTCAATAAGTGTGATTGAATGAATTGAATGAATGGATGAATGGTTCCTTCTTTCAAGCCAACCTTCTCATTGTGCTTCATTCTCATCTATCACCACCAACTCCTTGCTCACAGTTTCCATTCTGCCTGTAACTTCCACCCCCTTCACATCTGACAGTCCACTACTGTGCCATATTCAAGAGGCCTTCTGAAATCACGTCTCCAAGAGGTCTTCCCAACTTAGTCTCTCCTCCCACAACTGCTAAACCTAGACATCCCCACCCCACAATGCTGTCTTAGCACCTCCAAGACACCTAAAGACTTTTCTCACCCCATCTTGTGGCACTTATGTCCATATTTTTATCCCCTATTGCTTCCTACTCATATCTGTAATTCATTTCAGTGCCTATCCCGGCTAAACCATCAGCTCCTTGAGGGCAGGGCTCATGTCTACTAACTCTATTGTGGTAGTCGTCATTGTAGTAACTGTACTTAAGAGCTTACTCCGTGCAGAATATGTACTAAGAGCTGGTAGGGGATACACAGGTGTGAATTATACTCTCCCACCAGCTCCGCAGATGGTAAGTGCTCAATTAATACTATGAATTGATTTGTGGCTAGATTTCATTTTATCACCTTTGATATGAGAACTTTTACTTCCCTGCTATAGGATATCAATTTGTTAAATACTGATTTCTTCTTATGATTTACCTTATTCTTTGACCCTATCTTCAGCTGTCGAAAAAATGTTTTTAATTATTTTTTACATGTAAAATGAGAACCTTGCATTGGCAGCTAGAGTGACAAATCTGTGAGGAAATTTACTCTCAGGGAAAAAATTATTTTATTCACAAAAAATATAGCTGCACAGAGGTTTTTTCAGTTGCAATTTGTGCCCTACCAGTGCACCTTGTAACATGATAAACAATGTGAGGGAATTCCTTCTGTTGCAGTGGAGACACAGATGTGTCTTTAGAGTAGCCCATTGCATTCAAGACCCAGGGAGCTTTGAGGATTTTGCACATAATAGAGAGTGACAGGAAAGAAAGAGTGGCAGCGTACTAAGACTGAAAAAACACTTGTTCAGAAAAGTGACAAAGATATGTTAAATGAATTTTCCTCATCAGATACATCATCAATTCTCTTACTGACAAAAAAGGGAGGTGTTGAGCAGTGCAAAGGTCAAAATCAGTTCACACTAATATACATATCTAACAATTAAAATTCCATGATTATTAAACATCGTTCAGCTAGTAAACTGAGTGACAGTTGGCCAATTATAAATCCTCCCAGTATCTGGATGTCTTGCCTTCCAGCGCTTAGAATAGTGCTTTGCACGTAGTAAGCGCTTAATAAATGCCATCATTATTATTCAAATTCAGAGAACAGCTAGTCTCCCAAGTATGAAGCTGATTATCATGCCAGTCTTTAGGGGTGGGATCTCTCCAAAACATCCACCTAATTTCCACACTGACCATTAACACTGTTATCCCTTTCTATTCACTACCTGCTTAATGACATAGATCTTCCAAGGAAGAAGTAAACAAAATTCCTCTCGGAGGCACCGAGATGAAGAGCCTCCGGGCCTTTGGTGATTAGCACCTATTTGTGTCCATCACTACCCCGGCTGATGGGCTGGCTAAAGGGAAGGAAAAGAAAGCTAAGGCCATCAGGATTTTAAAGGAGCAGCTACAAGCCGCCGCCCTAGAGTGAACTCCAGGGCATGTGGGCAGACATCATCATCATCATCATCAATCGTATTTGAGCGCTTACTATGTGCAGAGCACTGTACTAAGCGCTTGGGAAGTACAAATTGGCAACATATAGAGACAGTCCCTACCCAACAGTGGGCTCACAGTCTAAAAGGGGGAGACAGAGAACAAAGCCAAACATACTAACAAAATAAAATAGAATAGATATGTACAAGTAAAATAAATAGAGTAATAAATATGTACAAACATATATACATATCTCTTGTGATGCTTATTCCCTGCAATTTAAAGGTCAGCATGCCCTTGCCAATTGCACCTACTGGGTAAAGAAGCAACCCCCTGAAGATCCCATGATGAACCTTCCTTTTGTGTGCACCTGCAGTTTTAATAACGATGGCATTTGTTAAGTGCTTATTATGTGCAAAGCACTGTTCTAAGCGCTAGGAAACCCTTCCCTATCCCAGAGAGCATTTTCACTGTCTGACTGATAGACCTATAAAAGACTGTTCTCCCCACAAAAGTGTGTTCTGCTTATAAAATGATTCATTCAATTGTATTTATTGAGCACTTACTGGGTGCCTCTGCACTGTGCTAAGCGCTTGGGAAGTACAATTCAGCAACAAATAGAAACAATCCCTGCCCACAACGTGCTCACAGTCTAGAAGACTATCTAGATGATCTACAGGTTGGCATAAGTAGATTTGATGTAGAAAGAAATGACTGTGCACACAGCTTTGCCCAAAGCATGACTCCACCAGGCTTTCCAACCTCAGCTTGACTGTAGAGTAGAGAACTTTCAGTCTCTATTGAGCACTTACTATGTACAGAGCACTGTACTAGGCACATGGGAGAGTACACTATAACAATATAACAAAGTGGGTAGACACATTTTCTGCCCACAACGAGCTTACAGTTTAGAAGAAGCTTACCGTCTAGTAAGACTTACTATTTACAGACTGTTTGGTGGTGCTTAGGGCTTTTTTCAACTTCACAGTATTTAATACTGAAAGATGACAATGAGCAGAAAACATTCTGCTAATGACAGGCAAAAAGGTGGGTCATGGTGGAATCACTGAACCTCTTAACCCAGTGGTATCTATCAAGTCAAGGGCTACACAGTCTTTCCACAATATGACACTTTCCAAGAACATAACCATCCCCCTATTCAAGGAAAATTTCCACCATGACACAATTTTACCATAATATGGACTCAATTACTACTTTATACAAGGAAAATTTCTACCAACGTACTTTTCTCAGAAACACAAAACTGGGACACTCCACAGCCTGCCGAGAAAAAAGAAAGATTCAAAAAACCTGTAAAGATTCTGCATGAAACCACCAACAATTCCAAATCCCATATATCCATGCACTCAAAGATAATTGATTCAAGGAAATTTGTATCTCCCCAGTCATTTCCACAAAATAAATGGCAGGCTGTGGTCTTCTTGAATATCACTGATATGCCAAAGAGGGGCGTTCCCTCTGGACTGTAAACTCCTTGTAAGCAGGGAAGGTATCTACAAATCCTGTTGCACTGTGCTCTCCTGAGTGTTTAGTACAGTTCTCTGAGCATGGGTAGGCAGTCAATAACACCACTAATTGCCAAAGATAAGTAAAGGCCTAAACCTGAACTTGCCATTCTGAGATTTGCATGCTATGGGGCAGGATCAGCAGAGGCTGCATACAGTAATCTCTTAAATACAATTGACTGATTAATTGATTGAAAGCTGATTTGGAGGTCGATGGATATCTAACACAATCCCCTTTGACATTGACAACAAAGGTAAGCGTAGATACATGGTCAGAGGATGTCTATGAATAACGAAGGTAAGAACAACTGAAGTGCCATGGCCTAGTGGACAGAGCATGGGGCTGGGAGTCAGAATCAATCGATCAGTCAATCAAGTGTATTTTTTGAGTGCCTATTGTGTGCAGAGTACTGCATTAAGCACTTGGGAGAGTCCAATCTAACGTTTGGTGGACACACACCCTGCACACAATGAACTCACGGTCTAGTCTTGTACATATTTACTATTCTATTTATTTCGTTAATGATGTGCATATGGCTTTAATTCTATTTGTTGTGATGATTTTGACACCTGTCCACATGTTTTGTTTTGTTGTCTGACTCCCCCCTTCTAGACTGTGAGCCCATTGTTTGGTAGGGACTGTCTCTATATGTTGCCGACTTGTACTTCCCAAGCGCTTAGTACAGTGCTCTGCACACAGTAAGTGCTCAATAAATATGATTGAATGAATGAACAGAAAGTCGTGGATTCTAACCCCAGGTCTGCCACTCATCTGCTGTGTGACCTGGGCAAGACACTTAACTTCTCTGTGCCTGTTACCTCATCTATAAAATGGGGATTGACTATAAGCCTCTTGTGGGACATGGACTGAATCCAACCTGATTTATCTCGCATCTAACCCAGCACGTAGTATAGTCGCTGGCACACAGTAACGCTTAACAAATACCACAAAAAGTAAAAGAAGAAAATCATCACAGCCAGAGTAAAGGCATTACATTCCCCTAATCAGAATTTACCAAGTCCTTGCCATGAGGTCTATCCCTGCGTCTGTCTTGACGCTGACTAAAAACAAAAGTAGACACAGTACATTACCAGAATCCAGAAAGACTCCAATACACACCTCCTTTGTGGAACAAGTTATGTTTTGCAATATCTTTTCACCTCATTCTACTTACAAGCACTTAGTTGAGTGCCTGGCACATAGTAAGCGCTTAACAAATACCACAATTACAAGAATGATCTTCTTATGGGTTCCATGACTTTTGCTCCATATTTTCAAGTTAATATTTTCTGGAATGTTTTCAAAATAATAATAAAGAAGATTTAGTCATTGTTTCACAAACCCACAGAATTGGATGTAAGACAACATGCCTGTGGAATCGCTCCTGTTAATATCGGTTGGAGTCCGAACATTCCAAAAGAGCAGAATTTACTCTCAGAACTTTTTTTAGGGTATTTGTTAAGTATTTACTCTGTGCCGGGCACTGTACTAAGCGCTGGGGTAGATAAATGCTAATCGGATTGGACACAATCCCTGCCTCCATGGGGCTCACAGTCTTAATCCCCATTTTACAGATGATGAAAAGGAGGTATAATAATAATAATAATAATGGCATTTATTAAGCGCTTACAATGTGGAAAGCACTGTTCTAAGCGCTGGGAACTGTTCTAAGCTCTGGATATAGAGAAGTGAAGTGACTTGCCCAAGGTCACACAGCAGACATGCGGTGGAGCTGGGATTAGAATCCAAGTCCTCCTGAGTCCCAGGCCCACGCTCTATCCAGTAGGCCACCCCTCAATCTCTTGGCTTTGGACATATTCAGTGAAAGTACACATATCAGAAAGTATACATATTTTTACTCTATTTTATTTGTACATATCTATTCTATTTATTTTATTTTGTTAGTATGTTTGGTTTTGTTCTCTGCCTCCCCCTTTTAGACTGTGAGCCCACTGTTGGGTAGGGACTGTCTCCATATGTTGCCAATTTGTACTTCCCAAGCGCTTAGTACAGTGCTCTGCACATAGTAAGCGCTCAATGAATACGATTGATGATGATGATGATCAGAGTGTAATGCCTGGCTTTAATCAGAAAGCCATCCAAAGTTGTGTAGCTCTCGATGGTTATTAGAGTTGCTGCTCTTATTGAGACCGACACTGGGATTTCAATCAGTCGCTCAATCCGCAGTAATTTATTGAGCACTTACTGCGGGTGGAGCACTGAACCGTGCTCTTGGCAGAGTACAGTACATCAAATCTGGTAATCACACTTTGGGTCAACCTGCCCTCCATCACCTGATCTAGCCTTGGGAATCTGAAAGGGCCTAATCCGTGAAAGTCCAGGACTCAGTCTCAGGGCCTGTGAGCCCCGGTGTGGGGACCCATGGGCAGAGAAGCCCTGGGGCCTTTAAGGTGCAAGCTGAGACACAAGGGAAACAGAGAGATCCCAATCCCTCCTCTCTGGTAATCATCAAAGAGAACTTACCTCATTTCCCAAAACTCAGCCTAATTACAACCAAGGTACAGAGCCTTAGCACTCAGCCGCCAAAGTGCAGCCTGCCCCTCTGTGATGCTTGCTCTTGCATTGTAATGCCAGCCACAGCCCTCTTTCGTGTTCATAAATTGCAAAGTTTACCACGACATGAACACTTAATAATAATGATAGTAATAATAGCATTTATTAAGCACTTACTATCATCAATCGTATTTATTGAGCGCTTACTGTGTGCAGAGCACTTACTATGTGCAAAGCACTGTTCTAAGCGCTGGGGAGGATACAAGGTGATCAAGTTGACCCACGTGGGGCTCACAGTCTTCATCCCCATTTTACAGATGAGATAACTGAGGCTCAGAGAAGTTAAGTGACTTGCCCAAGGTCACACAGCAGACATGTGGCGGAGCTGGGATTCGAACCCATGACCTCTGACTCCAAAGCCCAGGCTCTTTCCACTGAATAACGCTGCTTCTCTTGCATTGTAAAGCCAGCCACAGCCCTCTTTTGTGTTCATAAATTGCAAAGTTTACCACAACATGAACACTTAATAATAATAATAATAGTAATAATAGCATTTATTAAGCACTTACTATGTGCAAAGCACTGTTCTAAGTGCTCGGGAGGTTACAAGGTGATCAGGTTGTCCCATGTGGGGCTCACAGTCTTAATCCCCATTTTACAGATGAGGTAACTGAGGCACAGAGAAGTTAAGTGACTTGCCCAAAGTCACCCAGCTGACAATTGGCGGAGCCAGGAGTTGAACCCATGACCTCTGACTCCAAAGCCCTGGCTCTTTCCACTGAGCCACGCTGCTTCTCTTCCCTGCCTTCCCTTTATAGTTCTTTGGCTGACTTTATTAGAGTGATTAAAGCCTATTTCAATGGAGCGTTTGATAATGGTAGTTCTATTTTATTTAGGAAATGCCAGATTTCTATGTTAGCCCAAGGGTCTTTTTTACCGAATAGGTTATGAAAGATAACATTTGGAAAATTAAGTACTGTATTTAAGGATATACACACAGAAAAAACTCTACCTAAAAAAAATCTTTCACTATTGTACATATTGACATTGCTATTTGATAATACAGTTAGATTTATTGTGTTTTCCATCATTTTTTTCAATATATTAAAAGCAGAAGCAGCATGGCCTAGAGAAAAGAGCACGGGCTTGGGAGTCAGAGGACCCGAGTTCTAATTCCAGCTACGTCCCTTGCCCACTGCGTGACCTTGGGCAATTCATTTCACTTCCATTCATTCATTTAATTGTATTTATTGAGTGCTTACCGTGTGCAGAATGCTGTTCTAAGCACTTGGGAGAGTGCACTACAAGAATAAACAGACACATTCCCCGTCCACAGTTATCTTACAGCCTACAGGTGGGGAGATGGGCATTAATGTAAAGAAATAAATTACAGATATGTCCATAAGTACTGTGAGGCTGGGAGGGAGGACCTGCGGTACCTCTCTGATCCTCAGTTTCCTCATCAGCAAAATGGGGATTCAACACCTATTCTCTCTCCTGTTTAAAGTGTGCACTCCAAGTGGTTCAGGGACCGTGTCTAACCTGATTATCTTGACTACCATAGGGCTTAATACAATGCCTGGCATGTAGGAAATATTTAATAAACATCACAATTCATTTTGGACAATTTTTAGAATCTTGGGAATATTTTAATGCATTTTACCACTTTTCTTATGGGAAACTAAACTTCATTCAACACTTTTCATTTACTGCTGCATTTTTATGGAACAAATTAAGGGTGTTAACCAAGTTACGGCAGTAGAGGAATTTCTTCTCCTCAATACCACCATTCCTTCTTCCTTCCCACTCCCTCCTCTTCCAAGCCTCATTTCTAGGAAATAGCTCCCTTGGGGCAGAGACCCAAGAGAGATGCACGTATTTGGTAACCTAACACCTCGTTCAGGTCAAATCAAGCACTATATTGCCAAACCTATTTAGAAATTATGACAGTACATGTTTAATACTGTTCAATGGGCAGTACTGTTAAAGGTCATTTGGGTCCATGTAGCAACTTTTCCATTATTTGGGATGATCAGTTGGTATAATCATTATTCTTCCTTAACATCACCTGCCTCTTTGGGCCTTTCACTTTCAGTAGGATCTTCCCCAAACCTTGAATGATGGGAGTTAAAGAAGGAGAAATTCTAATTAATGGTTTCAAACATTTAAAAAACCTCTTGAAGATATGGCAGTGAAGAAGGAAGATGAAATAGGAACCATTCTTAAAGACACATATAACGTGCTTCCCCACCTCAATAAAAAAAAAAGTGACCAAGATGGGAAATGTCTATAGTGAGGAGGCAGTGTTGTCAGGTGGAAAGAGCACAGGACTGGGAGTCAGAAGATCTTATTCTAATTTGACTCTCCTACTTGCCTGCTGTGAGACCTTGGATAAGTCACTTAACCTCTCTCTGACTCATTTTTCTCACATATGAAAGATTAATAAAATGCCTGTTCTCCCTCATTCTAAGATTGTGAGCACCATATGGGACAGGGAGTACATCCAATCTAATCATCTTCTATCTATCCCAGCTCTTAGCCCATAGTAATTGCTTCATAAATCTTTATCATCATCATCTCCTTCTTCTTCTCCTTCTTCTTCTCCTTCTCCCTTCTCCTTCTCCCTTCTCCTTCTCCCTTCTTTCTTCCCTTCTTTCTTCCCTTCTTTCTTCCCTTCTTTCTTCCCTTCTTTCTTCCCTTCTTTCTTCCCTTCTTTCTTCCCTTCTTTCTTCCCTTCTTTCTTCTCTTCTTCTTTCTTCTCTTCTTCTTTCTTCTCTTCTTCTTTCTTCTCTTCTTCTTTCTTCTCTTCTTTTTTCTTCTCTTCTTTTTTCTTCTCTTCTTTTTTCTTCTCTTCTTCTTTCTTCTCTTCTTCTTTCTTCTCTTCTTTTCTTCTCTTCTTCTTTCTTCTCTTCTTCTTTCTTCTCTTCTTCTTTTTTCTCTTCTTCTTTCTTCTCTTCTTCTTCTCTTCTTTCTTTTCTTCTTTCTTCTCTTCTTCTTTCTTCTCTTCTTCTTTCTTCTTTCTTTTCTTCTCTTCTTCTTCCCTAATTGTGTTGCATTGTAATCTCCCAAGTGCTTGGTACAGTGCTCTGCACATAGTAAGTACTCAGTAAATAGCATTGATTGATTATTATTAGAGGATGTACACTGCCATTCTGTTGCCGTTTCTGCTGCTGCTGTTACAATGACTGTTTGCAAAAGAGCTGAGGGGTCATGGTCATAGTTACCCGTTTTTCATTTCGAATGTGGGGCGTGACAGAAGGGCTTACGGAGGATATAGACTGGAAAGAGACCCACAATATAGAGATGAAAGGGAATAAACCCACCACTCTGGGTCTTCTCTCTTGCATCATGCCTGAGATGAGTGAGGCTAGAAGTTCAGTGACTGGGAGTCATTGACGACCATAAACCCCATGGAGTTGGTATCTATGATGGCAATTACAGGATGAGGATTGTGCCACCGTATCATTTGTCAGTTCATGTGACTTCAATCACTGATGTATAATGGTAATAACTAATAATAATATTTGTTAAGCACTTTCAGTGTGCCAGACACTGGACTAAGCACTGGAGTAGATACAAGATAATCATGTCCCACATGGAGCTCAGAGTCCAATTCTGATAGACACTTTTACT
Organism: Tachyglossus aculeatus; assembly: GCF_015852505.1. Classification (NCBI taxonomy): domain Eukaryota; kingdom Metazoa; phylum Chordata; class Mammalia; order Monotremata; family Tachyglossidae; genus Tachyglossus; species Tachyglossus aculeatus. The sequence goes on along the minus strand of NC_052082.1, from coordinate 26,574,716 downwards.
CTAGCACTGTCACCAGTACAAGCAATATTCTCGAATAAAACCAATATATTTTAATTGAGAAAAATTAAAAATGGAAATGTTGAATTCTGCAACTCTACCAACTACAGTAGTTCATTAATCCCTATTCTAGTAACAACCTGATTTGAAAATTAGAATTTCCTCATTTTGGGGCAAGAAGTTCTCTGATTTACAAAACACTCTAACCCATGTAAACCCAGGGTATCTATCAGTTTTGAATGCTGCCCATTTTATCAAAATTGTGCTTCCTAATAGCCAAGAAACATTTCTCTGAGAGTCCCAAAATTGCAAGTATCATCACTGAAGTGGGTAGTTATGACCCAATATGTTTGCAAAGAAAATGACATATACTTGAGTGGAATGCAGATTTAAAACTTCAGTTATAGCTAACACTACATTTTCCACAAAAATGAGGAAAATGGGAAGAGTGAATCCACACAACAGTGAGTAAAGAGGCAGAGAGGAAACCATTGTTTACACATTGAAAAGTTAATATACTCATATTTATTTCACTTATCTACCTGTTCTATGTTTTTCCAGTTGTCTGAATTTACCCTGTGTCTATCTGCATCAGTATAGTCTGTTATTTACACTGTAAACTCCAAGATGGAGAATCCAAAATCAGTGTAGCTCATTTTATATAATAGCTGACATATACAGTGCTCTGCACACAATACGCTCAATAAATACGATTGAATGAATAACACCAGTGATTAGACACTTAATGAGTAATTTCTGAATAGCAAGAATAAGTGGGAGAGAAAGGAAGAGCACTGTACTAAGTGATTAGGAACATACAAAACAGTTGGTAGATGGGATCCCTGCCCTTCATGAGCTTACACACTGGAAGGGGAGACGGGCATTAAAATAAATTATGAGTGCAGGACTGTTGGATATGAAGGGGGAGGAATTCCAGGCAGGAGGAAGGAAGCGAACAAGGGGTGGATCCTGAGGAAGAAGAGATGGAGGTAAAATAAGTAGGTATTAGAGGGGTGAATTATCAGTCACAGTCATATTTATTGAGCATTCACTGTGTACAATCTAACAATAAACAGGCACACCCCCTGTCCACAACGAGTTTACTATCTAGTAGGTGCTGGATTGTAGTGAATGAAAAGGGAGGTTAAGTACAAGGGGGAGAACTGCTAGGTTGACTTTATAGGGACAAAGAGAGATTGGGTGCAGTGGGGAGAAAAGAGTGGATAAGGAAGAAAAAAAGGGCTGATGGAGTGCTTTAAAGCCAATGGCAAGAATATTTTATTTGCTGGAGAGAGAAATTGGCAACCACTGGAAGCTTTTGAGAAGTAGGAAGATGTCTGATGTGTGAAAAAAAAATAAGATCTAGTATCTGGATGAGTGTAGTGATGATTTGGATGAAGAGGAAAGGACAGATTCTGGGAATGATATGGAGGAAGAACTTACAGAAATTGTCAATAGATTGAATATAGGAATTGAAGAAAGGGTGGGATCAAGGATAATGCCACTCTTGCAAATTTGAGAGAAAGGGAGGATGGTGGTGGTGACAAATGTGATGGAAAAGTTAGGTTGAAGAGAAAATCTGGGGGGAAAGATGACCAGGGGAAAAGGAAGAGGGAGGACAATCAATATGAATGTTAAATTTATTGAGCATTTATTTTGTGCAGAGCTCTGTACTAAGTACTAAATACTTGAGAAAGCCCAATATAGTTGGTAGACAATACCCCTACCCTCAAGCCCAGCAGCCAGGGATTCTGGAGACCTAAAAATCTGATTAGCAAGACAAAATGAGGTAGGGATGTTTCAAGCTTAGGTCTAGGCATGGCATTTCCACAGGTGACGATTTGTCATTTACAGCATAGAAATGAATGTTGCCAGAGAGGTGGGGTGGGGGGGGGGGTGGGGAGTGTGTGTGTGTGTGTGTGTGTGTGTGTGTGTGTGTGTGTGTGTAGTTTTCTGCAGTAGGTGAAATATCCAGTGGTGACATCTACAAGGGCTGGCATGAAAGTGACAGAGAAATACAGAAATGAAAGTGATTGAGAGAGCTGAGAGAGAATCAGTGACATTTATTGAGTGCTTACTATGTGCAGATCATTGTGCTAAGTGCTTGAGAAAGTACAATGCAACAGACACATTCCCTGCCTACGATGATCTTACAGTCTACGGGGGGAGACAGATATTAATATAAATCAATAATTTGAAATACATAATTTAAAGATACGTTCAAAAGTGTTGTAGGGTTGAGGGTGGGCCAAATATCAAATGCCCAAAGGTCATAGCTCCAAGTGCATAGATGATGCAGAAGGGAGAGCAAGCTGGGGAAAAGAGGGCTTAATCTGGGAAGGCCTCTTGGAGGAGATGCGACCTTAATGATGCTTTGAAGGTGGGAAGAGTGGTGCTTTGGTGCATTTAGACGGGGAGAGAGTTCCAGGCAAGGAGGAGGACGTGGGAAAGAGGTTGATGATGAGATAGATGAGATCCGGGCGCCGTGAGTAAGATGGTACTAGAGGAGGGCAGAGAAGCAGCGTGGCTCAGTGGAAAGAGCATGGGCTTTGGAGTCAGAGGTCGTGGGTTCAAATCCCAGCTCCGCCACTTGTCAGCTGTATGACTTTGGGCAAGTCACTTCAATTCTCAGGGCCCCAGTTCCCTCATCTGTAAAATGGGGATTAAGACTATGAGCCCCCATGGGACAACCTGATCACCTTGTAACCTCTCCAGCGCTTAGAACAGTGTTTTGCACATAGTAAGTGCTTAATAGATGCCATCATTATTATTATTATTATCATTTGGATGCAGTCTTTATTCCACTAGGGGCTTGCAGTCTTAGTGGGAGAAGCAAAATTGCTTGTCCAGAGTCATACAACAGACAACTGGCTCAGTGGAAAGACCATGGGTTTTGGAGTCAGAGGTCATGGGTTCACTTTGGATATGGAAATAGAAGTGCTTAATAAATGCCATCATTATTATTAGTAGTAGTAGGAAAAAGGGAAGAGAGAGTACAGTTCTTCAAAGTACTGCCGTCACTGTCGCCATCGTCATCTCTAATACCATTTTCTGCCACAGAATCAGTGCCACACCCAGCACAGAGTCACAGTCCCATCACCTAGGATGATAAGGTGGGGAAAACGCTCAGCAGTGGAGAACAGAATGGAGGTGAAGGAGGAATTCTGGAGAGACTTACACTTCTTTTACGCAGCGGCAACAACCGCCGCCACTGTAGCTACCGCTGCCACCATGGTGACTAAACTGGCCTATCCTGGAGCTGTTCTTTTTAATTTCCAAAACGGTCAGGAACACCCCATTCCCGCCAAACTCCCTTGAATGATCGCAGGATGGGCTGGATCTTCCGTAGGGTGACGGCAGCGGTAGTGACAGTGGCAAAGACAGCTGTGATTTCTGCAAAAGCGGAAAAGGGAGAGGAGATGGAAGACTGGCGGTATCTCCTCTATTTTCATAACCCTAAACCGTACAAACCCATTAGCCAACCTCAGCAACTAAGGGTTTATTTATACCAAGCCTCCGCACTCATGTTTATATCATTCAAGTATTTATTTTGACCACTCTGGTTTGGTAAATATTTTTATTTCTGTCTCTCTGATTAGGTGAGCTGCTTGAGCTGGAGCTATCTGGTGTGGACAATGGATAGTTGAAATGGGCTGGAATTTAAATTGAAGTTGTCATTTTAAGTGTCTGATAACCTCCTGCCGTCTATTTTAGGGAGCTGTACTGCCCACCCCCGACTCCAGGTTGTCCCAGTCACATACATATACATCACTGGAGGCCATTCAATCAATCAGTGATATTTATTGAGAGCTTACTGCATGCCGAGCAGTGTAGTAAATGCTGGAGAGTACAATATAACAAAGTGAGTAGACACATTCCCTGTCCACAAGGAGCTTGCGGTCTACAGCGAGCAAGCACCCTTTGAAAGTAACTCATGTAAATTACATTACTCGCATTATGCAGGTTACATTACTTACATTGAGAAGCAGCATGGCTCAGTGAGAAGCAGCATGGCTCAGTGGAAAGAACCTGGGCTTGGGAGTCAGAGGTCACGGGTTCTAATCCCGGCTCTGCCACTTGTCAGCTGTGGGACTTTGGGCAAGTCACTTAACTTCTCTGGGCCTCAGTTTCCTCATCTGTAAAATGGGTATTAAGACTGTGAGCCCCCCGTGGGACAACCTGATCACCTTGTAGCCCACTCCCAAGAGCTTAGAACAGTGCTTCGCACATTGTAAGTGCTTAACAAATGCCATTATTATTATTATTATTGCATTGCACCAGTCACAATAAGTAATGGAATGATGTCAAAATGACTTACATAAAGGTTCTTTGGGGAAATCTGCTGAACCTAGACTAGGGAAATCGTGACCTCCGCCCTCCTAGTCCAGAGCCGTTATTTCACCCTTCGGGCACCCTGTAAACCAAAGGCATCACTTCTGAGCTGTAGGGACCCGGCTCAATCATTCAGTCAATTGATGGTATTTATTAAGTGAGAAGCAGCGTGGCTCAGTGGAAAAAGCCCGGGCTTTGGAGTCAGAGGTCATGGGTTCAAATCCCGGCTCCACCACTTGTCAACTGTGTGACTTTGGGCAAGTCACTTAACTTCTCTGGGCCTCGGTTCCCTCATCTGTAAAATGGGGATGAAGACTGTGAGCCCCACGTGGGACAACCTGATCACTTTGTAAATTCCCCAGCGCTTAGAACAGTGCTCTGCACATAGCGCTTAATAAATGCCATTATTATTATTATTATTATTAAGTGCTGACTGTGGGCATTGCACTGACTTGAGTGCAATGCAATAGAATAGACAGAGCTGGGGGTTAAAAATCAAGATGTTGGATATAAAGACATCTTGTGCTTTATCATCCATCCACCCATCCATTTGTATTTACTGAGAGCTTACTGTGTGCAGAGCACTGTACTAAGCGCTTGGGAAGTACAAGTTAGCAACATATAGAGACGGTCCCTACCCAACAGTGGGCTCACAGTCTAGAAGGGGGAGACAGAGAACAAAACAAAACATATTAACAAAATAAAATAAGTAGAATAAATATGTACAAGTAAAATAGAGTAATAAATCCGTACAAACATACATATACACAGGTGCTGGGAGGAAGGGAAGGAGGTAAGGCGGGGGAATGGAGGGGGAGCTTGTCAGCTGTGTGACTTTGGGCAAGTCACTTCACTTCTCTGTGCCTCAGTTCCCTCATCTGCAAAATGGGGATTAAGACTGAGCCCTCCGTGGGACAACCTGATCACCTTGTAACCTCCCCAGCGCTTAGAACAGTGCTTGGCACATAGTAAGTGCTTAATTAATGCCACTATTATTATTACCGGACCGGGTAATTATTATTATCAGGACCGGGCAAGGGAAAGGCCACCTGAAAAATGGATTGTCTGGAAGAAACTGGACAAATGGACACTCAAATAAATGTAACACACAAAGGGTGTGGGTGGTAGTGCCTTTTTTTCCCCCCACAGGCATTTTTTAAGTACTTCCTACATGCCAGGCACTGTACTAAGTTCTGGAAAGAGCACGGGCTTGGGAGTCAGAGGTCATGGGTTCTAATCCCAACTCCACCACATGTCTGCTGTGTGACCTTGGGCAAGTTACCTCATCTGTAAAATGGGGATTAAGACGGTGAGCCCCACGTGGGACAACCTGATCACCTTGTATCCCCCCCAGTGCTTAGAACGGTGCTTTGCATATAGTAAGCGCTTAACAAATGCCATCATTATTACTATAAGAGCTAATCAGGTTGAACACAGTCTGTCCCACATGGGGATCATGGTCTTAAGCCCCATTTTAAAGGTGAGGAAATCGAGGCACAGAGAAGTGAAGTGAGTTGTCCAAGGTCACACGGCAGGCAAGTATGCTCACTGTGGGCAGGGAATGTGTCTGTTTATGGATATATTGTACTCTCCCGAGTGCTCAGTACAGTGCTTTGCACGCAGTGCCCAAAAAATATTATTGAACTGAGTTAAATTGAAAAGTGGTACAACCGGGATTAGAACCCAGGTCCTTCTGAATCCCAGGCCCATGCTACATCCACTAGACTATGCTACTTCTCTTGGAGGTAACTCAGCAAAAGTTTCCACTGCTCACATAGCTGAGGACAGAACCTGAGAGGTAAAAAATGGGGTGATGCCTCAATATATAATAATTCACAGGCACATCACCTCCACCAAAACCATAGCACTGACGCCACTGGGTACTTGCCACTATCAAATATATTCCCTAATTCATTTTAGTACAGTGCTCTGCACACTGTAAATGCTCAATAAATATGATTGAATGAATGGATTTTAACCTCGGGACCTGATCTAATGAACGAATAGCTAAAGGTAGGAACATTTGATTTATAAAATCATTTCCAACTTGCTTTTGAGTAAGTTATTTCATTCTTCCTCAATATAGTTATTTGTGAAATTCAGAATTACACTCAGTTGTGCCATAACAAATGGTTTTTCACTATATATTTTGGTTTGACCACCCTAAGGGAGGGAAAATTCTTCTTCTGACTGCAGAAAATTCTTTTCTGTTTGTTGAATTGCATTTTAATGGTATTTATTAAGTGCTTACCGTGGACCAGGCACTGTACTAAGCACTGGGGTAGATATAAGTCCCTTTGCTCTTCGCCCTTCCCAGCCCCAAAACACTTATATATGTGAATATATGAATTAGACTTTTAGACTGTGAGCCCACTGTTGGGCAGGGACTGTCTCTATATGTTGCCAATTTGTACTTCCCAAACGCTTAATACAGTGCTCTGCACATAGTAAGCTCTCAATAAATACGATTGATGATGATATATGTAATTTATTTATTCCTTTGCTCTTCCCCCCTCCCAACCCCAAAGCATTAATATACATATCTGTAAATTTATTTACCAGTATTGATGTCTATCTTCCATGCTCTAGACTGTGAGCTCATCGTGGGCAGGGAATGTCACTGTTTGTCGTTGTATTGTACTTTCCCAGCACTTAGTACAGTGCCCTGCACACAGTAAGCACTCGATAAAAATGATTGAGTACATGAATTAATTAGCTTGTCCATCATAGGAGTCCCAGTCTTAATTCCCCTTTTACAGATGATGTAATTGAGGCACAGAGAAGTTAAGTGACTTGTGCAAGGACACATAGCAGACTAGCACTTAGAACAGTGTTTTGTACATAGAAAGCGCTTAACAAATGCCATAATTAATATTATTATTGTTAAGTGGGGGAGTTGGGATTAGAACCCAGGCCCATGCTCTACCCACTAGGCCATTCTTCTTCTTCTTCTAGTGCTAGCAGAAATAGCTGTGTCCAAGCATGCGAAGTCAGAAACGGTAATAAATTTAGTGCTATTTAATTGAGTGCTTATGGTGTGCAGACCACTGTATTAAGTACTGGTAAAGGCTGCAATCCAAGTTTTCTTGTGTTGCAAAAAAGCAAGGAGTACAATTCTGCACTCAAAATTTAACAGCAAATTATTGTCAAATGACAGTTTACTTCTTAATTTATTCTCAACATCTGTATGGAAGTGGTTTGTGACTAGTCACTATACTCTTCTCTGAGTTATAGCACACCTTTTATGCCTAAGACCCTCAGTGAGCTCAAATCTCCAATATTTTAAAGAATATTTAAGCAGCGACATTTAAACAACCTAGCGATAGTATCGGTAGTAGTAGTAAACGGAGTAGTTGTAGTGGCAGTAAAGTAGTAATGGGTGCAATGAAGTCTAACAGAGCTTGGAAAAGCTCTGGTAAATATAACAGAAGCTTGAAAAATGTTCCCTGGCCCAAGGAGTTTACACTCTATTGGAAGAGTCAGACATAGGTAATCAGAGGTAAATGAGGTCATCAGAATCAATAAGTTGCATGTGACACACACACAAATGTTAATGGAGAGTATAAAAAAATACCTAAGTGCTAGAAGTGCCTGGTGAACTCATGTGATTTAGGTTTGGGGAGTTAATCAGGGCAGACTTGAAGAAGGTGGGCCTTAGAAGGGCTTTAAAGGTGGGGAGAATGGGGGGTTAGTCAAATTTGGAGTGGAAGGGTAATTCCAGATTATTGGAACAAATGATCAAGTGGATGGAAGCAAGAAAATTGAAAACGAGAAACCAAGAGAGGGGCCAGGAGAATAAGTATGGGCAAGAGGTAAATAAATAAGTACAGGGAAGATGGGGAGAGGTGGTGGTGAGCCTTGAAGCTAACCAGGAGGAGTTTTTGTTTGATGGTAAGGTAAATGGGAAGCAGTGGAGGGACTCAAAGTGGGAAGTTGTGAGATGAGCGCAAGTTCCTTGTAGGTGGTGATCATGTTTACCAACTTAGTTCAATGTTCTGCATTGAGTAAGAGCTCACCAGACTAAGCGCCCCCCCCCTTTCCTCATCTCCCACTCCCTTTTGTGCCAACCTGATTTGCTCGCTTTGCTCTTCCCCACCTCCCAGCCCCACAACCCTTATGAACATATATGCAGTTTATTTGTATTGATGTCTGTCTCCCCTGCCTCCTTCCCCCACCCCTCCACAAACTGCAAGCTTGTTGTGGGCAGGGAATGTGTCTTTTGTTATATTGTACTCTCCCAAGCATTTAGTACAGTACTTTGCACACAGTAAGTGCTTAATAAATACAATCGAATGAATAAATACCACTGATGTTTCAAGAAAAGGAGCCTATAGTATAGATTTGAGGTGAGAGGCCGTAGGAGGAGACCAGTGAAGAGGCTGTTAGAAGAGACTAGCTGTGATATGACAAGATAAATTCATTCATCCATTTGTATTTATTGAGCACTTTGTGTGCAAAGCAGCTCAGTGGAAAGAGCCCGGGCTTTGGAGTCAGAGGTCACGGGTTCAAATCCTGGCTCTTCCACTTGTCAGCTGTGTGACTTTGGGCAAGTCACTTCACTTCTCTGTGCCTCAGTGACCTCAACTGTAAAATGGGGATGAAGACTGTGAGCCCCACGTGGAACAACCTGATCACCTTGTAACCTCCCCAGCGCTTAGAACAGTGCTTTGCACATAGTAAGCGCTTGATAAATGCCATTATTATAAAATAAGTGCCATTATTATTACTAAGTGCTTGGGCGAGCCCAATACTACAACAACAACAGACACGTTCCCTGTACCCAACAAGCTCACAGTCTAGAGGGGGACACAGTCATTAATATACATAAATATTTAAAATAAAATACAGATTCATTCAATCGTATTTATTGAGTGCTTACTGTGTGCAGAGCACTGTACTAAGCGCTTGGGAAGTACAAGTTGGCAACATATAGAGACGGTCCCTACCCAACAGCGGGCTCACAGTCTAGAAGATACAGATATAGCATGTGCTGTGGGGATGGGAGGAAGGATGAATGAAGGGAGCAAGGCAGCGTGATGCAGAAAGGAGTGGGAGGAGAGGAGGGCTTGGTCAGGGAAGGCTTTTTGAAGGAAATGTGCCTTCAGTAAGGCTTTGAAGTGGGGAGAGCAATTATTTGTTGGATATGAGGAGGGAGGGCATTCCAAGCCAGAGATAGGATGTGGGCAATCAATTAATCAATCATATTTATTGAGCGCTTACTATGTGCAGAGCACTGTACTAAGTGCTTGGGAAGTACAAATTGGCAACATATAGAGACAGTCCCTACCCAACATTGGGCTCACAGTCTAAAAGGGGGAGACAGAGGACAAAACCAAACATACTAACAAAATAAAATAAATAGAATAGATATGTACAAGTAAAATAAATAGAGTAATAAATATGTACAAACATATATACATATATACAGGTGCTGTGGGGAAGGGAAGGAGGTAAGATGGGGGGATGAGGGGGAGAAGAAGGAAGGGGCTCAGTCTGGGAAGGCCTCCTGGAGGAGGTGAGCTCTCAGCAGGGCCTTGAAGGGAGGAAGAGAGCTAGCTTGGCGGAGGGGCAGAGGGAGGGCATTCCAGGCCCGGGGGAGGACGTGGGCCGGGGGTCGATGGCGGGACAGGCGAGAACGAGGTACAGTGAGGAGATTAGCGGCAGAGGAGCAGAGGGTGTGGGCTGGGCTGGAGAAGGACAGAAGGGAGGTGAGGTAGGAGGGGGCGAGGGGATGGATGGACAGCCTTGAAGCCCAGGGTGAGGAGTTTCTGCCTGGTGCGCAGATTGATTGGTAGCCACTGGAGATAGGTGAGATCAAGGTACAGTGAGAAAGTTAGCATTAGAGGAACGAAGGGTGCGGGCTGGGTTGTAGGAGGACAATAGCGAGGTGAAGGTAGAAGCGGGCAAGGTGATTGAGTGCTTTAAAGCCAATGGTGAGAAGAATTTGGACGGGTAGTAGCCATCTGAATAGCGAGGAGCAGCATGGCCTAGTGGATAGAGCATGAGCCCGGGAGTCAGAAGGACCGAGGTTTTAATCCCAGCTGCTCCACTTGTCTGCTGTGTGACCTGGGGCAACTCACTTACCTTCTCTGGGCCTCACTACCCTCGTCTGTAAAATGGGGCTTAAGACTGTGAGCTCCAAATGGGGCAGGGCTGTGTCCAACCTGATTAGCTTGTATGTTAACTTGTTATGGGCAGGGAACACGTTTGCTAATTCTGTTGTAGTGTAATAACAATAACAGTGATGGCATTTGTTAAATGCTTCGTATGTGCAAAGCACTGTTCTAAGCCCTGGGGTGGATAAAAGGTGATCAGGTTGTCCCACGTGGGGCTCACATTCTTAATCCCTATTTTACAGATGAGGTAACTGAGGCACAGAGAAATTAAGCGACTTGTCCAAAGTCACACAGCTGAGAAGCTGCAGAGCTGGGATTAGAACCCATGACCCCTGACTCCCAAGCCTGTGCTCTTTCCACTGAGCCACGCTGCTAGCGTACTCTCCCAAGCATTTAAAGCTCCCAAGCTCTGCACGTCAAACTCAATAAATACCACTGATTGATTGACCTACCCTAGCGATTAGTATAGTGCTCAGCCATAGTAAGCACTTGATAAATCCATAAAAAAAAGGATTTGATGTAAGACAGGAAATAAAGTGTAGTAAGAACTGAGTGGATTTAGCAGTAGCGTGGACGTGAGAGTTTAAAGAATGTGAGAAGTGAAGGATAATAATAATTGTGGTATTAAGCGCTTACTATGTGCCAAGCGCTACTGAGGCAGATACACGCAAATCAGGTTTGACACAGTCCCTGACCCACGTGGGGTTCACAGTCTCATTCCCCATTTTACAGATGAGGTAACTGAGGGACAGAGAAGTGAAGTGGATGGACAGTGGACACGTGGTTGAGTTGGGATTAGAGTCAGGGATGACACCAAGGTTGCGGGCTTGTGTTTTCTCCCAGAGCATCGCTTTAAAAAGAGGGAGGAAAGAGGCAGTTGCATCTGGGAGATAGAGGAGTGGAAGGAGCAAGCATTTCTTGGACTGTAAGCCGCCACCTGCAAAGGGACGGACAGGGACCTTGTCTAATTTCAACCTGTGTAATCTATCCCAGCGCTTGGTACAGTGCTCTGCGTACAGAAAGGACTTAAAGACTATTCTTACTACCATTAGCACATGGTAAGCACTTAATAAATACTATTACCACCACTACTGTTACTACTAGTATTACTAATTCCAAGCTTGTGCCTAGTCCCTTAGTAACCCAAACTTGTTAGCGAGAGTCTTGGGCATCTTAATAACAGAGTCTAAATACAGAGAGAGGTAGGAAATATTAGAGAAATGTGACGAGGCAAGAAGCGTAGAAGAAAGGAAGGGTGATAAGAGGAGGGATGGAGTAACCAGTGAGGAAAGGCTAGACGGAACGCAGCCTGTCATGAGCGATCAATGTGGTATATTTCTCAGGAAAAAAACCCACCAAAACAAACAATTCATATGAATGTGACTGCACAGGGAAGAAACAAAAGCTTGTAAAGTTGTTCTGAGCGGGCATCTTTTCTGAAGCCAGATGTTGTGGAGGTGCAAGGGCTTGAAACTTGTACTTCCCAAGCACTTAATACAGTGCTCTGCACACAGTAAGTGCTCAATAAATACGATTGATTGATTGAAAGGAGCTGAATGGAAACAGCAGACTCTGTTCCCATTTCTGAAGGGACTCTCTGGAAATACATCTCTCCGGGAGCCGGTGAGATGGGAGATAAATGCAAAAATCCATGGTACAAATCATCTATGAATCCGGATAACTCATAAAACTAGAACTAGACGGAGCGAGAGAGGCAGGGACAGAAGCAGAGAGAGGAAAAAATAGGACAGAAAATGATAGCAATAGAGGGAAAGAGAAAGGGACAGAAGGAGAGTGAGTCTCGGATGGGGAGTGGAAAGGAGAGTGACAGGTGAAAGTCAGATGTGCCTTTCTGAAATTTCCACCGCGATGATTGGCAAGGAAACTAGAAGCGCTGTAGAAATTCTGCAGCCGTGCAACTGTAACACAGCATGCTGGCCACGTGTAGATGCTGACGTTTGCATTACGTATTAAGACAACCCATCAGGATGCCAGAAAATTTAATTCAATAACTATCAAGCATTAAATATTCTCAAGGGTCGCTATGGTTGCTCTGAAAGAATAACCATTAATTATCCATCACGGAATATTCTTTGAACCAAAGCAGGCTACGTGTGAGAGAGATGTCTGGGGTCATCAAATGCTGTGGCTTAAATCTACTCCTAATCAAGAGTTTTAATCAGTGAACTCTCAAACAGCTATAATTTTTTTTTGGTAGAAGCAGGGAAATAAACATCTGACTGGAGTGAGGAAAATTTTTTCACCTACATTTAACGGTAAAGCAGCAGATTCGTTTGTGTTTTGTTTACATGGACAGAAGAGAAAAATGAAGCTTCAGCGTACTTCTAAGGTTAGCTATAGCCTTAACAATTTTCTTAATTTTTAGATCAGCTATTGAAATTTGCACTTCAAATAATTTAGTAGGCTGTTCTAATGGGAATTTCAAGTAGATAAGGTTCTAATGTTTTGCAATTTATCTCTTATTCCAAGCAAACGAGGACTCGAAGGAGTTATGATATCAGTCTCACCTTGCAGCAAAGTGCTTATGGTGTTTGGTGTGAACTGCAAGTAACGAAAAGTTTATGTGCTAAGCTTAACCTGAAAGAAATACAAACTGAACATGCTACATATTTTATGTAGTAGAACTCTCTACGTTTCAATACATAACCCAGTTGTGTGTGAGTTTTGAGTAACAACACGGTCCAGCTACTCTGGCACACACAGGCACATTCTTTCGCAATCCAAACATCAATTCATAGCCACATAATTGATTAATATACGTAGCGTATAAAAAGTTTTTCTTTTTTTTATTTTGAGCAGTTATGTATTTTAAACATGAAACGATGTTCAAAGTGCACATCCATTTATTTCGACCTCAGCTAACAGCACCTGTAAACACAATGAATACCCATTTCTACCTGGTCTTAAAATGGGGAATGGGAAAAGTTTGAAATGTTTTCATTATCTCAATAGATCATTATGAAACCTCTTAAAAAAAACAGCATTGTTCCGACTGTGCCATATTTTAGTGACTATCGCAGTGAAAAACGGATATTAGGTACCAACGTTTTTCATGCATCTCCACACAGAATATATGAAAAAGTTGTCGTGACGTTAGATTTACGAGTCTTCAAATGAAATCCTTAAACCAAAATATACGAGAAGCTTTGCCTCTTTAAAAAAAAAAAAAAATTCAAGCAGGGAAAAATTGGTCAGTGCTAGCATACTTATTAGAAAACCCCTAAATGATCTGTTAACAATTATGGTTTGAGTACTGCATCTGTTTTCTAGAATCTCTTGAGGGAGAGTCACTGAATCGGCTTTATTGAGCACTCGCTGCGTGCAAGGCACTGTACTGAGCGTTTGAGAGAGAGTCCAATATAACCATAACCAGTCACATTCCCTTCCCACAACGAGCCTACAGTCTAGAGGGGGAGATGATAATGCTGATTTTTAGTTTTGGATGTCCAATTTAAACTTCAAAATCTCTACTGCAATTCTTTACAAAGTTACAGTGTGATTCTGTTTTACGAAAAGAACCAGGTGGGAATCTCCATTCCATGGGAGCATCAGCCGAAGAAATATTTGTCGTGACATCGCAAATTTGCTCAGATAGAGATTAGGCTAGTGGAAAGCTGAGAGTCTGTTAGCCATTTTGGCTATCAGCCTCAATAATAATAATAATAATAATAATAATGGCATTTATTAAGCGCTTACTATGTGCAAAGCACTGTTCTAAGCGCTGGGGAGGTTACAAAGTGATCAGGTTGTCCCACGGGGGGCTCACAGTCTTAATTCCCATTTTACAGATGAGGTAACTGAGGCCCAGAGAAGTGACTTGCCCAAGGTCACACAGCTGACAATCGGCAGAGCCGGGATTTGAACCCATGACCTCTGACTCCAAAGTCCGTGCTCTTTCCACTGAGCCACGCTGCTTCTCAATGATGCATACGCACGCACACATGACCAAGAGGAAGGTTTGAGGGGGGAAATATGTGCATAAAAAGATCAAAATAAAATGCAAGACACTCATTTTGAAACTTTCTGTGAATTCCCACTAAGCAGGTTTCAATCAAACATGAAAAATATTTTCCAAAAGTGGTGAAATGTGAGAAGGGGTAAGGAAGGAATACATCTATTAAATTCTAGTCAGAGTAAAAGGTTGGTTACCAAGTAGGATTCTGTTTCATTTGTCATTAGGTTGCTCGAGATGATAGAATAGTAAAATATGCTACAAGGTACCGTAGAATACGTTTAATTGTCCTGGATTTGAAATCTATGATGTAATTACATTAGTTAAAAATGTGAGGTTCTCCTTTCTGAAACTATGTAATTACATTTTCACGGCTTCTATCTGCAACTGGAGAATAGCAACCAATACTTGAGACTATTAAACTATTAAATACTTTCTATGGTCGTCAAAGATGGCAATATATTGGAAAACCCTGTAAAAAAAAAAGGTCCTGTGTGGGTAAGACTATAAAACAGATAGCAAGGGTGAAAATTCTTGGCAAAATGAGGGCAGTCATTAATCTGTGTGTCTACAAACATACATTGTATGCACACAGATTTACATATATGGGTGTCGATACATGTACGCTTATATAATAATAATGATGGCATTTATTAAACGCTTACTACATGCAAAGCACCGTTCTAAGTGCTGGGGAGGTTACAAGGCGATCAGGTTGTCCCGTGGGGGGATCGCAGTCTTCATCCCCATTTTCCAGATGAGGTCACTGAGGCCCAGAGCAGTTAAGTGACTTGCCCAAAGTCTCACAGCTGACAAAGGCTGGAGCTGGGATTTGAACCCATGACATCAAAGCCTGTGCTCTTTCCACTGAGCCACGCTGCTTCGTGTGTGTGTGTGTGTGTGTGTGTGTGTGTGTATATCTATATCTATATCTATATATATATATATATATATATATATGTAAGGTGTGTGTGTATATATATCTATATATCTGTATCTATACAAGTACATGCACAGATCCCAACCCTCATCACGCCAACCTCTCTAACTACTGGAGCATTTTCTATTATTAATAATTATGGTACTTGTTAAGCACTTGCTACGTGCCAAGCTCTGGGGTAAATACAAGGTAATCAGGTTGTCCCACGTGGAGTTCATGGTCTTAATCCCCATTTGACAGATGAGGTAACTGAGGCCCAGAGAAGTGAAGTGACTCGCCCAAGGTCACCCAGCAGACAAGTGGTGGTGTCAGGATTAGAACTCACGACCTCTGAGTCCCAAGCCCAGGCTGTTGCCGCTAACCTGTGCACGCCTTTCTTTAACGTGTATTTTTTAGTTTCCCATCCCTGGTTTGAAGTTTTAGGCTGAAAGTGTATATTGAAGTTGTAGAGTTTGTCTCATATCCCCCTCCCACCATTAGTTTGTAAGTTTCACGTGGGCACGGACGCTGCCTTTATCTTTTATAATTTCTCACAGCTTACTGCAAAAAGTAGATGTTCAGTAAGTCTGCCGTATCTTTTGCTGCTGTCGAGTTACAGTAAACCATAACATAAATGAAAACACCCAGGATTCTAAAACCTGAATTCTTGGTATTTTCTTCTGTTGAGAAACCGACGTGCACATGGGGTTTTCCCCGTGATTCAGAGTTCTCGACGGTAACTCTCGTTCAGGGCCGTGACTCGGTTCACGGCAGCCTCAGCAGCAGCAATTCTCCCCGAAAGAGGAGGGGAAAAAGAAAAGGGAGGCAAACGGACAAGAGCCCCGTCCCATTTCCTGAACTCCTTGTCTTCCCTCCCAAACCTTGCCCTCTCCCTGACTTTCCCATCTCTGTTGATGGCACTACCATCCTTCCCGTCTCACAAGCCCGCAACCTTGGTGTCATCCTCGACTCCGCTCTCTCGTTCACCCCTCACATCCAAGCCGTCACCAAAACCTGCCGGTCTCAGCTCCGCAACATTGCCAAGATCCGCCCTTTCCTCTCCATCCATACCGCTACCCTGCTCGTTCAAGCTCTCATCCTATCCCGTCTGGACTACTGCACCAGCCTTCTCTCTGATCTCCCATCCTCGTGTCTCTCTCCACTTCAATCCATACTTCATGCTGCTGCCCGGATTATCTTTGTCCAGAAACACTCTGGGCATGTTACTCCCCTCCTCAAAAATCTCCAGTGGCTACCAATCAATCTGTACACCAGGCAGAAACTCCTCACCCTGGGCTTCAAGGGTCTCCATCACCTCGCCCCCTCCTACCTCACCTCCCTTCTCTCCTTCTACTGCCCAGCCCGCACCCTCCGCTCCTCCGCCGCTAATCTCCTCACCGTACCTCGCTCTCGCCTGTCCCGCCATCGACCCCCGGCCCACGTCCTCCCCCGGGCCTGGAATGCCCTCCCTCTGCCCATCCGCCAAGCTAGCTCTCTTCCTCCCTTCAAGGCCCTGCTGAGAGCTCACCTCCTCCAGGAGGCCTTCCCGGACTTAGCCCCTTCCTTCCTCTCCCCCTCGTCTCCCTCTCCATCCCCCCATCTTACCTCCTTCCTTTCCCCACAGCACATGTATATATGTTTGTACATATTTATTACTCTATTTTACTTGTACCTATCTATTCTATTTATTTTATTTTGTTAGTATGTTTGGTTTTGTTCTCTGTCTCCCCCTTTTAGACTGTGAGCCCACTGTTGGGTAGGGACTGTCTCTATGTGTTGCCAATTTGTACTTCCCAAGCGCTTAGTACAGTGCTCTGCACATAGTAAGCGCTCAATAAATATGATTGATTGATTGATTTCCCCAAAATTCCTGGATCCGAATTTCACGGAACACCGGGTGTGTTCTTTCGAAGACTTGTTGAAAGAGCCCTTAGCGTCAGCTAAGATCTCCCAGGCTGTTTAGATTTTTGTCATTTCAGTTGATCCCTCTTTGGGAAGCCCGGCCTGGGAAATTGGCTCACGGGTGACAGAAGGAGAGATGAGTCAGGATGAAAGTTTTAGAATACGTGTCGCAGGGCCTTCCACTTTCAGCGGCGTTCCCGGGTTTTCAACGGCCCGAAGCCAAATTCCATTTTGGAAGGGCCCATTTGGACCGGATTTCTCTTGTATGTCTCCGTGGGCAGGGAGTGTGTCTGGTTAGTGTTAGACTGTACTCTCCCAACCGCTCAGTACAGTGCCTGGCTCACGGTAAGCGCTCAATAAATGGAACTGAATGGATAGGTCCAACTTAGCCCCATTATTATCTTTCATGTCCCAATGTGGCAATCCGGGCAGTGATCGCTACCCACGCGTGAGGATGTGACCGTAAAGACTCACCCATCTTTACAGCGTACAGCGAAGGGTGAAGACGCTTGATGTTAGGAGCCTCGAAAGTGGCATCGTACATCAGGACACTGTAGACAACACCGGTCCGAAGAAATCAAATGCTCCGGTGACGATAAAGGTGCCCCAAGAAAGGATAATAATAATAATAATGTTGGCATTTGTTAAGCGCTTACTATGTGCAAAGCACTGTTCTAAGCGCTTTGGGGGATCAGGTTGTCCCACGTGGGGCTCACAGTCCTAATCCCCATTTTACAGATGAGGTCACTGAGGCTGAGAGAAGTTAAGTGACTTGCCCAAGGTCACACAGCAGACATGTGGCGGAGCCGGGACTCGAACCCATGACCTCTGACTCCAAAGCCCGGGCTCTTTCCACTGAGCCACGCTGCTTCTCTCTAAGGATAGGGTAGGATTGGGGGGAAGTCCACCCTGCTGTGCTGTCCTAGCTTGGAGCAGCGCTCTACAGAAGTGATGATGATAATAATAAAATAATGGCATTTATTAAGCTCTTACCATGTGCAAAGCACTGTTCTAAGCGCCGGGGAGGTTACAAGGTGATCAGGTTGTCCCACGGGGGGCTCACAGTCCTCATCCCCATTTTCCAGATGAGGTCCCTGAAGCCCAGGGTAGTGAAGCGACTCGCATAAAGTCATCCAACTTGTACTTCCCAAGCGCTTTGTACAGTGCTCTGCACGTAGTAAGCGCTCAATAAATACGATTGAATGAATGAATGAAGTGGCGGAGGTGGGATTAGAACCCACGACCTCCGACTCCCAAGGACAGGCTCTTACCTCTGAGCCGCGCTGCTTCGGTGTTCTGATGATGATGGCGTTTATTAAGCGCTTACTATGTGCAAAGCACTGTTCTAAGCGCCGGGGAGGTTACAAGGTGATCAGGTTGTCCCATGGGGGGCTCACAGTCTTTATCCCCATTTTCCAGATGAGGGAACTGAGGCCCAGAGAAGTGAAGTGACTTGCCCAAAGTCATCCAACTTGTACTTCCCAAGCGCTTTGTACAGTGCTCTGCACATAGTAAGCGCTCACTAAATACGATTGAATGAATGAATGAAGTGGCGGAGGTGGGATTAGAACCCACGACCTCCGACTCCCAAGGACAGGCTCTTGCCTCTGAGCCGCGCTTCTTCGGTGTTCTGATGATGATGATGATGGCGTTTATTAAGCGCTTACTATGTGCAAAGCACTGTTCTAAGCACCGGGGAGGTTACAAGGTGATCAGGTTGTACCACAGGGGGCCCAGGCTTTGGAGTCAGAGGTCATGGGTTCAAATCCCGGCGCCACCACTTGTCAGCTGTGTGACCTTGGGCAAGTCACTTCACTTCTCTGTGCCTCAGTTACCTCATCTGTAAAATAGGGATTAAGATTGTGAATCTTAAATACGATTGAATGAATGAATATTTATTTAATTGTACACATGTATTCTATTCATTTTATTTTGTTAATATGTTTTTGTTTTATTGTCCGTCTCCCCCTTCTAGACCGTGAGCCCACTGTTGGGTAGGGACCGTCTCCAGATGTAGCCGACTGGGACTTCCCAAGGGCTTAGTAGGGTGCTCTGCACACAGTAGGCGCTCAATAAATATGACTGAATGAATGAATGAATGAATGTTGCCAACTTGGATTTCCCAAGCGCTTAGTATGGCACTCTGCGCGCAGTAAGCACTCAATAAATACGATTGAATAAATGAATGAATGAATGTTGCCGACTTGTCCTTCCGAAGCGCTTAGTAGGGTGTTCTGCGCGCAGTAGGCGCTCGATAAATACGATTGAATGAATGAATGAATATTTATTTAACTTGCAGATATGTATTGTATACATTTTATTTTGTTAATATGTTTTGTTTTGTTGTCCGTCTCCCCCTTCTAGACCGTGAGCCCACTGTTGGGTAGGGACCGTCTCCAGATGTTGCCGACTGGGACTTCCCAAGGGCTTAGTAGGGTGCTCTGCACACAGTAGGCGCTCAATAAATACGACTGAATGAATGAATGAATGAATGTTGCCAACTTGGATTTCCCAAGCGCTTAGTATGGCACTCGGCGCGCAGTAAGCACTCAATAAATACGATTGAATAAATGAATGAATGAATGTTGCCGACTTGTCCTTCCGAAGCGCTTAGTAGGGTGTTCTGCGCGCAGTAGGCGCTCGATAAATACGAATGAATGAATATTTATTTAACTTGCAGATATGTATTGTATTCATTTTATTTTGTTAATATGTTTTGTTTTGTTGTCCGCCTCTCCCTTCTAGACCGTGAGCCCACTGTTGGGTAGGGACCGTCTCCAGATGTTGCCGACTGGGACTTCCCAAGGGCTTAGTAGGGTGCTCTGCACACAGTAGGCGCTCAATAAATATGAATGAATGAATGAATGTTGCCAACTTGGATTTCCCAAGCGCTTAGCATGGCGCTCTGCGCGCAGTAAGCACTCAATAAATACGATTGAATAAATGAATGAATGAATGCTGCCGACTTGTCCTTCCGAAGCGCTTAGTAGGGTGTTCTGCGCGCAGTAGGCGCTCGATAAATACGAATGAATGAATATTTATTTAACTTGCAGATATGTATTGTATTCATTTTATTTTGTTAATATGTTTTGTTTTGTTGTCCGCCTCTCCCTTCTAGACCGTGAGCCCACTGTTGGGTAGGGACCGTCTCCAGATGTTGCCGACTGGGACTTCCTAAGCGCTTAGTAGGGTGCTCTGCACACAGTAGGCGCTCAATAAATACGACTGAATGAATGAATGAATGTTGCCAACTTGGATTTCCCAAGCGCTTAGTATGGCACTCTGCGCGCAGTAAGCACTCAATAAATACGATTGAATAAATGAATGAATGAATGTTGCCGACTTGTCCTTCCGAAGCGCTTAGTAGGGTGTTCTGCGCGCAGTAGGCGCTCGATAAATACGATTGAATGAATGAATGAATATTTATTTAACTTGCAGATATGTATTGTATACATTTTATTTTGTTAATATGTTTTGTTTTGTTGTCCGTCTCCCCCTTCTAGACCGTGAGCCCGCCGTTGGGTAGGGACCGTCTCCAGATGTTGCCGACTGGGACTTCCCAAGCGCTTAGTAGGGTGCTCTGCACACAGTAGGCGCTCAATAAATACGACAATGAATGAATGAATGTTGCCAACTTGGATTTCCCAAGCGCTTAGTATGGCACTCTACGCGCAGTAAGCACTCAATAAATACGATTGAATAAATGAATGAATGAATGTTGCCGACTTGTCCTTCCGAAGCGCTTAGTAGGGTGTTCTGCGCGCAGTAGGCGCTCGATAAATACGAATGAATGAATATTTATTTAACTTGCAGATATGTATTGTATTCATTTTATTTTGTTAATATGTTTTGTTTTGTTGTCTGCCTCTCCCTTCTAGACCGTGAGCCCACTGTTGGGTAGGGACCGTCTCCAGATGTTGCCGACTGGGACTTCCCAAGGGCTTAGTAGGGTGCTCTGCACACAGTAGGCGCTCAATAAATACGACTGAATGAATGAATGTTGCCAACTTGGATTTCCCAAGCGCTTAGCATGGCGCTCTGCGCGCAGTAAGCACTCAATAAATACGATTGAATAAATGAATGAGTGAATGTTGCTGACTTGGCCTTCCGAAGCGCTTTAGTAGGGTGCTCTGCGCGCAGTAGGCGCTCGATAAATATGATTGAATAAATGAATGAATATTTATTTAACTTGCAGATATGTATTGTATACATTTTATTTTGTTAATATGTTTTGTTTTGTTGTCCGTCTCCCCCTTCTATACCGTAAGCCCACTGTTGGGTAGGGACCGTCTCCAGATGTTGCCGACTGGGACTTCCCAAGCGCTTAGTAGGGTGCTCTGCACACAGTAGGCGCTCAATAAATATGACTGAATGAATGAATGAATGTTGCCAACTTGGATTTCCCAAGCGCTTAGCATGGCGCTCTGCGCGCAGTAAGCACTCAATAAATACGATTGAATAAATGAATGAATGAATGTTGCTGACTTGTCCTTCCGAAGCGCTTAGTAGGGTGTTCTGCGCGCAGTAGGCACTCGATAAATACGATTGAATGAATGAATGAATATTTATTTAACTTGCAGATATGTATTGTATACATTTTATTTTGTTAATATGTTTTGTTTGGTTGTCCGTCTCCCCCTTCTAGACCGTGAGCCCGCCGTTGGGTAGGGACCATCTCTAGATGTTGCCGACCTGGACTTCCGAAGCGCTTAGTTGGGTGCTCTGCGCGCAGTAGGCGCTTAACAAATACGATTGAATGAATGAATGAATGCTGCCGACTTGGACTTCCCAAGCGCTTAGTAGGGTGCTCTGTAGTAGGCGCTCAATAAATACGATTGAATGAGTGAATGTTGCCGACTTGTCCTTCCGAAGTGCTTAGTAGGGTGTTCTGCGCGCAGTAGGCGCTCAATAAATATGATTGAATGAATGAATGTTGCCGACTTGTCCTTCCGATGCGCTTAGTACGGTGCTCTGCGCGCAGTAGGTGCTCAATAAATATGAAAGTCACACAGCTGACAATTGGCGGAGCTACAGTACCGGTATCTATGTATATTTGTACGTATTTATTACTCTATTTTACTTGTACATATCATCATCAATTGTATTTATTGAGCGCTTACTATGTGCAGAGCACTGTACTAAGCGCTTGACATATCTAGTCTATTTATTTTATCTTGTTAATATGTTTGGTTTTGTTCTCGGTCTCCCCCTTCCAGACTGTGAGCCCGCTGTTGGGTAGGGACCGTCTCTAGATGTTGCCGACTTGGACTTCCCAAGCGCTTAGTCCAGTGCTCTGCACACAGTAAGTGCTCAATAAATACGATTGATTGATTCTATTTCCCAAGCGTTTAGTACAGTGCTCAGCACAAAGCACTCAATACGATTGATTGTATTTCCCAAGCGCTCAGTCCCGTGCTCTGCACACAGTAAGCGCTCAGTAAATACGATTGATTGTATTTCCCAAGCGCTTAGTCGTACTCTGCACACAGTAAGCGCTCAATAAATACGATTGATTGTATTTCCCAAGTGCTTAGTCCAGTGCTCTGCACACAGTAAGCGATCAATAAATACGATTGAGTGTATTTCCCAAGCGCTCAGTCCAGTGCTCTGCACACAGTAAGCGCTCAATAAATACGATTGATTGTATTTCCCAAGTGCTTAGTCCAGTGCTCTGCACACAGTAAGCACTCAATAAATACGATTGATTGATTGTATTTCCCAAGTGCTCAGTCCAGTGACTGCACACAGTAAGCGCTCAATAAATACGATTGATTGTATTTCCCAAGTGCTTAGTCCAGTGCTCTGCACACAGTAAGCGCTCAATAAATACGATTGATTGATTGTATTTCCCAACTCAGTCCAGTGACTGCACACAGTAAGCGATCAATAAATACGATTGAGTGTATTTCCCAAGCGCTCAGTCCAGTGCTCTGCACACAGTAAGCGCTCAATAAATACGATTGATTGATTGTATTTCCCAAGTGCTCAGTCCAGTGACTGCACACAGTAAGCGATCAATAAATACGATTGAGTGTATTTCCCAAGCGCTCAGTCCAGTGCTCTGCACACAGTAAGCGCTCAATAAATACGATTGATTGATTGTATTTCCCAAGTGCTCAGTCCAGTGACTGCACACAGTAAGCGATCAATAAATACGATTGAGTGTATTTCCCAAGCGCTCAGTCCAGTGCTCTGCACACAGTAAGCGCTCAATAAATACGATTGATTGATTGTATTTCCCAAGTGCTCAGTCCAGTGACTGCACACAGTAAGCGATCAATAAATACGATTGAGTGTATTTCCCAAGCGCTCAGTCCAGTGCTCTGCACACAGTAAGCGCTCAATAAATACGATTGATTGATTGTATTTCCCAAGTGCTTAGTCCAGTGCTCTGCACACAGTAAGGGCCCAATAAATACAATTGATTGATTGAGTTCCCAATGGCTTAGTCCAGTGCTCTGCACACAGTAAGTGCTCAATAAATACGATTGATTGATTGTATTTCCCAAGCGCTTAGTATCAATCAATCGTATTTATTGAGCACTTACTGTGTGCAGAGCACTGTACTAAGCGCTTGGGAAGTGCAAGTTGGCAACATCTACAGACAGTTCCTACCCAACAGTGGGCTCACAGTCTAAAAGGGGGAGACAGAGAACAAAACCAAACATACTATAAATAGAATAGATATGTACAAGTAAAATAAATAGAGTGATAATTAGTCCAGTGCTCTTCACACAGTAAGCGCTCAATAAATAGGAGTGATTGATTGTATTTCCCAAGCGCTTAGTCCAGCGCTCTGCACACAGTAAGCACTCAATAAATATGATTGATTGATTGTTTGTATTTCCCAAGCGCTTAGTCCAGCGCTCTGCACACAGTAAGCGCTCAATAAATACGATTGATTGATTGTATTTCCCAAGCGCGCAGTCCAGTGCTCTGCACACAGTAAGCGCTCAGTAAATACGATTGATTGATTGTATTTCCCAAGCGCTTAGTCCAGCGCTCTGCACACAGTAAGCGCTCAATAAATAGGATGGATTGTACTTCCCAAGCGCTTAGTCCAGTGCTCTGCACACAGTAAGCGCTCAATAAATACGATTGATTGTATTTCCCAAGTGATTAGTCCAGTGCTCTGCACACAGTAAGTGCTCAATAAATATGATTGATTGATTGTATTTCCCAAGCGCTTAGTCCAGTGCTCTGCACACAGTAAGCGCTCAATACGACTGATTGATTGTATTTCCCATGTGTTCAGTCCAGTGCTCTGCACCCAGTAAGCGCTCAATAAATACGATTGATTGATTGTATTTCCCAAGCCCTTAGCACGGTGCTCTGCACACAGTAAGTGCTCAATAAATACGACTGATTGACTGTACTTCCCAGGCGCTTAGCACAGTGCTCTGAACACAGTAAGCACTCAATAAATACGATTTGATTGATTGTATTTCCCAAGTGCTTAGTCCAGCGCTCTGCACCCAGTAAGTGCTCAATAAATACGACTGACTGATTGATTGTATTTCCCAAGCACTTAGCACGGTGCTCTGCACACAGTAAGCGCGTGGCTCAGTGGAAATCAATCAATCAATCAATCGTATTTATTGAGCGCTTACTGTGTGCAGAGCACTGTACTAAGCGCTTGGGAAGTCCAAGTTGGCAACATATAGAGACAGTCCCTACCCAACAGTGGGCTCACAGTCTAAAAGGGGGAGACAGGGAACAAAACCAAACATATTAACAAAATAAAATGAATAGAATAGATATGTACAAGTAAAATAAATAGAGTAATAAATATGTACAAACATATATTCAGGTGCTGTGGGGAAGGGATGGAGAGGGGGAAGAGGGGTTAAGAGGAAGGAAGGAAGCAGTCCGGGCTTTGGAGTCCGAGGTCCTGGGTTCAAATCCCGGCTCCGCCGCTTGTCAGCTGGGTGACTTTGGGCCAGTCACTTCTCTGGGCCTCAGTGACCTCAGCTGGAAAATGGGGATGAAGAGTGGGAGCCCTCTGCGGGGCAACCTGATCACCTTGCAGCCTCCCCAGCGCTTAGAACAGCGCTTGGCACAGAGTAAGAGCTTAATAAATGCCTTTATTATTATTATTATAATCATCATCATCATCAATCGTATTTATTGAGCGCTTACTATGTGCAGAGCACTGTACTAAGCGCTTGGGAAGTACAAATTGGCAACATACAGAGACAGTCCCTACCCAACAGCGGGCTCACAGTCTAAAAGGGGGAGACAGAGAACAAAACCAAACATACTAACAAAATAAAATAAATAGGATAGATATGTATAAGTAAAATAAATAATCAATCGTATTTATTGAGCACTTACTGTGTGCAGAGCACTGTACTAAGCGCTTGGGAAGTACAAGTTGGCAACATATAGAGACGGTCCCTACCCAACAGTGGGCTCACAGTCTAGAAGGGGGAGACAGAGAACAAAACCAACTGTATAAACAAAATAAAATAAATAGAATAGACATGTATAAGTAAAATAAATAAATAATCAATCGTATTTATTGAGCGCTTACTGTGTGCAGAGCACTGGACTAAGCGCTTGGGAAGTACAAGTTGGCAACATCTACAGACAGTTCCTACCCAACAGTGGGCTCACAGTCTAAAAGGGGGAGACCGAGAACAAAACCAAACATACTAACAAAATAAAATAAATAGGATAGATATGTACAAGTAAAATAAATAGGGTAATATGTACAAACATATATTCAGGTGCTGTGGGGAAGGGATGGAGAGGGGGACGAGCGGTTAAGAGGAAGGAAGCAGTCCGGGCTTTGGAGTCCGAGGTCCTGGGTTCAAATCCCGACTCCGCCGCTTGTCAGCTGGGTGGC
Source organism: Tachyglossus aculeatus (assembly GCF_015852505.1). Taxonomy (NCBI): domain Eukaryota; kingdom Metazoa; phylum Chordata; class Mammalia; order Monotremata; family Tachyglossidae; genus Tachyglossus; species Tachyglossus aculeatus. The sequence goes on along the minus strand of NC_052082.1, from coordinate 26,548,629 downwards.
TTTGGGCAAGTCACTTCTCTGGGCCTCAGTGACCTCATCTGGAAAATGGGGATGAAGAGTGGGAGCTCTCTGCGGGGCAACCTGATCGCCTTGCAGCCTCCCCGGCGCTTAGAACAGAGCTTGGCACAGAGTAAGAGCTTAAAAAATGCCTTTATTATTATTATTATAATGATCATCATCATCATCAATCGTATTTATTGAGCGCTTACTATGTGCAGAGCACTGTACTAAGCGCTTGGGAAGTCCAAGTTGGCAACATCTAGAGACAGTCCCTACCCAACAGTAGGCTCACAGTCTAAAAGGGGGAGACAGAGAACAAAACCAAACATATTAACAAAATAAAATAAATAGAATAGACATGTATAAGTAAAATAAATAAATAATCAATCGTATTGAGCGCTTACTGTGTGCAGAGTACTGTACTAAGCGCTTGGGAAGTCCAAGCTGGCAACATCTAGAGACAGTCCCTACCCAACAGTGGGCTCACAGTCTAAAAGGGGGAGACAGACAACAAAACCAAACATAATAACAAAATAAAATGAATAGAATAGATATGTACAAGTAAAATAGAGTAATAAATATGTACAAACATATATTCAGGTGCTGTGGGGAAGGGAAGGAGGTAGGATGGGGGGGATGGAGAGGGGGACGAGGGGTTAAGAGGAAGGAAGGAAGCAGCCCGGGCTTTGGAGTCCGAGGTCCTGGGTTCAAATCCCGGCTCCGCCGCTTGTCAGCTGGGTGGCTTTGGGCCAGTCACTTCTCTGGGCCTCAGTGACCTCATCTGGAAAATGGGGATGAAGAGTGGGAGCCCTCTGCGGGGCAACCTGATCGCCCTGCAGCCTCCCCGGCGCTTAGAACAGAGCTTGGCACAGAGTAAGAGCTTAAAAAATGCCTTTATTATTATTATTATAATGATCATCATCATCATCAATCGTATTTATTGAGCGCTTACTATGTGCAGAGCACTGCACTAAGCGCTTGGGAAGTACAAATTGGCAACACATAGAGACAGTCCCTACCCAACAGTAGGCTCACAGTCTAAAAGGGGGAGCCAGAGAACAAAACCAAACATATTAACAAAATAAAATAAATAGAATAGACATGTATAAGTAAAATAAATAAATAATCAATCGTATTGAGCGCTTACTGTGTGCAGAGCACTGTACTAAGCGCTTGGGAAGTCCAAGCTGGCAACATCTAGAGACAGTCCCTACCCAACAGTGGGCTCACAGTCTAAAAGGGGGAGACAGACAACAAAACCAAACATAATAACAAAATAAAATGAATAGAATAGATATGTACAAGTAAAATAGAGTAATAAATATGTACAAACATATATTCAGGTGCTGTGGGGAAGGGAAGGAGGTAGGATGGGGGGGGATGGAGAGGGGGACGAGGGGTTAAGAGGAAGGAAGGAAGCAGCCCGGGCTTTGGAGTCCGAGGTCCTGGGTTCAAATCCCGCCTCCGCCGCTTGTCAGCTGGGTGGCTTTGGGCCAGTCACTTCTCTGGGCCTCAGTGACCTCATCTGGAAAATGGGGATGAAGAGTGGGAGCCCTCTGCGGGGCAACCTGATCGCCTTGTAGCCTCCCCAGCGCTGAGAAAAGCGCTTGGCACGGAGTAAGAGCTTAATAAACGCCTTTATCATTATTATTATAATCATCATCATCATCAATCGTATTTATTGAGCGCTTACTATGTGCAGAGCACTGCACTAAGCGCTTGGGAAGTACAAATTGGCAACACATAGAGACAGTCCCTACCCAACAGCGGGCTCACAGTCTAAGAGGGAGAGACAGACAACAAAACCAAACATAATAACAAAATAAAATGAATAGAATAGATGTGGACAAGTAAAATAGAGTAATAAATATGTACAAACATATATTCAGGTGCTGTGGGGAAGGGAAGGAGGTTAGATGGGGGGGATGGAGAGGGAGAAGAGGGGTTAAGAGGAAGGAAGGAAGCAGCCCGGGCTTTGGAGTCCGAGGTCCTGGGTTCAAATCCCGACTCCGCCGCTTGTCAGCTGGGTGACTTTGGGCCAGTCACTTCTCTGGGCCTCAGTGACCTCATCTGGAAAATGGGGATGAAGAGTGGGAGCCCTCTGCGGGGCAACCTGATCGCCCTGCAGCCTCCCCGGCGCTTAGAACAGAGCTTGGCACAGAGTGAGAGCTTCATAAATGCCTTTATTATTATTATTATTATTATAATAAATACGAATGAATGAATGAATGAATGAATGAATGAATGGCTGAGGCGAGAGGTCGGCGCGCGTGCGGAGCCTGCTCCTGCTCCGTCCGCCCGCCCGGCCGTTGGCGGCGCGCGGAGGGGGCGGGGCGTGGGCGGGTCCCCGCGGTGATTGGCGGGCGGGCGGGGAGGTCGGAAGTACTTTGTTTTTTATGCTAATGAGGGAGCGGGGCTGGTCCGTATTTACGTTGAGGCGGGAGCCGCCGCCCCGCATTCACCCACATGGGCCCGGACGGACGCCGCCCGCCCGCCCGCCCGCTCGTCCGTCCCTCCGTCCGTGCCGGGGCCCGGCCCGAACCGACCCGACCGGGGGGGGCGGGGCCCGCTCGGGCCGCCTCAACATGGTGGCCGTTCCCGCTCCTCTTCTCCGGTGAGTTTCCCGCCTCGGTGAAACCTGTTGTGTGGGCCGGGGCCTCCCCCGCTGCGTGGGCAGGGCGAGGGGGCGCGGGTGAGGGAGATTTGAAAAGGCGGGCTGCCGGCGGGGCCGCCCTCTCCTCCTCCTCCTCCTCCCTCCTTTCTGCGGGCCGCCGCACACAATGGCCCCGGAGGGAGGAGGCCCCGGGCCCGGGCCCGCCGCCTCGGCGGGGAAACTTTGTGGCGGCGGCGCCTGCAGAACAAAGCGCCACACGGTGTGTGTGGGGGGGGGGGGGTGCGCGCGCACGCGCCCGCCCGGGCTTTGTTCGGCGGGCGGGCGGAGGGAGGGAGGGGGAGAGGGGGGCCCCGGCCCGCGCAGCGCCCGGCCGCCCCCGGCGGGAAGCGGAGCGCCGCCATGTTGGGCCATGGCGGCTGCGCGACCAGCCCGCCGATTGTCCCCCTCGGCGGGCCTGGGGCCGCGTGCGCGATGGGCCGAAGCGCGGGCCGCCACGGTGCGCGCGCAGCCCGCCACACAAAGGGGGGGGCCCGGCCCAATGCGCGCGCGCGCGCGCGCGCTTGGCTTTCCCGCCGCGCTCCTCGTGGTGGTGGGGCGGGGGGGGGGGGCGGCCGTAGCCCGGCGCTGACCTCCCCGCGCCCCCTGCCGGCCGCCGGGCCCCACCGCACCCACCGCCCGACATGTGCCCGGCCCCGGCCGCTCCCGTCAGGCGGGCATTCAGTCAGTCTTTTAGACTGTGAGCCCGCTGCTGGGTGGCGACCGTCTCTAGATGTCGCCAGCTTGGACTTCCCAAGCGCCCGGTACGGCGCTCCGCACACAGTAAGCGCTCAATAAGTACGATTGATGATGATGATGCCCTCTCTGTGGAGCGCCGACCGCGTGCGCAGCGCTCATTCATTCATTCAGTCACTCAGTCGTAGCTGTGGCGCGCCGACCGCGTGCGCGGCGCCGTACCGAGCGCTTGGGAGGGACAAGCCGGCAACATGGAGAGACGGGCCCTAACCAACAGTGGGCTCATAGTCTACTCGTTCATTCATTCATTCACTCAGTCGTATTTATTGGGCGCTTACCGCGTGCACAGCACTGTACTGAGCGCTTGGGAAGGACAAGCCGGCAACATCTAGAGACGGGCCCTACCCAACAGTGAACTCACAGTCCATTCATTCATTCATTCAGTCATATTTGTTGGGAGCTTAATGCATGCACAGCACTGTACTGAGCGCTTGGAAGGGACAAGCCGGCAACGTCTAGAGACAGGCCCTAACCAACAGTGGGCTCATAGTCTACTCATTCATTCATTCAGTCGGATTTATTGGGCGCTTACCGCGTGCGCGGCACCGTACCGAGCGCTTGGGAGGGACAAGCCGGCAACATGGAGAGACGGGCCCTAACCAACAGTGGGCTCATAGTCTACTCGTTCATTCATTCATTCACTCAGTCGTATTTATTGGGCGCTTACCGCGTGCACAGCACTGTACTGAGCGCTTGGGAAGGACAAGCCGGCAACATCTAGAGACGGGCCCTACCCAACAGTGAACTCACAGTCCATTCATTCATTCATTCAGTCATATTTGTTGGGAGCTTAATGCATGCACAGCACTGTACTGAGCGCTTGGAAGGGACAAGCCGGCAACGTCTAGAGACAGGCCCTAACCAACAGTGGGCTCATAGTCTACTCATTCATTCATTCAGTCGGATTTATTGGGCGCTTACCGCGTGCGCGGCACCGTACCGAGCGCTTGGGAGGGACAAGCCGGCAACATGGAGAGACGGGCCCTAACCAACAGTGGGCTCATAGTCTACTCGTTCATTCATTCATTCACTCAGTCGTATTTATTGGGCGCTTACCGCGTGCACAGCACTGTACTGAGCGCTTGGGAAGGACAAGCCGGCAACATCTAGAGACGGGCCCTACCCAACAGTGAACTCACAGTCCATTCAGTCATTCAGTCATATTTGTTGGGAGCTTAATGCATGCACAGCACTGTACTGAGCGCTTGGAAGGGACAAGCCGGCGACGTCTAGAGACAGGCCCTAACCAACAGTGGGCTCATAGTCTACTCATTCATTCATTCAGTCGGATTTATTGGGCGCTTACCGCGTGCAGAGCACTGTGCTGAGCGCTTGGAAGGGACAAGTCGGCAACATCTAGAGACGGGCCCTACCCAACAGGGGGCTCACAGTCCATTCATTCATTCAGTCCTATTTATTGGGAGCTTACCGCGTGCACAGCACCGTACTGAGCGCTTGGGAGGGACAAGCGGGCAACGTCGAGAGACGGGCCCTAACCAACAGTGGGCTCGTAGTCTACTCATTCATTCATTCATTCACTCAGTCGGATTTATTGGGCGCTTACCGCGTGCACAGCACTGTACTGAGCGCTTGGAAGGGACAAGCCGGCAACGTCTAGAGACAGGCCCTAACCAACAGTGGGCTCATAGCCTACTCATTCATTCATTCAGTCGTATTTATTGAGCGCTTACCGCGTGCAGAGCACTGTGCTGAGCGCTTGGAAGGGACAAGCCGGCCACGTCGAGAGACGGGCCCTACCCAACAGGGGGCTCACAGTCCATTCATTCATTCAGTCCTATTTATTGGGCGCTTACCGCGTGCACAGCACCGTACTGAGCGCTTGGGAGGGACAAGCGGGCAACGTCGAGAGACGGGCCCTAACCAACAGTGGGCTCGTAGTCTACTCATTCATTCATTCATTCACTCAGTCGGATTTATTGGGCGCTTACCGCGTGCACAGCACCGTACTGAGCGCTTGGGAAGGACAAGCCGGCAACATGGAGAGACGGGCCCTAACCAACAGTGGGCTCATAGTCTACTCATTCATTCATTCAGTCGGATTTATTGGGCGCTTAATGCGTGCAGAACACCGTACTGAGCGCCTCGGAAGGACAAGCCGGCAACATCTAGAGACGGGCCCTACCCAACAGGGGGCTCACAGTCCATTCATTCATTCAGTCCTATTTATTGGGCGCTTACCGCGTGCAGAGCACTGTACTGAGCGCTTGGAAGGGACAAGCCGGTCACGTCGAGAGGCGGGCCCTACCCAACAGGGGGCTCACAGTCCATTCATTCATTCAGTCCTATTTATTGGGAGCTTACCGGGTGCAGAGCACTGTACTGAGCGCTTGGGAGGGACAAGCCGGCAACATGGAGAGACGGGCCCTAACCAACAGTGGGCTCACAGTCCATTCATTCATTCAGTCCTATTTATTGGGAGCTTACCGGGTGCAGAGCACTGTACTGAGCGCTTGGGAAGGACAAGCCGGCCACATCTAGAGACGGGCCCTACCCAACAGGGGGCTCACAGTCCATTCATTCATTCAATCCTATTTATTGGGCGCTTACCGCGTGCACAGCACTGTACTGAGCGCTTGGAAGGGACAAGCCGGCCACGTCGAGAGGCGGGCCCTACCCAACAGGGGGCTCACAGTCCATTCATTCATTCAGTCCTATTTATTGGGAGCTTACCGGGTGCAGAGCACTGTACTGAGCGCTTGGGAGGGACAAGCCGGCAATATCGAGAGACGGGCCCTAACCAACAGTGGGCTCATAGTCTACTCCATTCATTCATTCATTTTCTCAGTCGTATTTATTGGGCGCTTACCGCGTGCACAGCACTGTACTGAGCGCTTGGAAGGGACAAGTCGGCAACCTGTAGAGACGGTCCCTACCCGGCAACCGGCTCACAGTTTGTCCATTCATTCATTCAATCGTATTTATTGAGCGCTTACCGCGTGCAGAGCACCGTACTGAGCGCTTGGGAGGGACAAGCCGGCAACATGGAGAGACGGGCCCTAACCAACAGTGGGCTCATAGTCTACTCATTCATTCATTCAGTCGTATTTATTGGGCGCTTACTGCGTGCACAGCACTGTGCTGAGCGCTTGGAAGGGACAAGCCAGCAACGTCGAGAGACGGGCCCTAACCAACAGTGGGCTCGTAGTCTACTCATTCATTCATTCAGTCCTATTTATTGGGCGCTTACCGCGTGCACAGCACCGTACTGAGCGCTTGGGAAGGACAAGCCGGCCACGTCTAGAGACGGGCCCTACCCAACAGGGGGCTCACAGTCCATTCATTCATTCAGTCCTATTTATTGGGCGCTTACCGCGTGCAGAGCACTGTACTGAGCGCTTGGAAGGGACAAGCCGGCCACGTCGAGAGGCGGGCCCTACCCAACAGGGGGCTCACAGTCCATTCATTCATTCAGTCCTATTTATTGGGCGCTTACCGCGTGCACAGCACCGTACTGAGCGCTTGGGAAGGACAAACCGGCCACATCTAGAGACGGGCCCTACCCAACAGGGGGCTCACAGTCCATTCATTCATTCAGTCCTATTTATTGGGCGCTTACCGCGTGCACAGCACCGTACTGAGCGCTTGGAAGGGACAAGCGGGCAACGTCGAGAGACGGGCCCTAACCAACAGTGGGCTCATAGTCTACTCATTCATTCATTCAGTCGTATTTATTGGGCGCTTAATGCGTGCAGAGCACCGTACTGAGCGCTTGAGAAGGACAAGCCGGCAACATCGAGAGACGGGCCCTACCCAGCAACCGGCTCACAGTTTGTCCATTCATTCATTCAGTCGTATTTATTGAGCGCTTACCACGTGCAGAGCACCGTACTGAGCCCTTGGGAAGGGCAGGCCGGCAACATAGAGACGGCCCCTACCCAACAGTGGGCTCACAGTCCATTCAGCTGTATTTATTGAGCGCTCACCACGTGCAGAGCACCGTACTGAGCGCTTGGGAACTACAAGCCGGCAACATCTAGAGACGGGCCCTACCCAGCAACCGGCTCACAGTCCATTCATTCATTCAGTCGTATTTATTGAGCGCTTACTGTGTGCAGAGCACTATACTGAGCGCTTGGGAAGTACAAGCCGGCAGCATATAGAGCCGGTACCCTACCCAGCAACCGGCTCACAGTCTATTCATTCAGTCGTATTTATTGAGCGCTTACTGCGTGCAGAGCACTGTACTAAGCGCTTGGGAAGGATAGGCTGGCAACATAGAACGTCCGTACTCAACAGCCGGCCCACAGTCCATTCAGTCGTCTTTATTGAGCACTTACTGGGTGCAGAGCACTGTGCTGAGCGCTTGGGAAGGACGAGCTGGCAACATCTAGAGACGGCCCCTACCCAACAGCGGGCTTACAGTCTAGAAGGGGGAGACAGACAACGAAACAAAGCATGTGAACAAAGTAAAATAAACAGAATAAATATGTACAAATTAAATAGAGTAATAAATCCGTACCAACATCTATCCAGGTGGTGTGGGGAGGGGAAGGAGGTAAGGCGGGGGATGGGGAGAAGGGGGAGAGGAAGGAGGGGGCTGAGTGTGGGAAGGCCTCCTGGAGGAGGTGAGCTCTCAGTAGGGCCTCGAAGGGAGGAAGAGAGCTAGCTTGGATGTTTGGAGGGAGGCCATTCCATTCCCGTCCCGTCCCGCCCCTTCCCAGCCACACACAGAAACGGGGCAGCGGGGGACCCTCCCCCTCCCCTCCCCACCCGGGCGGCCACGAGGTCCTGCCTGACTGACGGCGGGCAAAGAAGCAGGGCCCGCTCGCAACTTTTGTTTCTTTGGAAGGGTGTGTGCCCCCCTATATATGCACATATTTTTATCGATGGATGGATAGACAGATAGATAGATAGATATCCCAGTGCTGCTGCTACCCAGACTCTAGACCGTGAGCCCACCGTTGCGTGGGGACCGTCTCTAGATGTTGCCAACTTGGACTTCCCAAGCGCTTAAGTACGGCGCTCTGCGCACAGTAAGTGCTCAATAAATGCGATTGAATGAATGAATGAATATCCCGGTGCTGCTGCTATCTAGACTAGACTGTGAGCCCGCCGTTGGGTAGGGACCGTCTCTCTATGTTGCCAACTTTCATTCATTCAGTCGTATTTATTGAGCGCTTACTGTGTGCGGAGCACGGGGCTAAGGGCTTGGAAAGTACAAGTTGGCAACGTAGAGAGACGGTCCCTACCCAACAGTGGGCTCACAGGCTAGAACTTGTACTTCCCAAGCGCTTAGTACGGCGCTCTGCACACAGTAAGCGCTCAATGAATACGAATTAATGAATATCCCAGTGCTGCTGATATCCAGACTCTAGACTGTGAGCCCGCTGTTGGGTAGGGACCATCTCTATATGTTGCCAACTTGTCCTTCCCAACACTTAGTACAGTGCCCTGCACATAGTAAGCGCTCAATAAATATGATTGAATGAATGAATGAATATCCTGGTGCTGCTGATATCTAGACTCTAGACTGTGAGCCTACTGTTGGGTAGGGACCATCTCTATATGTTACCAACTTGTCCTTCCCAAGCGCTTAGTACAGTGCTCTGCACACAGTAAGCACTCAATAAATACGATTGAATGAATATGTATATATGTTTGTACATATTTATTACTCTTTTTTATTTGTACATATTCTATTAATTTTATTTTGTTAATATGTTTTGTTTTGTTCTCTGTCTCCCCCCTTCTAGACTGTGAGCCCACCGTTGGGTAGGGACCATCTCTAGATGTTGCCAACTTGTCCTTCCCAAGCGCTTAGTACGGTGCTCTGCACACAGTAAGCACTCAATAAATACGATTGAATGAATATGTATATATGTTTGTACATATTTATTGCTCTATTTTTTATTTGTCCATATTCTATTAATTTTATTTTGTTAATATGTTTTGTTTTGTTCTCTGTCTCCCCCCTTCTAGACTGTGAGCCCGCCGTTGGGTAGGGACCATCTCTAGATGTTGCCAACTTGTCCTTCCCAAGCGTAGTACGGCGCTCTGCACAGAGTAAGCACTCCCTAAATACGATTGAATGAATACGTATATATGTTTGTACATATTTATTACTGTATTTTTTATTTGTACATATTCTATTAATTTTATTTTGTTAATATGTTTTGTTCTCTGTCTCCCCCCTTCTAGACTGTGAGCCCGCCGTTGGGTAGGGACCATCTCTAGATGTTGCCAGCTTGTACTTCCCAAGCGCTTACTACGGCGCTCTGCACACAGTAAGCGCTCAATAAATGATTGAATGAATATGTATATTTGTTTGTACATGTTTATTGCTGTTTTATTTGTACATATTTATTCTATTCATTTTATTTTGTTAATATGTTTTGTTTTGTTCTCTGTCTCCTTCTAGATCGGGAGCCCGCTGTTGGGTAGGGACCGTCTCTATATGTTGCCAACTTGTACTTCCCAAGTGCTTAGTACAGTGCTGTGCACACAGTAAGCGCTCAATCAATACAATTGAATGAATGAATGAATGCTGATATTGGCACCGGCGGACGGAAACCTATACCACTCGCCACGGGCAGCAACGTGGGACCTACAACTCCGTCTTACTTGTTCCTCTTCATTCATTTATTCAGTCGTATTTATTGAGCCCTGATTGTGTGCAGAGCACCGTACTAAGCGCTTGGGAAGTACGAGTTGGCAACATATTCTTTCATTCATTCAGTCGTATTTATCGAGCGCTTACTGTGTGCAGAGCACTGAACTAAGCGCTTGGGAAGTACAAGTTGGCAACATTCATTCATTGTCGTATTTACTGAACACTTACTGTGTGCAGAGCACTGAACTAAGCGCTTGGGAAGTACAAGTGGGCAACATATTCATTCATTCAATCGTATTTATTGAGCGCTTACTGTGTGCAGAGCACCATACTAAGCGCTTGGGAAATGCAAGTTGGCAACGCATAGAGACGGTCCCTACCCAACAGCAGGCTCACAGTCTAGAAGGGGGAGACAGACAACAAAACAAAACATATTAACAAAATAAAATAGAATAGTAAATATCTTCCCTTCCTCTCCACGTTGTGGCTTGCTCCTTCAAATCTCCAATAACTACTGAGATTTCCCAGATATCCAAATTTTTCTTTCTTTTTTGGGGGGGCCTTTACTCAAAAGTTGACACAGTTACCCGTAAGCGGAGGAGTGGATGAATGGGGTCTTACGTGGGATCGTGCGGCTGAGTAATAAGGACGCGTTTTTGAAAAGATGCCAATTTAGGATCGGTAAATATCTTCCCCTCTTTTCAGCGTCTACACGTGCAGCGAGACGTTATCTCAAGGCGGAGGGGTGCGGAGAACTCGCCGAGGCTCGGTGTCTCCTGAGGTCGGGTGAGTCGGATTTAAAAGCGTACCGGACGCTTCTGCGGTCGCTCGGGCTCGGTGTGAATTCTGTCCTCGTGATGGGGCGAAGGATCTTGACGCCGGAATCTGAAAAAGGATACCGTCAGTCTTATTTGTTCAGATTTACGCGGTCAACTCGACGGATGAGTTGGAATACAAACATTGGGGGTGAATGGCTCGCTCTACTGTTCAACGTGAAACTCGAGCGGATTACTAGGCCAGCCCGTCGATGTCGAGGCGCCGGGTCCGGGTCGAGAGACCGGGTTATTGAAGCTTTATGATAATATAATAACGATGGGATTTGGTAAGCACTTAATATGCGCCAAGCACCGTTCTGAGCTCTGGTGCGGGGGGGGGGGGAGACGAGGTGATCACGTTGTCCCAAGGGAGGCTCACGGTCTTCATCCCTGGGATGAGGGAACTGGAGCTCAGAGAAGTGAAGTCACTCGTCCGAGGTCACACAGCAGACGTATGTGGGGGGGGCGGGGGTTAGAACGCATGACCTCTTGACTCCTGAGCCCGGGCTCTTTCCACTGAGTCACGCTGCTTCTCTAGCTTTAGAGGCGGCACCTCCAGCCAAAGTGTGGTGCACGTTGGGGCACCCATTCTGACAATAGATTAAAAAATAGTAAAATGGAACTTTTTCTTCCAACCCGAGACGGCCGGTTTGAAGCTTAGCCTGGATGGGAAACTCTAATCGGGCGAAAAGTACACGACCGTCTCTGTTAGAAGTGATCCACTCCAGTTTTTGTTGCTTTCTGTAGGGGGGCACCCACGGAGCGGCCATGCCTCCCGAGTTGTTCAAAGTTAACGCATTATACAATCCTATCGATCTGCAGTGGTTGTGAAACGCAAACGGGGGCGGCGGGGGGAAGAGTCTTAATCGTGAACCCGGTTTACTGGTCCGACACTGGGCTCCGAAATCTCCTTTGTGGATTTTCAGTACCCCGCGTGGCTGTTAGGTGGTGGTGGGGGTGTGTGTGTGTGTCAAAATGTCAAAAAAAGTCTCGTTTTTTAGAGTCAGTCGTGAATAGGGGAGTCTCGCGGAGAGTAAGTGGTGAACGGGGGGCTGGCTTCTGCCGAAATTCACCTTTGTCTCTTTGTATCCGGCAGGTACCAAGAAGACAGCACACCTCGATGTGGGAGAAGATGGCAGGCCCCCACCCACCCACCGTCAGAATAATGTCAAAGTGCTTACAGTGCAGGTAGTGGTATGTAGAATCTACTGCAGTGAAGGCACTTGTAGCATTATGTTGACACCCGCCCCGGAAAGCCTCGTCGGGCCTTAACCTTGTACGGTCTGCTGGTTTTGCAAGTGCTTTTTGTTCTAAGGTGCATCTAGTGCAGATAGTGAAGTAGATTAGCATCTACTGCCCTAAGTGCTCCTTCTGGCATAAGAAGTTATGTTTTCGTCCGGTAACTCAAAATGTCAGCAAGTGTATGTAGTCGTGTTGTGGGGGGGGCGGGGGGGTTGTTGTTTTGGGGGTGTTTTGTTGGTTTTTTTTTTTGTTTGTTTGCAGCTCTCTGTTAGTTTTGCATAGTTGCACTACAAGAAGAATGTAGTTGTGCAAATCTATGCAAAACTGACGGTGGCCTGCTATTTCCTACATCGAGAGGTTTGAGTCCCTTTTATTCTCTTCTCTCGCGGCCGGTTGCGAGTCGTCGGTCCGGCCCCCCTTGGATCGTGACAGCTCCTGTAGCACTAAAGTGCTTATAGTGCAGGTAGTGTTTAGTTATCTACTGCATTATGAGCACTTAAAGTCCTGCTAGCTGTAGAACTTCAGCTTCAGCGTGGCTTTCGATGGAGCTGCCTGGTAATTGAGCGCTGTTCTATGGTTAGTTTTGCAGGTTTGCATCCAGCTGTATGGTACTCTGCTGTGCAAATCCATGCAAAACTGACCGTGGCAGTGAAAGGTCCGTTCCAAAGCCGGGAAAAGTCAAACCCCTTTCTACGCAGGTTGGGATCAGTTGCAATGCTCTGTTTGTCTATGGTATTGCACTTGTCCCGGCCTGTTGAGGTTGTTGGGGATCGTGGCCGAAGGATGTTGAAAAGGGGCGGGTAACCAATTGAGTTAATTGTGCAGTTCGGTGCTCTGGGGAGCCGGGGCGATAGCCGACGCTCTCGTTTCCACGTGGGTCGAGTCCTCTCGGTATGGCGCTGACTCTCTCAACTCTCGCATTTCCTCCGGTTGTGTAAGCGGTGTGCCCCCGTGGAAAGAGAAGGCGCGGGATGGTGGGTTCTGATCCCGGCCCCGCCAACTTGCCTTCTGAGGGGATCTGGATGAGTCGTTCGTTCGACTTCTCCGGCCCCGGTTTCCTCATCTGTAACGGATGAGGTAGTGGGCTTTTTTTAAAAAAAAAAAAAACAACAACAAAAAAGCAGAAGCAGCGTGGCGCGTGTGGATAGAGAGCACGGGCTTTGGACTCAGAGTCAAGGGTTCTAATCCCGGCTCCGCCACTTGTCTGCCTTGTAACCTTGGGCAAGTCACGTCTCCGGGCCTCAGTTGTCTCATCTGTAAAATGGGAATTGAGACCGAGAGCCCCCCTCTCGCCCCCCATGTGGGGCGGGGATTCCGTCCAACCTGATTTGCTTGTATCCACCCCAGCGCTCAGTGCAGTGCCTCACACATAGTAAGCGCTTAACAGATACCGTAATTATTTAAATCCTACTCTGTCTGAGTCTTTCTCCCCGGGGCGGGGGTTGGGGGGACACAAGGGAAGGCATTTTTCTCTGCCCCAGCTTTTAACACAGTGAGTGCTTGGTAAGTTGTAAGCTATTAACAGGTACCATAAATATTAGTAGTAGTACTAGCAACCCAAGGATGCTTTCAGGCCAGGGGTGAGAGAGGCTTGGAAACCAAGTGATCTTCCTAACACACGCCCTTGTCTGAAGTAAACTTTCTTTTTATGATATGGCAGGCCATATCTTGCGCTGCTCAAATCAGTCTGAGACCCTGTGTTTGTTTCATGGCATTTGTTAAGCGCTTCCTATGTGCAAAGCACTGTTCTGAGTGCTGGGGGGGGGGATACAGGGTGATCAGGTTGTCCCACATGGGGCTCACAGTCTTAATCCCCATTTTACAGATGAGGTAACTGAGGTTCAGAGAAGTGAAGTGACTTGCCCCAAATCACCCAGCTGACAAGTGGCAGAGCTAGGATTAGAGCCTATGACCTCTGACTCTCAAGCCCAGGCTCTTTGCATTGAGCCACGCTGCTTCTCTATAATAATGGCATTTATTAAGCGCTTCCTATGTGCAAAGCACCGTTCTAAGCGCCGGGGAGTTTACAAGGTGATCGGGTTGTCCCACGGGGGGCTCACGGTCTTCCATTTTCCAGATGAGGTCATTGAGGCCCAGAGCAGTTAAGTGACTTGCCCCAAATCACACAGCTGACAAGTGGCGGAGCTGGGATTTGAACCCGTGACCTCTGACTCCGAAGCCCGAGCTCTTTCCCACTGAGCCACGCTGCTTCTGTGGATGAGGGTATGGTTTAAATAAATTATAATGTTAAAAAAGAAATCCATCACTGCTACTCAAACTAAGTCATTTTGCTTCCCAAGTTTCACTGTGACCTCTGGTGTGTTGGCGAATAACTCACATTAACCCAACCACTTTTGGTCGTTAGCCCTTAGGCTAGATCTGCAGTCTAGGTGTAGAAAACAGCTTTGGGTTTCTGCGCTCTTTTTATTTGCTTTTGCTCTTGTTTCACTGTGACCTCTGGTGTGTTGGTGAATAACTCACATTAACCCAACCACTTTTGGTCATTAGCCCTTAGGCTCGATCTGCAGTCTAGGTGTAGAAAGCAGCTATGGGTTTCTGCGCTCTTTTTGTTAGTGTAAAGTGTAATTGTAGTTAGCGTTAGTGTAAAGTCGCTTACGCTAGTCAATAAGGGCTGCTGATATTTGTCAGTATCGATGCTGTGTTCTTTTCGATTGGGTTAAGGGTAAAGTTGCCTACGCTAGTCATAATGACTGCCGATGCCCATCAATAGCAGTACTGCATTTTGTTTTTTGTGTTAGCTTAAAAGTTGCGTTGCACCGGTCCTAATGACTGTTGACGCTTGTCCACGTCAATACTGCCTTAGCCGCCAGGTTTCATCGCACTTAGAGGGGAAATTCTTTGGGTCAGGTTAAATTTCCTTTCCCCCCGTATGCCGAGAGGCGCCGAACCTTGCCAGCTCCCCAGTGCCATCGGTTGGCTGTCGGGTCACCGGCCTGGGGTCGCTCACGGAGCGACGTTGCACCATCTCCGGGAAGCGATGACCCTCGTTTCCTTGAAAGTTAGGAAGGAGGGGTTTTCTGGGAGCCGGCTCGGCTCTCCCCGGCTGTCCTCCAGGTGAAGGAAGATGGGCCCGACCACAGGTATAGAAAGGTCGCCCCGTGGCTAATACGGTCTTGTCTGCCCGAGCCAGTTGTACGCTGTTTCAGCAGGTCGTCGTGCTCCCCTTGAAAGCCGGTGGAATTCGCGTGGCCGTGTCGGAAGGCTGTTTCTGCCAATCAAATAAAGCTCCCGTCGTCGAAGGCTGCGCCTTGGTCCTTTAAAGCAAGAAGAAGGTGCTTATTGGAACAGACACCTGGAGTTTTGGTCAGACTTGAGGCTCCACAACACTACCGGCGTCAAACCCAAGAGCCGATCGTAGCGGGCTGCGTAGATTTGAGGACTAGGTCTCCTCGAGAGATTCCGAGTTTCCATGAGATGAGTGACTCGGGTATTACTTTGAATGTAAGACGCGTTGAACTTGGGCTCATTTGACACGTCTGTTGAACTACAGTATAAGGGGAAGACCCGGGGTTTGGTGCCGGGAAATGACCTCTTTGGTCGGGGGAAAATCGGCTGTGGCCGTACGTCTTGCTACAGTGTCATCTAGGTGACACTTCTTAAAAGATCAGGTTCCTAAGCAGAGTTCTAACCGGGCAGGACCTTCCGGCTGCACCCGTCTGTGTTGAGTTTAATTGTTAAGTCAGATCAGTCGGTGGGATTTCAGTAAGCTCACTGTTCTGGTAAGTGCAGCCATGGGCCGAGACCATGATCCCTGCTGTGGGCATAGCGGGGCAGCAGCGTATTGTGGTTAGTGACGTGAGTGTATTGGGGTAAAAAGTGACCAAATGAATAATTGACCGTGTGTGCGCGTTAATGCTGGAGGTGGATGGCAAGAGCTTGGGCTTGGGAGTCGAAAGGGTGGTGGATTCTGATCCCAGCCCAGCCACTCTTCTGCTGAGTAACCTTGGGCGAGTCATCACTTAACTTTTTTGCTTCGGTGACCTCATCTGGAAAATGGGAATTAAGACCATGAGCCTCATTCTAGACTGTGAGCCCACTGTCCGGTACGGACTGTCTCTATATGTTGCCAACTTACACTTCCCAGCGCTTAGTACAGTGCTCTGCACACAGTAAGCACTCAATAAATGGGATTGAATGAATGTGGGACAGGGACCGTGTCCAACCTGATTACCTTGTATCTACCACAGTGCTAAAAACGGTGATTAGCACATAGTAAGCGTTTAACACTCTTATTGTTATTAGACGTGCTGTGGATGGCACAGCACTAAAATTGCTTTTTCTTTTTTTAAAAATTAGCTCTGCATAAGCTTGAAGGACAAAGTGAAGTCCTTTTGGACAAAGAGTACACCAAGAAACACGTTTTGGTGCTTGGAAAATGTTCTGCAAGATCAGGAAAAGATCTGCAAAGTGGTTGCACCCCAAATGACTTGTTCTGTTAATAATAATAATGATGGTATTTGTTAAGCACTTGCTATATGCAAAGCACTGTTCTAAGCGCTGGGGGGATACAAGGTGATCAGGGTGTCCCACGTGGGGCTCAGTCTTAATCCCCATTCTACAGATGAGGTAACTGAGGCCCAGAGAAGTTAAGTGACTTGCCCAAAGTCACACAGCTCACAAGTGGCGGAGGCGGGATTAGAACCCATGACCTCCGACTCCCAGGCCTGTGCTCTTTCCACTGAGCCATGCTGCTTTAAGTAAAAACAAAATGTTTAAAGCCTGATATACTTCATTGTAATATTGATTGGAGGGTATCGAACATTCTTAAATTACGGCATTTTCTTTTTAAACTGGTTTGTTCCTTAGTCCTGAGGTTCATTTTATGTACAAAGTCATTCAGGCGTATTTATTGAGTACTTACTGTGTAGAGCACTGTACTAAGCACTTGGGAAGTACAAGTTGGCAACATGTAGGTATTTATTTATGTATTTATTTTGCTTGTACATAGCTTTTCTATTTTATTTTGTTAATATGTTTGGTTTTGTTCTCTGTCTCCCCCTTTTAGACTGTGAGCCCACTGTTGTGTAGGGACTGTCTCTATATGTTGCCAATTTGTACTTCCCAAGCACTTAGTACAGTGCTCTGCACATAGTAAGCGCTCAATAAATACGATTGATGATGATGATGATGATGTAGAGACGGTCCCTTCCCGGCAACGGGCTCACAGTTCTAGAAGGGAGACAGACAACGAAACAAAACAAAACAAAATGCATTGTAAAGCAGTGTACTACTTTTGTACTCTCCCAGGAGCTTAGAAGATAATTCCTACTCGTGGAGGACACAACCTTCAGGTAGGAAGAAGGGCTTCGAATTCATAAACCGACAGTACGAAAGGGCTTTGAGTGGTGTGAAGTTCTGAGATGGTGTTTGGGTGGGGTGGCATCTCAGAATGGCTTTGACTAAGCCGCGAGAGCCGAGCTTTCGAAGATTTGAAGTAAGGGAGGAGTTGAGCCGGGCAGTTGGGACCAAGGCACGGCGAGGTGAGTTGGGAACCGTGGGAGGTATGTATGGGTCTAGTAGGGGAACTGAGTGGATAGGTAAGGGATGGTGCGCCCTTGAAGGCGTGTTTGGAAGTTTTGCTTGGATATGGAATGGCGTGGAAAATGACGGGCAAGAGGACAGACTGTCCAATTTGCATCTCTCCCAGTATAGTGTCTGGCACATCATTGAACGTATAACACATACCATAAAATTGGAAAAGAAAAGAGATCTGGGCAGCACAGTGAAGTATGGGCTGGGCAAGGGTAGGTCCGTAGGCAGGGGGAACAGATGGCCGTTACTACCGTAACCAGGATGCGGTGAAGAGCTAGATTTGGGTGGCGGCTATTAGGATGGGCGGGAAGGTGGGGGGAAGCTTAGAAATGTCCAAAACAAGAAACATAGCAGGATGTCCAAGCACAAGGTTAATGCCGTGGTGTCCATTTCATGGTTTTCCTGAAGCACTTACTACGGACCAGGCCCCGTACTTAGCGCTGGGGCAGATAACACGGTCCTTGTCCCACATAGGGCTCAGACTTGATCCCTATTTTGCAGGTGAGGTGGCTGAGGCAAAGAAGGGAGGTGACTTGCCCCAGGTCATAGGGCAGACAAATGGTGAGAGTCAAGATTAGAACCCGGGCCATTGTACTTCCAGGCCGTACTGCTTTTCTAAAGTTGGATTTAGATTTTAGCTGCCGAGGGGATGGTGTTTGTGGTGGTAGATGAGTTTGGGGAGAGCAGTGACAGAACAGAACCAACGTCCCCCCCATCCATGTGGAGTACAGGCTGGTACCTATAGGGAAATCTATTTGCATAGCAGGGGAGAAGTTGATGCCAATGAAATAGATTTGGGGATGATGATAGTGATAATGACAGTATTTGTTAAGCACTTACTGTATGCCAGGCCCTGTATTAAGCTCTGGGGTGGATATGAGTAAATCGGGTTGGTGGTGGCAGAAGCCATGGGAACAATTAAGCTCCCCGAGGACCTGAGGCTGAGTTGAGACTAGAAAGTGATCCTAGAACGAGTACAGTTAGCTCTAGCTCTACACTGCAAGTACAACTGCTGATCGTATTCGTAATAGTAAGCAGGTTTTTGTTTAATATTTCCCCTTGCTTTGGGGTTTGTTTAAAATGAACGATCCATCCACGGTGAAGCAGCTTTATAACATTGAAGGTAATAATGATGGCATTTGTTAAGCGGTTACTATGTGCAAAGCACTGAGGTTACAGGGTGATCAGGTTGTCCCACGGGGGGGCTCACAGTTTTGATCCCCATTTTACAGATGAGGTAACAGGCACAGAGAAGTGAAGTGATTTGCCCAAAGTCACACAGCTGACAGAGCCGGGATTTGAACCCATGACCTCTGACTCCAAAGCCCGGGCTCCTTCCACTGAGCCACGCTGCTTCTCAAAGGTGTTCTGCTTTGCCTTGGCTCCAAGCGCTGGTGTTACTGCGTGACCGATAACAAGTAACTCATTTTCCCTTGAATTAATCTTTTAAGGCTCCCTAGCTTTCTCTGTGTTCCCAGCATCCTGTAAGGAGTAAGCGAAGCCAGTGCTTTGTGATAAAAGGAGCTTAAGACTTGAAGATCTTTTAAAGTGTTGGGGCCGCTTCGATTTGCATTCTAGTTGAATACTGCCAGCTCCTCAACAGTGTCCCGTTGGATCTGGTGCGTTCGTTCTCGATTTGTTTGTATCAAAATATTCAAATGAGTTCATTAAAAAATGACTGGTTTATTAATTCTTGGTTTAAGTTAATGTCTCTTAAGAGCGTAAGACATTTTTGAATACAAGTTTGGTGGGGAATCGTAGACTGTACCCAACTCTGAAGATAACTGGGTGTTTTAGGAATTGTACGGAAGACTTGGAAGAGTAAAATCAATTCTAGAGAAAATTAGTATTTTGTAAGGATGAGTTGAGAACAAACTCTCCGGTACAAAAAACAATTAGGCCTTGGGCAGTGCCGCTTTGTCTTTTGCCTGCTTTTGTGTAAAGGACAGTGACTATATTTTCATTTAGGGCCTATATAAATGGCCAGTGTCTTAGGACAAAAATTCCAGTTATCATAAAGAACTGATTTTCCTGAGAAGCAGTCTGTTTAATTTGGGAGTCGGGGGAGAGAAAGCGTAGCTTATTGGGCAACACTGATAAAATGAAAGCAACCCAGGTCATCAGTTGGCTTCTGCTATCTGTTCCGTTTACTAAATGAAACTTAATAACTAGTGCCTGGTGCCAAACACCACTCCCACCTCCCAACTGGCACTCGTCGTTCCCGGTAATATAAAGGGAAGAAAGAAGTCGAAGCTAAACTTGAGCCTCTGCTCTGCCCCTTAATTCTCCAAGTTGAATGCAGAACTCTGGGTGGCCATTGAAGCAGGAGTGGTCAGTTGGTTAGCTGAATCCCCGGCGTGGCCTTTTCCAGTCATTTTTGCTCTGCAATCTTCCCCCAGTTGCAACCAGTTAACCCTACTTTGAGGGTCACATTCTGATCCGTTACCTTACAGACACCCCTTGCTATGGGGTTGGTACAGTGGACCTCCATCCTCAGGGGATTCGTCCTCTGGGAAAGTAGCAATTTTGCGAGTTTCATCATCAGTGATGTACTTCTGTTTAACAGGTGTCCTTGGGCAGTCTAAACATCCAATTCACAAGCCAGAGATTTGGGGGGAGTAAGTATTGGAAATCCGGCTTCTGTGTTGGCGCCCATAGTTTTCAGCACTTTGTTGAATCCTATTAAGCTCCCATTGACGGCGATATTCTGAATTTTCTAATGCCTTGCAGGGTTGGAACCGAGCGTGGGGTGTTACCAAGTAGCTCGAAGAGTGCATCGGAAGCAAGGCAACAAGTCCCTGCCTTTGTGGGTGCCCAGAAAGTGGACAAGAATGAATTTACACATAGCGGGAGCAGGAGGGAGAACAAGAGAAGCGGTGTGGCCTAGATGGACAGAGCACTTGTACACTTCCAAGCGCTTAGAACACAGAAGGTGTTCAAGAAACGCTAGTGGCTGAACCTTCTGGAATCCAAAAAGTGTTCAATCTGAAGGATTATAGCTCCTTAAAGCTTTCAAAGATGATGTAGATTCCCCTAAGAAAGGTACAGGTTAATTTAAACTTTTTTTTCCAAAAATAAACTAATCGGTTGTAACGTGGGAGTCAACAGCATGGAAAATGAGATTCCACCTTGTCCTTAAATATTGGTCTGCTTTTAGCTGAAATCAAGCTAGCATAGCGTACATGCTATGTAGTTGAGTAAGTATTCCAGTGGCACTTTCTTAGTAAGTGAATCCATCCCTAGGTTTGGCTGTCATCTGTGATGCTATTGCCTTAAATAGGTGTACAGTTCCTATTTTTACCTTTCTGAACTGCACCTACTCAATTACGGCCCAAATGTGGATGTTAATTTGAATTTACAATTATTGTAATCATTTCAAAGAGCTCTCTAGTGCTTTGTCTCTTGCCCCTTATAGGGTTCCATTATGTAGTTATCTCTTACTAGTTTAAAACCTTGAACCTTCTGGAAAAACTAAGATAAATTTACTAAGGATCAAATTGGTGGGAGGGGGGGCTTCCTGTCCATAGTGTTTTTAAGTCAGGTGGGTTAAAATGTTTGCTAAACATTGGTGTGCGGAACTGGAATGGCAGTATAAGAGTTTAGGTTCTTGAGGAATAAGATCAATGAGATGCTAACAGAATGAAGACTTCTCTAAGAACATTTGTGCCACTTTAATAGTTTAATTTTCTTCAGGCATAATTATTCATATTCAGGAAAAGCAATGTTGCCTGGTGGATGGAACACAGCCCTGGAAGTCCGAAGGACCTGGGTTCTAATCCCACCTCCACTATTTGTCAGTTGTGTGACCTTGGGCAAGTCACTTAACTTCTGTGCCTCAGTTGCCTTGTCTGCAAAAATGAGGATTAAGATTGTGAGCCCCATATGGGATAGGGGCTTTTTGTCCAATCTGATTAATTTACACCTCAGCCTGTGCTTGCCTTAAAAGTGAAGAAAATAATTAAACATTCCCTTACAAAAGTGAAAATGTACACTATACCATTTCTGCACTGGGATGTTTGAGCCCAGAAACTTATTCTGTGGACACTATTGTGTCATTGTGGGTTTTTTCTGTTGATGGGCTATTACAAGTGATGTCATTGGGTAAGCCTATTTTTGGTGATAGTTTTCATACAGAAAATGTTTTGGTGTCAATATGCCTGAGAACAACCTATATTTTTTTTAGAGATTGCACCATTAATATTAGATTAAAAAAAAAAAAACTTTTTCCCCTTTCCCCCGCTTCTGGGTTAGAAGCCCTCGGTGTTCATTCATTTAATTTTATTGTTTAAGTGCTTACCATGTGCAGAGCACTATACTGAGTGCTTGGGAGACTAGTACAATAATACAGACATATTCCCTGCCCACAAGCTTACAGTCGAGAATCAGTGTTGGTTTGTTAGGCGAAAAGCGTCTTCAGATTCTTCCACAGACTAGTATTGTGTTGACTCCTGTCTTCCTCTCTACCCCCATTCCTGAGCTGAGTAGTTACAGGACGACCACAGGTTTCAGGCAGGTGGGTGATTGAGAAGGATGTTGCAGAATATTCAGAAGCAGCAATTTTTAATGGCATATATTCTTAGAACACTTAGGGGACTGCCACAAGGACTCAGTAACAGCAAAAATGGTCTGTTGCCCTGAACTCAACCTGTCAAAACTAGCTTTTTTGTCACTTCTTAATTTACTCCTACCCTTGGCCACTCTTTCCGTCTTTTTCATTCCCATTAATTGTATTAGGTACTTACCATGTGCAGAGCACTGTACTCGGTGCTTGGGAGAGTTCAATATAAATCGAAAGATGTTCTCTGCCCACAAGGAGTTTACAACCAGGAAAGGGAGACAAATATTAATATAAGTACATTTATGGACATGTGCGAAAGTGCTGTGGGGTTGACGGTGGGGTGAATGAAGTGTGCAAATCCAAGTTCAAGGGTGGCCGGATTGGGAGAAGAGGAAATGAGGACTAGCTGGGCAAGGCCTCTTGGCGATGTGCTTTTAGTAAGGCTTTGAAGGCGGGGAGAGTGACTGCTTATTGGATATGAAAGGGAAGGGAGTTCCAGGCCTGATGCAGGACATGGGAGAGGGATTTTAGGGAGATAGATCAGATCAAGGTACAGGGAATAATTAATGTTAGAGGCATAAGGCATACAGAAGCAGTGTGGCTCAGTGGAAAGAGCACGGGCTTGGGAGTCAGTTCATGGGCTCTAATCCCGGCTCTGCCACTTGTCAGCTGTGTGACTTTGGGCAAGTCACTTAACTTCTCTGAGCCTCAGTTACCTCATCTGTAAAATGGGGATTAAGACTGAGCCCCGCGTGGGACAACCTGATCACCTTGTATCCCCTCCAGTGCTTAGAACAGTGCTATGCACATAGTAAGCGCTTAACAAATCCCATTATTATTACAGGCTGGGTTGTAGTGAGAAATTGGGGGGTGAGGTGATTGAGTGCTTTAAAGCCAATGATTAAAGGAGTACTTGCGAAGGTGAATGACCAACAACTGGAATTTCTTGAGTGGGGGAAACATGAACAGTTTTGTAGAAAAATGAACCAAGCAGCTGAGTGGAGTATAAGCTAATGTGGAGAGACAGGGAGGTCAGCAAGGAGGCTGATGCAGAAATTGAGGAGGGGTAAGATCCGTCCTTGGATTCACAGCAGATTTTAGCGATGTGAAGGTTGAACTGATAGGATTTGGTGAGATTGAATATGTGAATTGGATGAGAGATAATGCCGAGGTTACGGGCTCGGGTGATGGAAAGTGGTGCTGGGTACGGTGATGTGGAAGTCAGGAACGGCAGAGTTTGGTGGGATTATAAGGGGTTCTGTTTTGGACATGTTAAGTTTGAGGTGGCAGGATGTCACCAAGCGTTTAGTACAGTACTCTGCACACAGTAAGTGCTCAATATGATTGATTGATCCAAGCAGAGATGTCCTGAAAGCAGGAGAGACGAGTCTGCAGAGATCAGGGCTGAAGATGGAGATTTGGGAATCAGCAATGAGGTGGTGGTTGAAGCTGTGGGAGTGAATGAGTTCTCCAAAAGAGTGGGTTTAGATGGAAAATAGGATCCACAACTGAGCTTTGAGGGACTCTCACAGTTAGGGGGTGGGAGGCAGAGGAGGAGCCTGCAAAAGAGATGAAAATGAGTGGTCAGAGAGATAGGGGGAGAACCAAGAGAGGACAGTATCAGGGAAGCCAAGGTTGGATAATGTTACCCAGTGGTGGGGGAGAAGCTATCGGAGACAGAACAGTTGAAGATGTCAGGGAAGGAGAGGCAATCGTTTTAACATTTCTCAACAAAAACTTTCAGTCCGTGACCCCCCGAGTACCTCCAGTGGCTACCCATCCAACCCCGCATCAAGCTCCCTTGTAAAGCATTTAAGCAGCCTGCCCCATCCTTCCACACCTCACTGAACTATCTCAGCCCAGCATACACACTGCTTCTCTAGCACCATGTTCCTCACTGCTCCAATCCCGTCTATCTCACTGCCAGCCCTTTCCCAACTCCTCCCCGTAGCCTGGAACTCCCTCCCCTTCCGTAGATGTCTGACCACCACTCTCCACGTTCAAAGCATTATTAAGGTCACATCTCCAAGAGAACTTCCCCGATTAAGTCCTCTTTTCCCCGGCTCGCTTTCCCTTGTGGATCTGTGACCTTTGGACATTTCATTCATTCATTCAATCTTTATTGAGCACTTACCGTGTGCAAAGCACTGTACTAACTGCTTGGGAAGTACAAATGGGAAACATAGAGACGGTCTCTACCCAACAACGAGCTCACAGTGGAAAACAAAACAAGTAGACATTCGGTATCCACTGTGCCCCCCCAACATTTGTGTACATATCTTTATATACTATAAATTATTCATATTGATATCTGTTTCATCCTCTGGACTGTAAGCTTGTTATGGTCAGGGGATGTACCTGCTAGTTCGGTTGTATGCGTGTAGGTCTGCATGTAGTAAGTGCTTAGCAAATACCATTGATAAGGTGCTAAGGAATGTGGTCAAAAGCATGGGTGAAGGGGGTAGGTTTTGAAAGGAGGCAGGGGATGTCTTCAGATACTGCTGGGAAAGATGGTTGAAGGGACTGGAGAGGGGCATTGGAAATTAGGAAAATCACACTCGGTGGTTTCAGTTTTCTTAATGAAGTATGTGATCAGGTCATTTGGGGCAAACAGTGGGGGAACAAGGGGAAAGGGGTTTGAGAAGAGGTTAAATGTCTGAAGCAACTGGCTAGGGCAGTGGACATAAGAATCAATGAGGAGGAAGAAATTAGGTTGCTGGGTGGAGGAGAGGGCAGTGTGGCCTAGTGGAAAGAGCATGGGCCTGGGAGTGAGGGCCTAGGTTTTAGTCTTGGCTCTGCCAAATGTCTGCTGTGTGACCTTAGGCAAGTCACTTAACTTCCCTGTGCTGCAGTTACCTCATCTGTAAAATGGGGATTAAATCCTATCTCCTCCTACTTAGCCAGTGAGCCCCTTTTATGGACAGGGGCTATGTCCAAACTGATTAACTTGTATCTACCCCAGTGCTTAGGATAGTCTGTGGCACTGAGTAAACGCTTAACGAGTACCACTGCTGTATCATTATTCCAGGGCAGAGTTAAAGCAGGCAAGGGTGAACTTGAGGTGGACGTGGTTGGCCCGATACCTGGATTTCTGCCAGCAGGGCTCTGGCTCCTCAGTAGTCACTCAATAAATACGATTGAGTGTGTGTCCAAGTAGACACACTTTGAGCCCCATCCTTCCTCTCCCCCTCCACCCCCTCCCCATCCCCCTGCCCTGCCTCCTTCCCCTCCCCACAGCACCTGTATATATGTTTTTACATATTTATTACTCTATTTTACTTGTACATATTTATTCTATTTATTTTATTTTGTTAGTTTTTGTTGTCAGTCTCCCCCTTCTAGACTGTGAGCCCACTGTTGGGTAGGGACCATCTCTATAGGTTGCCAACTTGTACTTCCCAAGTGCTTTAGTACAGTGCTCTGCACACAGTAAGCGCTCAGTAAATACGATTGAATGAATGGAAGTAGGCGGTGGAGCAGGAGGTCAGTAAAGCTGAGTAGGAAGTGGAAGGATCATGGGGAACATCCACATGGATAGTGAAGTCCCCAAGGACCAATGTAGGGATGGACAAAGGGAAAAGAAATGGGAAAGAGGGATCAAAATGGGAAAGAGGGTTGGAGGCGGATCCTGGGAAGGCGGGAGATGACAGTGACTGGTAGAGTAAGTGATAGAGGCAGGTGATACGGGTTTCAAGTGAAGACAAGAGAAATAGGGAAGGGATTGGATGGAAGGTAGGTGACAAGGCTGGTGCCTGGCCAGAGAGATGAGGGGCAGGGCATGGGGTGGGGTTGCATGGAGGGAAATAATTGGGGGAGGGTGCTGGGAAGGAAGGGGTGGGCCGATAGGAGGGAGGGGATGAGGGGGACAAGTTGGAGCCAGAGAAGTTTAAAACTGGTTTTGGGTTTTTTTGTTCGTTTTTCTTGTGATATTTGTCAAGCCCTTACTTATGCCAGGTTGCCAGGAACTGTTGTAAGCACTGGGGTAGATGGAAGGTAGGGTGGACACAGTCTCTGTCCCACATGGGGCTCACAGTCTCAATCCCCATTTTACAGTTGAGGGAACTGAAGCACAGAAAAGTTGCGGTGTGGCTGTCAACAGCAATAACTGCTTAATCCAGCGATCCCATTGACGGATTGCTGAATTGCATATGGATCCTTAAGTGCGAGGAGAGAACGTGTAGCAATAAACAGAGGGCTGCTTTGTCGTGAAGGCGGGCAGCTGTTAAGAAGTAAAAAGTCAGGTCCTCGTCACCAGGGTGTCAGACAGCTACACCTGTTCTGCATTCTCCGCAGTATTCAGATCAGGCTGCAGGGAGAGGGAAGATGAAGGAATGGCTGGTTCTGGGCGGCAGCAGTTCGGGAGCGAGGTCTACGTGTGCTGGGGGGCGAAGGGAGTAATTCTGATGTGGGGTGATGTGGGCCAGCCGAGGCGGTTCAGCGGAGGGAGGTCTCTGACCACAGGCATCTCTTTGTCCTGGACAATGTTAAGATGCCCTGGACCTCCCGGGAGGATTTCCTCTCCTTCCCATTACCTAACTGGCTGTCCATCAGTGCTCCGTGCTGTCTGCCCTAATCTCGCCATATACCCTTCTGGAGCCCATCCGTCAAAAGTCTTCCGCCATTCGCACACTGAACCCCGGCACCATTGGGTCTGCTGGACTGGACAGAAAACTGTAGATGTACCCCGAGCTGTCGCATCCAAGTACAAAGAGGGCAGGCAGAGGAGGGGACAGATAAAGGTAGTCATGCTCTGCCCCCCTACCTCATCATCAATCATCAATCGTATTTATTGAGCGCTTACTATGTGCAGAGCACTGTACTAAGCGCCTGGGAAGTACAAATTGGCAACACATAGAGACAGTCCCTACCCAACAGTGGGCTCACAGTCTAAAAGGGGGAGACAGAGAACAAAACCAAACATACCAACAAAATAAAATAAATAGGATAGATATGTACAGGTAAAATAAATAAATAGAGTAATAATTATGTACAACCATATATACATATATACAGGTGCTGTGGGGAAGGGAAGGAGGTAAGATGGGATGGAGAGGGGGACGAGGGGGAGAGGACGGAAGGGGCTCAGTCTGGGAAGGCCTCCAAATATCGCAATTATTTTTTCCTTTCACCACTTTGTCAATCATCAATCGTATTTATTGAGCACTTACTGTGTGCAGAGCACTGTACTAAGCGCTTAATAATAATGATGGCATTTGTTAAGTGCTTACTATGTGCTAAGCACTGTTCTAAGCGCTGGGGGTGATACAGTGTGATCATGTTGTCCCACGTGGGGCTCACAGTCTTAATCCCCATTTTTACAGATGAGGGAACTGAGGCACAGAGAATAATAATGATGGCAGAGAAGTTAAGTGACTTGCCCAAGGTCTCACAGCAGACTTGTGGTGGAGCCGGGATTCGAACCCCTGACCTCTGACTCCAAAGCCCGGGCTCTTTCCACTGAGCCACGCTGCTTCTAACCTGCAGTTCTGGGGGCTCCCTCTTCTGTAGGTGCTCTCTGCCCACACTCTGGAGTTGTTCATTCGTTCATTCAGTTATATTTATTGAGCGCTTACTGTGTGCAGAGCACTGTACTAAGCGCTTGGGAGAGTGCAGTACAATAAGCGGACGCATTCGCTGCCCACAGCGAGTTTACGGTCTAGAGGGGAAACACACTAGTATAAATACATAACTCGGCTTAGTGGAAAGAGCACAGGCTTGGGAGTCAGAGGTCGTGGGTTCTAATCCCAGCTGTGTGACTTTGGGCAAGTCACTTAACTTCTCTGGGCCTCAGTTACCTCATCTGTAAAATGGGGATGAAGACTCTGAGCCCCACTTGGGACAACCTGATCACCTTGGATCTACCCCACTGCTTAGAACAGTGATTGACACATAGCGCTTAACAAAAACCATAATTATTATTATTATCATGGATGGAGTTCCATGGGATGGGGAGACTTGGAAGTTGGGGGCTGGGGGGCAGGCCTCTATCCAGTTGCCATGGGATCGGGCTAGAAGCGTGGTGTTGAGGCCATTTCCAAGGTGTGAAGGGGGCATAGTGTTGGGCGGGGGGGTCCCAAGAGTGAATTGGAAGAAAGGAAGTGGAGGTAGCAGGTGTAGACAACTTGCTTAAGGTGTTTAGAGGGCAATGGAAGGAGAGGTTGGGCTCAAGGGGGCACTTTTTAAGGATAGGGGATATATGACCATTTATGAAAGCAGTGGGGAAGAAGTCAGTGGAGTGAACAGTCGGTGGTATATATGTATACATGTTTGTACATATTTATTACTCTATTTTACTTGTACATATCTATTCTATTTATTTTATTTTGTTAGTGTGTTTGGTTTTGTTCTCTGTCTCCCCCTTTTAGACTGTGAGCCCACTGCTGGGTAGGGACTGTCTCTATATGTTACCAACTTGTACCTCCCAAGCGCTTAGTACAGTGCTCTGCACACAGTAAGCGCTCAATAAATACGATTGATGATGATGATGATGATGGTATGGCGGGAAGAAGGGAGGGGGCAAGTGTTTTGATAAGGTACTAAGGGATGGGTTCGGAGACACAGGTCGGGTGCTGGAGAGATTTTGAGAGGAGGCAGGGGATCTCTTGAGATATTGCTGGAAAAGATGGGAGAATCAAAGGAGGGGCAAGAAGAGAGATGGGCTGGTGAGGGTCAGGGGAGAGCATGCCCAGAGACTCTAATTTTATCAACAAAGTATGTCTACAGGTCATTAGGGGCGAGAGATTTGGAGGTAAGGGGAACGGGAGGGGTTGAGGAAGGCATTGAAGGCTGGAATGCTGACAGTACTTCCCTCACTGTTCCTCTCCTCTCCCCTTGTCCTTAGAGGCTTTCTTGGTCCCTCGTATCCTGAACCCAGTGCCGCCTCCTCCCCTATGTCTCCACCCCAGCAGGCAAGTTTATTTTTTGTTTTTCCTTTGTCCACTCCTCTCCACCTCCCAGTTAACTTGGGCCTGAGAGAGCATGTGGCAGCTAATATTTAGCCTTAAACTCTGGAATCTAAGACTTTCCCAAGTAACTCTGAACCCAGACTGTCTTTTCGGCATTAAACGCACGGTAGCCTTCGGTGGTCTTTTATTCTGCAGGCTTTCTTGATCTAGTATGTAAGTGTCAACAGGTATTCTTGAATGTAAATAAACACTTTGACTGAATGAGCATGACTTTGTGTAAGTGACTTCCTCTAAAATAAATAGTCTGCTGTTGTTCGTGGCATTCAGTAGCAAAAATACCTGACCTGTGTTTTGTAAGTAAGCAGATGATATTTTCACATGTGGAGAAAAGAAATGTCAGAAAGTTCTTATGTGAGGCATGTGTTTTCTGAAAACAATCCCACTGATGTATCGCATCCAACTTCTGCTCTGAGCTTATTTAGCTACAACTAAGGGGATATTTCATCCTTCTTTGGCCGGATGACTTGAAACTTGTCCCCACTGCTTCTATAAGAGCAATTAATCAAAAATGCTAAATTTAAGATTAACCCAAAAGTAATGACGGCTTCAGTACGCTGAAAAAAGCAGACTGCTAATTTTGCATACTGACACTCACCAGTTATGCAAAGCGATAGACCTGAGAAGTCATCGATAGAAGATAGAGCCGCAATTAAAAATGAGGCGACTCTCATAGCGTAGTGGCTTAAAAAAAGTAACAGCAAGAAATCGAATCAAAAGCTGAGACAGGCACTGTGAGAAGCAAATGCCACAATCGGAAAAGTGCCATCTTTATATGTAACCATGGTAGAATGGATTGTGGAGTACTTATTGGCCTTAGCAGTTACGCTTGAGCACATGATAAAAATTTCTCCAAAAGGTTATCCTCCAACCCCGAGGACAGCTGTAATTCAGGATTGTAATGGTAGGTCTCACGGTTCTAAGTTCAGTTCTGTAGAATTGCAAGGTGTATAGGTGTTAAAAACACTCAAATTGCCCTTCTAGTTTAGGACTTTTTGCTTTGTGCTAAAATGTGCTTGTATTTATAGTTCCTTTGGAGTGTGTAAAACAAAGGCTAAAGTATGGCAACTGTTATTGTAGAGAGGGATGGATATTATCTTTCATTAAACTATACACTGCCTCATCAATTATATGAAAATGAAAGCCCTGCTATTTGGCAACCTGTGTAATCACATTTAATATTGAAAGTTTTTGTTCGTTTCTATTTGTGACTTTTTTTTCCTACCGGGAGCTCTATAACAAAGGTAATTTCAGGAATATAACAAGGCAGATTTCAAAAATCTTACTATCTTCTCTTCGGTCATATTCTTGTACTAGTTCCCTTGGTGCAACAATGTGATCTCTGCTTTCATTTCTCCAGTAATGATGGTAACAGTGGTATTCATTAAGTGCTTACTATGCCCTAAGCGCTGAGATACATAAATCATCAATCGTATTTATTGAGCGCTTACTGTGTGCAGAGCACTGTACTAAGCGCTTAATGATATAAATGATATATATATAATGATTATATATAATGATATAATGATATAAATGATATTCAGGTTAGACACAATCCCTGTCCGACACTCTAAGGGGAAGGAGAACAGTTAACTGCATACCCTTTTTACAGATGAGGTCACTGAAGCACCAGCACCAGTGACTTGCCCAACATCACACAGCGGGTCACTTAGACTGAACCCTATGTGTACCAGGGACCGTACCCATCCTGATGGTCTTCTATCCACTCCATCTACACCCACTCTTTTGGAGAACTCATTTGATCCCAAGGCTTCAACTACCATCTCTATGTGTATGATTCCCAAATCTACATCTCCAGTCCTGAGCTCTCTCCTTCTCTGCAGTCTTTCTTCCCGCCTTCGGGACATCCCTACTTGGATATCCCACCAAGAGTTCCAATTCAACGTGGCCAAATCGAACTCACTTTCCCCCCCAAACCCTGCCCTCCCCATGACTTTCCCCTCACTGTAGACAACAGCTCTGTCCTCTCCTTCCTCAAGCCCGTCACCTTAGCATTATTCTTGACTCATCTCTGTCATTCCACCTGTCACTGAATCCTGCTACTTCAACCTTTCCAACATCACTGAAATCTGCCCCTTTCTCTCCATCCAAACTGCCACATTATACACTGAGCCAGGGGCTTTCATCCCCCTTGACTACTGTCATCAACCTGCCCGCTGACCTCCCTGCCTCCTGTCTCTTCCCCACTCCAGTCAATCAATCAATCAATCAATCAATCGTATTTATTGAGCGCTTACTATGTGCAGAGCACTGTACTAAGCGCTTGGGAAGTACAAATTGGCATCACATAGAGACAGTCCCTACCCAACAGTGGGCTCACAGTCTAAAAGGGGGAGACAGAGAACAGAACCAAACGTACCAACAAAATAAAATAAGTAGGATAGAAATGTACAAGTAAAATAAATAAATGAATAAATAGAGTAATAAATATGTACAAACATATATACATATATACAGGTGCTGTGGGGAAGGGAAGGAGGTAAGACGGGGGGATGGAGAGGGGGACGAGGGGGAGAGGAAAGAAGGGGCTCAGTCTGGGAAGGCCTCCTGGAGGAGGTGAGCTCTCAGCAGGGCCTTGAAGGGAGGAAGAGAGCTAGCTTGGCGGAGGGGCAGAGGGAGGGCATTCCAGGCCCGGGGGAGGACGTGGGCCGGGGGTTGATGGCGGGACAGGCGAGAGCGAGGTACAGTGAGGAGATTAGTGGTGGAGGAGCGGAGGGAGCGGGCTGGGCAGTAGAAGGAGAGAAGGGAGGTGAGGTAGGAGGGGGCGAGGTGATGGAGAGCCTTGAAGCCCAGGGTGAGGAGTTTCTGCCTGATGCGCAGATTGATCGGTAGCCATTGGAGGTTTTTGAGGAGGGGAGTAATATGTCCAGAGCGTTTCTGGACAAAGATAATCCGGGCAGCAGCATGAAGTATGGATTGAAGTGGAGAGAGACACGAGGATGGGAGATCAGAGAGAAGGCTAGTGCAGTAGTCCAGACGGGATAGGATGAGAGCTTGAATTAGCAGGGTAGCGGTTGGGATGGAGAGGAAAGGGCGGATCTTGGCAATGTCCACACTTCACTCCGCCGATCATTTATCTGAAAAAAATTCAGCTCGTGTTTCACCACTCTTTAAGAACCTCCGGTTGCCCACACACCTCCACATCAAATAGAAACTCTTTACTATTAGCTTTGAAGCACTTGTTCATTCATTCGTATGTATTGAGAGCTTACCATGTGCAGCACATTTTAGTAGGCACATTTTACTAGTACACGACAGCAATAAACAGACACATATCCACAACTTGCCCCCTCCTAGCTTACGGTGCAGATTTTCTACTACAACCCAATCTGCTCACTTCACTCCTCTCCATCCCCCCCATCTTACCTCGTTCTCTTCCCCACAGCACCTGTATATATGTATATATGTTTGTACATATTTACTACCCTATTCATTTTACTTGTACATATCCTATTTTATTTTGCTTGTACATATCTATTCTATTTATTTTATTTTGTTAGTATGCTTGGTTTTGTTCTCTGTCTCCCCGTTTTAGACTGTGAGCCCACTGTTGGGTAGGGACTGTCTCTAGATGTTGCCAACTTGTACTTCCCAAGCGCTTAGTACAGTGCTCTGCACACAGTAAGCGCTCCATAAATACGATTGATTGATTTTGCTTACCTACTCACTGCACAATCATCTATTTCATTGCCCACATCCCGCCTCTGGCCTGGAACACTCTCTCTTCATATGTGACAGACTACCAAGATCCACAGCTTTAAAACCTTTTTAAACTCACGTCTCCAACAGGCTTAACCCAACTAAGCCCTCGTTTCCCCGGCTTTCTCTCCTTTCTGTTACCTGTGCACTTGGAGCCGTACCCTTTAAGCACTTGATACTCACCTTGCAGCATTTATGCAGAGAAGCAGTGTGGCTCAGTGAAAAAAGCATGGACTTTGGAGTCAGTGGTCATGGGTTCAAATCCCGGCTCCACCAGTTATCAGCTGTGTGACTTTGGGCAAGTCACTTCTCTGTGCCTCAGTTACCTCATCTGTAAAGTGGGGATTGACTTTGAGCCCCCCATGGGACAACCTGATCACCTTGTAGCCTCCCCAGTGCTTAGAACAGTGCTTTGCACATAGCGCTTAGTAAATGCCATTATTATCATTATTTATATACATAACCATAATTTATTTTAATGTGTCTTTTCCTCTCTATACTGCAAGCTCCTGATGGACAGGGGATGTTAAACAGCACGGCCTAACGGATAGCACACTTGCCTGGGAGTCAGAGGTCATGGGTTTGAATCCCGGCTCCGCCACTTGTCAGCTGTGTGACCTTGGGCAAGCCACTTAACTTCTCAGTACCTCAGTTACCTCATCTGTAAAATGGGGATTAAGACTGTGAGCCCCATGTGGGACAACCTGATCACCTTGTATCTCCCTCAGCGCTTAGAACAGTGCTTCGCACATAGTATGTGCTTAACAAATACCACCATTATTATTAGTATTCTCTGTGCCTCAAGTATCTCATCTGTCAAATGGGGATTAAGGCTTTGAGCCTCATGTGGGGCAGGAACTGTGTCCAACCTGATTAGCTCGGATCTACCCCAACACTTAAAACAGTGCTTGACACGAAGTAAGTGCTTAACAAATACAATCATCATCATCATCAACTCTGTTGCATGGTACTCCCAAGCACTTAGTACAGTGCTCTGCTCATAGTAAATGCTCAGCAATTGCTATTAATTGAGCTTCCATTCTTCAATTATTAATAATAATAATAATAATAATAATAATAATGATATTTTGTTAAGTGCTTGTTCTCTATGGTTACCCCTGGGCACACATTATCAGATCCAGTGGTCTCCAGAGCACACCCTCCCACCTAATTCTGGCAAATCTTCCTTCTGTCCTCACAGCACAAGATAACCTGTGAATAAAACTTACACTTAACCCCTCTCCATCCCTGCCCTTCATGTCCCTATCCCCGCCAGCTGCAAAAAGGTAAGGGGGAGGTCAATAAATCCTAGCCTACACTGGGCAGGACATTATAGTAAACACTTTTTTGCACCTCAGTAGCAATCAGTGATATTGTGTGTTCACTAATTGCAGAGCACTGTACTAAATGATTGGTTATGTTGCCAGCTTGTACTTCCCAAGCGCTTAGTACAGTCCTCTGCACACAGTAAGCACTCAATAAATATGACTGATTGGTAGGATAAAATATTGACAGGCGTGGTGGACAATCTCCACAGCAGTTCGTAGTCTAGATGTGGACATTAAAATAAATTATTGATAGAGAAAATGACAGTATATATATATATGGAGCTGAGGGTGTGGTGGGTATGAGGAAGCCTATTAATATGGCTGATTCTCCACATGTTTTGTTTTGTTGTCTTTCTCCCCCTTCTAGATTGTGAGCCCGTTGTTGGGTAGGGACTGTCTCTATATGTTGCCGACTTGTACTTCCCAAGTGCTTAGTACAGTGCTCTGCACACAGTAAGCGCTCAATAAATATGATTGAATGAATGATTCAAAAATGCGTTGTAAAACATACTGCTTATCTTTCTTCCCCAGCCCTTTCATACCCTCCCTACACTTTCTTTCATTATTCAGCTTGCTGTTACCTTTTCCATCTTCCAGGGGTCCAGTACTGTATGATAAAGTATCAGCCTGAAAAAGGAACGGCTGCATGCACATACTGATCTATAAACCTTCATCCCATCTCCCTCTACTTCAGCATAAGCAGATGGAGAGAGAAAGCATATGAGGACTGCCCTTTGTTTTTTGAAGTTGATACTTTAATCGGTGAGGTCCTATCTGTGTCTGTGGGGATGGATGGAAGAGTTGACTAATACAGTAATTCATTTCATTGTTGTTTGCACCTGAGATAGTTTTTGTCCACGCTACTGCATCTGCAACTACAGTACCTAATTGGTCTGTCTGCGGCCTCTTGTCTTCCACTAGCAAA
Organism: Tachyglossus aculeatus; assembly: GCF_015852505.1. Lineage (NCBI taxonomy): Eukaryota > Metazoa > Chordata > Mammalia > Monotremata > Tachyglossidae > Tachyglossus > Tachyglossus aculeatus. The sequence goes on along the minus strand of NC_052082.1, from coordinate 26,513,549 downwards.
CTGCCACAGTCCATTGTTGGAGATGATGCTTGACTATATCTTAAAAACTTTTCAGTTATTAGTATGTCTTCCTGAATAAGTGTCATCAGAGTGCAGTTTTCAGCGTATATAGCAACTCCTGCACAACTGATCAAGAACTTTAAATAGTGCTTTTAACATACTGTTTCAGAAGAGTTTCCCAGCGGGCTGGAATTGTATTCCAACACTATTGCCTAAAATCACAATAAAGTTTTAGACCACAGTAGGGTAGAGTGCATATGGTCTGTGCTGCATGCCAGAGACCGAAAGGCAGAAGATAGCATCAGACCCTCTCATAGCTATCCAGTAACCTTACTCTTTTATGTGAAAACTATCGATCATATAAGCATCTATATTTAGTTTTTCACAACGTTATTTAACGTCTTTGATTTCTAGAGCAGCATAATAGACAAAGCATTAAAACGTGTCTCGTTTCTCAGTCTTGAGAACTGTTTTTCATCCCAGAACTATTTCTATTTCATACCTTTACTGGTGGACTGAGTGAAGGAATTGAGAACAAGCTCATTAAATTTGCAGAAGGTACTAAAATAAGGAGGGGGTTGCCAACCATTTAGAAGAAAGTGACCTAAACTAATTAGAAATGCAGTCATACACAAAGAGATGGAATTAAATGGGGGCAAATACAAATAAATTGTGTGTTTGGGTGCAAAAACCCCCCTCCAAAAACCTACATGAACACAGAATGGTTGAAGACTGGCTAGGCATGAGTACATCAGGAAAAAAAAAAGCCAACAGGAGGTTACAGTCAATCCCAGTCTAAAATAGACAATCAATCTGGTAATAATGTTGATAATATGGTAGAGTTCTTAGTAGGTGCTAAGTGCCGGGATCAGTACCAAAGGACCAGATTAGACGCACTTTCTGCTTCATCCGGGGCTCTCAATTTACTAGAACCCACGTCTCTTGACTCCCATTTCACTATTTCTTCTCCAATTCCAAATTCCTCAAGTGTTCATCCTTTAAAATGCCAACATGGCTCAAGGGTATATAAGGAGTTGGAACGCGAGAGCTGAGAAGTATTTCTTCCTGTCTATCTTGGTCAGGCACACATTAGCATATTGCATCTTGTTTCAGTCTCAGAACGTTAAAAAGGATGTAAAGTGGAGCAAAGTGGCCAAGAAAAATGTCATGAAAGGAAGAATCAGTCTCCCTTACAATCTTTACAAAGACTTACATGAGAAGAGCAACCCCTCCTAAGGTGTGGTCAGTGTACATATCTATTCTATTTATTTTCTTTTGTTAGTATGTTTGGTTTTGTTCTCTGTCTCCCCCTTTTAGACTGTGAGCCCACTGTTGGGTAGGGACTGTCTCTATATGTTGCCAATTTGTACTTCCCAAGCGCTTAGTACAGTGCTGTGCACATAGTAAGCGCTCGATAAATACGATTGATGATGATGATGCAGCAGTGAGATCCCAGCAGTCCACTGTAGTGCTGATGGTTTGAGGTTGTGCTTCATTATGCCTTATTAGCATTATTTCTGACTTCCCGACTTAATGCTTCTAGACTGTGAGCCCGCTGTTGGGTAGGGACTGTCTCTATATGTTGCCAACTTGTACTTCCCAAGCACTTAGTACAGTGCTCTGCACACAGTAAGTGCTCAATAAATACGATTGAATGAATGAATGAATGCCCCCTTTCAGCTTCCCCTTAAGCAGTAATCCCGGTGTCCTGCTGTTGTCCGTTCTTCTTGCACCTACTTCTGGTTCCATGATGAGTTGGCACATTCCCCTCTATGAGACGTTATTCAGGCAAAATCCTTCCAGATGAAATGACAAATGTGTGCTTTTTAGTGGCTACTGATTGATCGTCTTAGAGCTTAAATCACTAGGTCGCCTGGTTTTTCAGGCAGGGGACGGCACCGGGGAAGAGGGAGGTGGGAGTTTCCATGAAGCTCGGAAGGAACTCAGGCCAGCCGCGGCGGGTGCCCATGGCTTCTTCCGGAGCTGAAGCAAGTTCAGATGACTTTGGCGGCGGGGACCTCGGTGTAGGCCGCCTCAGCTCCTAGGGAGCTCAGCGCCTCTGTTCTTTGGGAGATCTTCCATCTTTCCAAGCTGCCCCTGCTGCTGCAGTCAGGGGCTCTCTTGGCCAGTGGAGAAGAACCGCCGTCGTTCCTGGTGTCGCCGCCGTCACCAGATCATGTGGGCGAAGGGAGATGCGCACATAGCTTCCACTACTGGACCAAAGGACAGAGAGGCCGTTCCAGCAGGAGTGGGTGGCAGTGGTCCTTTTCCCTTCCCTCAAAGCAGGAAAGTGGCAGTCAAGCACCTCTGTAGCAGCTCCTTGTGCTGCTCAAGGTCCATCTTCCCACTTGGCAGGAGTATGGAAAAGAAGAAAGCACCTGTGGGAAGCCTCGTGCTTTTTCTATTTTTTTTTTTTTAATTAAGAAAAAGACAAAATAAATTACCCATTACAACGGTTACGTTAACAGCCAGGAGAAGCAGCGTGGCATAGAATAGAATGGTTGAAGACTGGCTAGGCATGAGTACGTCAGCCGTACGTGCGGCTCCACCGCATGTCTGCTGTGTGACCTTGGGCAAGTCACTTAGCTTCTCTGAGCCTCAGTTCCCTCATCTGTAAAATGGGGATTGACTGAGAGCCCCACGTCCTGATCACGTTGTATCCCCCCCAGCGCTTAGAACAGTGCGTTGCACATAGGAAGCGCTTAATAAATGCCATTAAAAAAAAAAAATAGTGGGTAGAACAAGGGGTAGGGAGCCCTACCTCCTTCCCCTCCCCTCAGCACTTGTATATATTTGTACAGATTTATTACTCTATTTACTTGTACATATTTACTATTGTATTTTGTTAATGATGTGCATATAGCTTTAATTCTATTCTGATGATTTTGACACCTGTCTACATGTTTTGTTGTCCGTCTCCCCCTTCTAGACTGTGAGCCCGTTGATGGATAGGGACCGTTTCTATATGTTGCCGACTTGTACTTCCCAAGCGCTTAGTACAGTGCTCTGCACACAGTAAGCGCTCAATAAATGCGATTGAATGAATGAATGAGTCAGAAGGACCTGGTTTCTAAATCCAACTCCATTACTTATCTGCTGTGTGACCTCGGGCAAGTCACTTCGCTTCTCTGTGTCTCAGTTACCTCATCCGTAAAATGGGGATTAGGACTGTGAGCCCCGTGTGGGACGCGGACTGTGTCCGAACTCATTAGCTTGCATCTACCCCAGTACTTAGTGCAATGCCTGACATAGAGTAAGAGCTAAACAAATACCATTAAAAAAAAAAAACAAAACCCAGACCCGGGAGCATCTTAGCCACTGCCCAGCCCGGTGGGGTTATTCATTCATTCAATCGTATTTATTGAGCGCTTACTGTGTGCAGAGCACTACTAAGCGCTTGGGAAGTACAAGTTGTTAGTATGTTTGGTTTTGTTCTCTGTCTCCCCCTTCTAGACTGGGAGCCCACTGTTGGATAGGGACTGTCTCTATGTGTTGCCAGCTTGTACTTCCCAAGCGCTTAGGACAGTGCTCTGCACACAGTAAGTGCTCAATAAATACGACTGATGATGATGCTAAGTTTGCACATGTTTATTACTCTATTTATTTTACTTGTACCTATCTATTCTATTTTATTCTGTTAGTGTGTTTGGTTTTGTTCTCTGTCTCCCCCTTTTAGACTGTGAGCCCGCTGTTGGGTAGGGACTGTCTCTATATGTTGCCAATTTGTACTTCCCAAGTGCTTAGTACAGTGTTCTGCACACAGTAAGCACTCAATAAATACGATTGATGATGATGATGAAGTTGGCAACATATAGAGAGGGTTCCTACCCAACAACGGGCTCACAGTCTAGAAGGGGGAATCAGACAACAAAACCTAAAACATGTAGACAGGTGTCAAAATCATCAGAACAGATAGAAATTAAGCTATATGCACGTCATTAACAAAATAGAATAGTAAATATGTACAAGTAAAATAGAGTAATAAATATGTATAAATATATACAAGCATTGTGGGGAGGGGAAGGAGGTAGGGCGGAGGGGATGGGGAGGAGGAGAGGAAAAAGGGGGCTCAGTCTGGGAAGGCCTCTTGGAGGAGGTGAGCTCTCGGGCTTCCTCTCCCCCTCGTCCCCCTCTCCATCCCCCCGTCTTACCTCCTTCCCTTCCCCACAGCACCTGTATATATGTATATATGGTTGTACATATTTATTACTCTATTTATTTATTTATTTATTTGTTTTACTTGTACATTTCTATCCTACTTATTTTATTTTGTTGGTATGTTTGGTTCTGTTCTCCGTCTCCCCCTTTTAGACTGTGAGCCCACTGTTGGGTAGGGACTGTCTCTATGTGATGCCAATTTGTACTTCCCAAGCGCTTAGTACAGTGCTCTGCACATAGTAAGCGCTCAATAAATACGATTGATTGATTGATTGATTTGAAGGGAGGAAGAGAGCTAGCTTGGCGGATGTGTGGACACCGGGGGTTGGTGGCGGGTCAGGCGAGAAATGAGGTACAGTGAGGAGGTTAGCGGCAGAGGAACGGAGAGGGTCATACGAAGGGGGTGCCAACTAAACTGGCCTCAGGTGACTGGAAGGTAGAGGCTGTGCCATGTTGGATTGTAGTTCAACCCCTTTGCCTTGGAATTAATAGGATTGATAAAACATCCAGACCAATCTGTAAGCCAACCAAACCCCTCTTATGCCAACAGGCTCCTCCATTGCTGACCCGTACCGCTTAGTGGATTTATGTTGCTGTGGGCCTTGCTTCAATATAGGCAAACTGACTGCATTCCAATTTGTACTTCCCAAGCGCTTAGTACAGTGCTCTGCACATAGTAAGCGCTCAATAAATACGATTGATTGATTGATTCCAGTACTTTATTGTTCTTGCATTTGTTGTCGAGTATGGTCCGTAGAAGGCTGTAACGAAACTGGTAGGAGATGGATTGTCCGTGTCTCTCAGCCATATAGAGATGCGCCATTGTCCCCACACTCAGATGTGCTCTCTGCCCAAAGACACGCTGGCTTTTTAAATTGTTTTACTTCCTATCTAGAGTTGCAGAGTTTGACAGCTTACCGCCTAGCTTATCGATAAATCAGTGGTATTTATTGAATGCTTACTATGTGCGGAGTGCCGTACTGAATGCCAGCAAAGGACATTATAACCGAGTTCGTTGATGCAATCTCAGTATGTGGGAGAGATGGACATTAAAGGAGATCAGGGAAAGGGGAAATAGTGGATGCACAGGTATCTGCATATTATGGTGCTGAGGTGAGTATCATAGTGCTCGTGGCTCAGTGGAAGGAGCATGGGCTTAGGGAGTCAGAGGTCATGAGTTTGAATGCCAACTCCTCCACTTATCAGCTGTGTGACTTTGGGCAAGTCACTTAACTTCTCTGGGCCTCAGTTCCCTCATCTGTAAAATGGGGATTAAGACCGTGAGCCCCACCTGGGACAATCTGATTACATTGGATCCCCCCCCGCCCCAGTGCTTAGAACACTTCTTGGCACATAGTAAACGCTTAACAAATACCGTTATTATTATTAATAAGGGTAATGCTCACATTAAGTATTTCCTTATCTCTTATTGCCATTATTAGAAATAGTCTTTGGGGAATTTGGGGTAATAATAATAATAATGGCATTTATTAAGCGCTTACTATGTGCAAAGCACTGTTCTAAGCGCTGGGGGAGCCTCCAAAGGCAGTTTTCTCTGTATTTATAATAATTTTTTTTCCATCCCTTTACATTTTAAATAATCTATCCACTTAGTCATCCTTGCTCTGAAACCTACCTGCAGACCAGGGCTCTATCTCATTATCGAGGAGTAATGTGAAAAGTGAAAGGAGTAAAGGTGGAAAAAATTTCCTGTATAAAGAGCATTTACCTGGTAATCAATTGTATTTGCACGCTTACTGTGTGCAGAGCACTCTACTAAGAGCTTGGGAGAGTACAGTATAACAGAGTTGGTAGATGTGCTCCTTACCCACAACAAGCTTACAGTCTAGAGGTGCTTTCCTACTGTCATTTGTCCCCAAGAAGGATTATCTGAACCACTCCTGTTTGTGCTTCATTTACTATATTGCAATAAATACTCTGCATAGTAAGCAGTATTATCCTTCCATCATTGAAGCTGTCCCATAATTTGATCAAGAATCATCTGAGTACAAGACCTTAGTGATTTAGTCACAGTCGGTCTGCGAGGAGGTTGAAGTGCTCTGCTGCGGATCCATACGAGGGATTACTATTTGCAATTCAGGGAAAAAAAGTAATAGCGAAAGATGGCCTTTTCAAATGGGGTCCAACAATTAGATGACTAATGACATTCTAGTCGCATGTTTAGTCACATATGAATCACATATTCAAGTGGATAAGCATTCTTCCAGTACCAGGTGTGTTAATTCATTCAAATAAACCCTAGCTGCATGATTCCTGTTCTTTTTACTGTTAAACGTAGCTTGTTATATTTGAATGGCTAACTTAGTAATGCAAATTATAGTTCCACATCAAATTACACCTTCACTGGTAGCCTGCAGATGAAGTGGGGGAGAAGCAGTGTGACCCAGTGGAGTCAAGAGTACCTGGGTTCTCATCTTGGTTCTGCCATTTACATGCTGTGTGACTTCAGCCACGTCACTCAATTTCTTTGTGCCTTAGTTGCTTCATCTGTAAAATAAGGGGATTCAGTACCTGTTCTCCCTCCCCCCTAGATTATGAATCCCATGTAGTGCAGGGGCTCTGTACAACTTGATTATCTTGCCTCAACCCCAGTACTTAGAACAGTGCTTGACACCTAGTAAGTGCTTAACAAATGCTATACTTATTATTATTATTATTTTTATTATTATTGGGGCCCAGTAACTACTTTCTGCTAAAAATGACAGGCAGATGTACTCTGTCCCATGGCCATAAAACCCCATATTCATACCCCCAGCCAGCCATCTCACAATACATGCTGATGGCCAAAGGGATTGATGTTGTATATATTTGTACAGATTTTGATTTTGACACCTATTTACATGTTTTGTTTTGTCGTTTGTCTCCCCTTTATAGACTGTGAGCCCGTTGTTGGGTAGGACCGTCTCTATATGTTGCCGACTTGTACTTCCCAAGCGCTTAGTACAGTGCTCTGCACACAGTAAGCGCTCAATAAATACAATTGAATAAATGAATGTTGTAGAGCATGGAGAGCTCAGCATCACTCGCCTCCACTACCGGAAAAGCCACGAAACCCCTGTTGATATACACAGATCCTTAACTAGAACAGTTATTAGCAAGGACACGAACCAGAATATGGGTCTGAAATCCCTAAAGAGGTAGAAGCAAATGCCGAGTTTGCGACACGAGAGTGTGAAAGAAGCTAGGACAAGGATTCTAAAACTCGACTTCTTCGGGCGAACTAGACTTACCAAAGGATCGTGACTGGTGAACTGTTCTAGTGCCACAAAAGTTAATTATTGTCTTTGAACAGAGCGCCGAGTACAGTGTTCTGCGCACAAGTGCTCAATAAACACCACTGATTGATTTTTGATAGAGTAAGGGTCTAAGTGCAGAGGTATCAGAGCACCAGATAGTGCGGGGAGAAGGGACTAATAGTGCACATCTGTTTTCTGAATCCTGCTTACATCCCGATAGTGGCTAAGGAGAGATTCAATTATCAATTCATTTTCTTCAACCCTGAAAGAAAATGCTATATTAGAAATACTACTTGTTGCCCAATTCATCTCCACATCAAACAAACTCCTTATTGTTGGCTTTAAAGCACTCAATCACCTTGGCCCCCTCCATCTTATCTCACTACTTTCCTACTACAACCCTGCCCGCTCACTTTGCTCCCCAAATACCAACGTATTCAGCGCTTCTTGATCTTGTCTATCCCGCTGCCGACTTCTCTCCCACTTCCCACCCACGGCCAGGAACACCCTCCCCATTCGTATCAGCGTGGCTTAGCGGAAAGAGCCCGGGCTTGGGAGTCAGGTCGTGGGTTCTAATCCCGACTCCTCCACTTGTCAGCTGGGTGACTTTAGGCAAGTCACAACCTCTCTGTGCCTCAGTTACCACATCTGTAAATGGGGATTAAGACTGTGAGCCCCACACGGGACAACCTGATCACCTCGGATCTACCCCAGTGCTTAGAACAGTGCTTGGTGCATAGTAAGCGCTTAATGTGAGCCCGTTGTTGGGTAGGGACCGTCTCTGTATGTTGCCAGCTTGTACTTCCCAAGTGCTTAGTACGGTGCTCTGAGTAAGCGCTCAATAAATACGATTGAATGAATGAACAAATACCACCATTATTACCCAGCACTTAGTGCTTTGCACATTCATTCATTCATTCAATCGTATTTATTGAGCGCTTACTGTGTGCAGAGCACCGTACTAAGCGCTTGGGAAGTACAAGTTGGCAACATATAGAGACGATCCCTACCCAACAGTGGGCTCACAGTCTAGAAGGGGGAGACAGAGAACAAAAGAAAGCACATAGTAAGCGCTTAATACATGCCATTATTATTATTATATCAGACAATCAGTCTTCCCACCTTCAGCTCCTTATTGAAGACATATCTCCTCCAAGAGGGCTTCCCCAACTAAATTCTCATTTCCTCTTCTCCCGTTCCCTTCTGTGTTGCCCTGACTGAAGCAGCGTGACTTGGTGGATAGAGCTCAGGCCTGGAAATCAGAAGAACCTGGGTTCTAATCCCAGCTCTACCACACGTTTGCTGTGTGACCTTGGTTAAGTCACTTAGCTTCTCTAGACCTCAGAACCCTCAGCCGTAAAATGGGGATTGAGTCCCAAGCGGGACAGCGTCTGCGCCCAACCTGATTAACTTGTGTCTACCCCAGTGCTTAGAACGGTGCTTGGCATATAATAAGCACTTATCAAATACCATCATTATTAGAGAAGCAACATGACATGGTGGATAGAAGACAGGCCTGGGAGTAAGGAGGTTATGGGTTCTGTCACTTGTCTGCTGTGTGGCCTTGAGCAAGTCACTGCACTTCTCTGTGCCTTTTACCTCATCTGTAAAATGGGGATTGAGACTGTGAGCCCCACTTGGAACAGGCACTGTGTCCAACCCGATTTGCTTATATCCACTCCAGCACTTAGTACAGTGCCTGGCACATAGTAAGCGCTTAACAAATACCACAATTATTATTATTATTTATTCCTCCTTCAGCCCCACAGCTCTGAACACAGTAAGCGTTCAGTAAATGCTATTAATTGATTTAAAATATGCCCGAGTTTTAGCCATGCCAAAACTAGCTTACCCCAGCACTGAACTATTTGTATTCTTTCTTCACTTGTATAATCTAATTCTTGCCAATATGGAATGGATTTTACATAGTCGAAAGTGAACTTTTCACATTAAAAAAAAAGTTTAAGAAATTGTCATCGGGAAATCAAGTACCCATGTACGTACCCATCATTTACTCATATTAATGTCTGTCTCCCCTTAGACTAAGCTCGATAAAGAGCACGGGCTTTGGAGTCAGAGGTCATGGATTCAAATCCCAGCTCTGCCAATTGTCAGCTGTGTGACTTTGGGCAAGTCACTTCACTTCTCTGGGCCTCAGTTACCTCATCTGTAAAATGGGGCTTAAGACCGTGAGGCCCCTGTGGGGCAACCTGATCACCTTGTAACCTCCCCAGCGCTTTGCACATAGTAAGCGCTTAATAAATGCCATTATTCTTATTATTATTACCAACTCTGTTATATTGTACTCTCCCAAGCACTTAGTACAATGCTTTGCCTACAGTAAATGCTCGGTAAATGTGATTGACTCTATTTTGTTCCTATTAGAAACGTTACCTTGTGTCCTGGACTTTTCTATAAATTTAATCTTCCAATTTCGGTAAAATGTTACCTTTCTTATATTTATAATTCCTGATTTATATTGGGTGGCAGTACTTGCGAAACACACTTTTACCACCTACCCAAATGAAAGGGCTTAAAAATAGGTCTTATGGCTTAAAACAGATTTTAATCAGATAGTTGACATTTTCTTAAAGGGACCAAATAGAGAAGTCTCAATGTTAGTATTTCAAGCTTATTTCCGAACATTTTGTGCTCGTTTCCTATTTTTATTTCTTTTTCTCTAAATGTAAGCCAGAAAGACTACCTAGGAAGGTTTTGCCACTTTTGGACAGTTGGTGGCTCCAGTGCTTTGCAACTGTATTGTAATTGCGATGCCAAAATAGCATTACACTGCACAGAAACATTGCAAATTGGATAGACATTGGCATTTAGACAAAAGAAAAAAAAAAGATGAGTTTTCATATACACTTGCTGACTATGCCGAGGTTTTTGACCCTCTATTCCACATGGATATGTGATACCGTAATCCTAAAGAAAGTCCCAGGATGAGATGGGTAGTTAAACTTGGTTCCTAGTTATACAGGAAGCCTAAAGAGCCAGGTGACATTAGGCTAGATTGTAGGAGCTTAGATGGTAAGCTCCTTGAGAGCAGGGGTCTGTTTCTGTCAATCAATCAATCAATCAATCGTATTTATTGAGCGCTTACTATGTGCAGAGCACTGTACTAAGCGCTTGGGAAGTACAAATTGGCATCACATAGAGACAGTCCCTACCCAACAGTGGGCTCACAGTCTAAAAGGGGGAGACAGAGAACAGAACCAAACATACCAACAAAATAAAATAAGTAGGATAGAAGTGTACAAGTAAAATAAATAAATAAATAAATAAATAGAGTAATAAATATGTACAACCATATATACATATATACAGGTGCTGTGGGGAAGGGAAGGAGGTAAGACGGGGGGATGGAGAGGGGGACGAGGGGGAGAGGAAAGAAGGGGCTCAGTCTGGGAAGGCCTCCTGGAGGAGGTGAGCTCTCAGCAGGGCCTTGAAGGGAGGAAGAGAGCTAGCTTGGCGGAGGGGCAGAGGGAGGGCATTCCAGGCCCGGGGGATGACGTGGGCCGGGGGTCGATGGCGGGACAGGCGAGAGCGAGGTACGGTGAGGAGATTAGTGGTGGAGGAGCGGAGGGTGCGGGCTGGGCAGTAGAAGGAGAGAAGGGAGGTGAGGTAGGAGGGGGCGAGGTGATGGAGACCCTTGAAGCCCAGGGTGAGGAGTTTCTGCTTGATGCGCAGATTGATCGGTAGCCATTGGAGGTTTTTGAGGAGGGGAGTAATATGTCCAGAGCGTTTCTGGACAAAGATAATCCGGGCAGCAGCATGAAGTATGGATTGAAGTGGAGAGAGACACGAGGATGGGAGATCAGAGAGAAGGCTAGTGCGGTAGTCCAGACGGGATAGGATGAGAGCTTGAATTAGCAGGGTAGCGGTTTGGATGGAGAGGAAAGGGCGGATCTTGGCAATGTTGCGGAGCTGAGACCGGCAGGTTTTGGTGACGGCTTGGATGTGAGGGGTGAATGAGAGAGCGGAGTCGAGGATGACACCAAGGTTGCGGGCTTGTGAGACGGGAAGGATGGTAGTGCCGTCAATAGAGATGGGAAAGTCAGGGAGAGGACAAGGTTTGGGAGGGAAGACAAGGAGCTCAGTCTTCGACATTTTGAGCTTTAGGTGGCGGGCGGACATCCAGATGGAGATGTCCTGAAGGCAGGAGGAGATGCGAGCCTGGAGGGAGGGGGAGAGAGCAGGGGCAGAGATGTAGATCTGGGTGTCATCAGCGTAGAGATGATAGTTGAAGCCGTGGGAGCGAATGAGGTCACCAAGGGAGTGAGTGTATATTGAGAACAGAAGGGGACCAAGCACTGAACCTTGGGGAACCCCCACAGTAAGAGGATGGGAGGGGGAGGAGGAGCCTGCAAAAGAGACTGAGAAAGAACGACCGGAGAGATAAGAGGAGAACCAGGAGAGGACGGAGTCTGTGAAGCCAAGGTCAGATAACGTGTTGAGGAGAAGGGGGTGGTCCACAGTGTCGAAGGCAGCTGAGAGGTCGAGGAGGATTAGGACAGAGTATGAGCCGTTGGATTTGGCAAGCAGGAGGTCATTGGTGACCTTTGAGAGCGCAGTTTCCGTGGAATGAAGGGGACGGAAGCCAGACTGGAGGGGGTCGAGGAGAGAGTTGTTGTTGAGGAATTCTAGGCAGCGCGTGTAGACAACTCGTTCAAGGAGTTTGGAAAGGAATGGTAGGAGGGAAATGGGACGATAACTAGAAGGTGAGGTGGGGTCAAGAGAGGGTTTTTTTTAGGATGGGAGAGACATGGGCATGTTTGAAGGCAGAGGGGAAGGAACCAGTGGAGAGTGAGCGGTTGAAGATGGAAGTTAAGGAGGGGAGAAGGGATGGAGCGAGAGATTTCATAAGATGAGAGGGAATGGGGTCAGAAGCACAGGTGGCCGGAGTAGCACTTGAGAGGAGGGAGGAGAGTTCCTCTGAGGATACCGCTGGGAAGGATGGGAGAGGAGCAGAGAGTGTTGAGAGCCGGGGGGTTGGAGAAAGGGGGGAAGAGACTTTGGGGAGGTCGGACCTGATGGATTTAATTTTGTTAATGAAGTAGGAGGCCAGATCGTTGGGGGTGAGGGAAGGAGGAGGGGGAGGAACCGGGGGCCTGAGAAGGGAGTTGAATGTACGGAAGAGCTGGCGTGGGTGATGGGCATGGGTGTCAATAAGGGAGGAGAAATAGTTTTGTCTGGCAGAAGAGAGGGCTGAGTTAAGGCAGGAAAGGATAAACTTGAAGTGAACGAGGTTGGCATGGGGTTTAGACTTTCGCCAGCAGCGTTCAGCAGCTCGAGCATAAGAGCGAAGGAGGCGGACAGTGGCAGTGATCCAGGGCTGTGGGTTAGTGGTGCGAGAGCGGCGAAGGGAAAGGGGAGCGAGCGAGTCTAGCTGAGTAGAAAGGGTAGAGTTGAGAGCAGTAATCTGATCATCAAGACTGGGTAGAGAGGAGAGGGCGGCGAGGTGGGGTGTGAGGCGCTCCGAAAGATGGGTGGGGTCCAGAGAGCGGAGATCTCTGTGAGGGAGTAATACGGATTTACAGGGGAAAGGAGTGTGAGTGAGGAGGCAGGTGAGAAGATTATGATCAGAGAGAGGGATCACAGAGTTGGTGAGGGTGGACACAGTGCAGCGGTAGGAGATGATGAGGTCGAGGGTATGACCAAGTTGGTGAGTGGGTGAGGTGGGGTGGAGGAAGAGGTTGGCAGCGTCAAGGAGAGATAGAAGGCGGGCGGCAGAGGAGTCGTTAGGGATATCCATGTGGATATTGAAGTCTCCGAGGATCAGAGTGGGCATGGAGAAGGAGAGAAGGAATTCTGTCGTATTGTACTCTCTCCCAAGCACTTAGTAATAATAATAATAATGGTATTTGTTAAGCACTTACTATGTGCCAAGCACTGTCAGCCCGTTGTTGGGTAGGGACCGGCTCTATATGTTGCCGACTTGGACTTCCCAAGCGCTCTGCACACAGTAAGCGCTCAATAAATACGATTGAATGAATGAAAGCACTGTTCTAAGCTTTTTTTGGGGGGGGGGTATACAAGGTAATCAGGTTGTCCCACGTGGGGCTCACATTCTTAATCCCCATTTTACAGATGAGGTAACTCAGGCCCAGAGAAGTTAAGTGACTTGCCCAAAGTCACACAGCTAAGTAGCAGAACTCGGATTAGAACCCGTGACCTCTGACTCCCAAGCCTGTGCTCTTTCCGTTGAGCCATGCTGCTTCTCTAGTACAGTGCTCTGAACACAGTAAATGTTCAATAAATGCTATTAATTGATTGAAAATGTGCCTGAGTTTTAGCCATGCCAAAACTAGCTTACCCCAGTACTGAACTATCTGTATTTTTTCTTCACTTGTATAATCTAATCCTTGCCAATATGGAATGGGTTTTACATAGTTGAATGGGAACCTTTCACATTTTAAAAAAAAGTTTAAGAAATTGGCATCTGGAAATCAAGTCAAATGTGCCATCTGTTGCATTCTAATTCAGGAAAAATGGACTAGGGAGCAAAGGGAGACAAAAGCCAACATGCCAGTAACAACTCCAAATGGCACTGCTAAAAAGACATTTTAATATAATGATTAGCATCTGGAATTTGCAACTGACAAGCACACACCATCTGTGGCCACAGCTGTTAGCTCCACTTCTGGAAGAGGAAAAATAAGGAAAAAGATTGAGACGTTAAGAATTACGATAAGTCAGCAGGGTATAGTGAAGAACGTTCCAGCGCTTCGAACAGTGCTTGGCACACAGTAAGCGCTTAAGAAATACCATCATTATTACAAAAAAAAAGCCTTTTTTCCCTTTTTCATTTCTCAGCCCTTTCGGACCATTCAAAATACTGACACCAAGGTCCTATTTCTCCCCATCTCTCTCCAAATTCCTTTAAGATTTGTACAGTCCTGCCTCTTCTCTTGGTTACACACATCATTCCTGAACTATTCATCCTCTCATTTGACGTCTTCCCCCCCATATCCGGTGAGTTCTTCTATCACTAGTATTTTCATTATATGCGACTGAGGAAAGAGCATGTTTTTTCTCACAACATATGTCTGTTGGGAGTCAGTGGAAGAATTGATGATGCATGTGCATATGGCTTTGTCCAAGACATGAGAATTAGAACGTGAGTGGTAGAGAAACTGAAGTTCTTCTGAAGCCAACTCCCATGTTATAGAACTGATTTTCTGTCATTTAATTTTACCTGGTGCATCTCCCCAGCGTTTATCTTTCTCAATGGTATCGGCTTTCTATATAGACCTTTTAAAAACAGTCAAATGGAAACAATTTTTTGATTTTCGAAATCAATAACTTACTGTTTTTCCGTACCGTTTTCAAAACTTGATTCTTCATTAGGACCCCATCACTTTGTGCCCTTGACATAGAAGACAAAAAAAAACCCCAAAACCCACACCCCAAAATCAGAAAAAATATAAAAGAGAGGCAGGCCAAAGAAGAATTTGTAAGAACTTGGGGTTGGATATTTTATTAGCTTCCTTTTGTATGTAAATGACTGAAGAAAAACGTTAAAGACACAAATGAAATATCCAATCCGAGATTTAAAAAAAATATTTATTTATACTTCTTAGTTCATACTTTTTTCTGAATTTTCTTCAGTCTTTTTGATGAGAACAACAAATGATGCCCTTATAAGTTAGGAAACATTTATGTTTTGTAACTGGCTAAGTTTTCTGATGGCCTTTCAGAACAAACATAGCTTCAGGATGTTAAAGAGATTTAAATATAGGTATCTATGATCCAATCACATTGTGTTCCTTGCAAATGTGGATGTGTTGTAAATGATTGTATTATAGGGTTTGTTTTCCCAAAGGCTTACATGCTATAAATTAGGATTTTTTCTGGTAGGGAAAGAGTCTATTATTATATTGTACTCTCCCAAGCACTCAGTACAGTGCTTTACACACACCCAGTAAGCACTCAATAAATAAAACTGAAAGAATGACTGAATGGATCAGCAATTTTTCCGTTTTGGAGAATCTCGCCAGCAGCCTAGGAGCAAGGACTTCATACTGTGCATGGTTGGATATTTATGATGTGCATATTTGGGTAAGTCATATACTATTATAGTTCTGAGGACTGGTGGCTCTCGGGGCATATAATATTGAAAAAAAACTTATGATTTAATAAAAGACAAATTTTCTTCCCCACCTTCAAGACTAACATTTTGGGTTTTGTTTCAATTTTTCGTGCTTAGGTGCTGTCCATTCCATTCAATGGCTGAGTCTCCATGAAAAGGTAAATTCATTTTAACACCTCTAGGGCCTTAGTCACACTCATGCAACCATATTCTGACCATATCCATTTGTGTTTTGGGCCACAGCACCTCTTTCCTAATTTTAAAGCAGCATGGCTAGTGGATAGAACCTGGAGCTGAGAGTCAGAGGGTGACGGGTTCTTTCGGTCCCTGTTACTTCATCTGTAAAATGGAGATTGAAACTGTTAGCCCCACCTGAGACAGGGACTGTGTCCAACTCGATTTGTTTAACTCCACTCCAGCATCTAGTACAATGCCTGCCATCTAGTAAGTGCTTAACAAAGACTATTATTATTAATAATAATAAACTACAGTCTGACATTAATTCTCTTTGTGAAATTACATCCTATCTGACTCCCCATTCTAGTTTAGCCTCTTTTTACCCGACTACCAAAGGTCTTAGGCTCTCCATCACTCTTTAATTATGCAATCATAATTTTGTAATTCAGAAACTTTGCCATTTTGCTTCAGCATCATAGATCGGAAGTCTAAGTAGTTCTGATGGATTAAACAGGATTGAAATTATTTGAAAATGTGTTTGACTTAGAACCTAATAAAACTTATTAAAAATCATCCTTGAAATTTGCATTGTTTTTCTAATCATATAATCGATCAATTTCTATAAGGTTAATGTAAATGATATGCTTATATTATTATTATCATAACATATTCATGCTGTCTCGCCATCTGGACTGTAAACTCATGGTGGGCAGGGAGCGTTTCTAAGAACTCTGTTGTATTGCTACATTGTACTCCCCCAAGAGCTTAGTACAGTGCTCTGCACACAGTAAGCATTCAATAAATATGTTTGCTAAAAGTAAGAAGTTTAAGAAAAACTCCACAATTACAACTACATGAGCAAAGTCTTTCCACCTTTGAGAGGTAGCGAAATTGTCCTTTACGTAGATCAAATTCATAGGTAGGAAAATGACAAGTGAAGAAAGGAGCTTTAGACGAACTAAAAATCAGTTATGAAGATGCAGCAGCAGTAGGGCTCTAGAAGTAGTTCTTGTTCATTGGTCAAAAATATTGATCAATTAAGAGGCTCAGTCATTTATAGTCTTTGCATTTCACATCTTGAAAAGTTGATGATGACTGCACTCCAGCTTTAACTTCAAGCGTTCACTAATATTCAAAAGTGACCAGATATTCTCATGTAGAAAGAAATCACACCTCTTCTCCCCAGTTGCGTGACCTTGAATAACTCATTTCTTTATTTGAGAAGTGGCTCCCTTTGTTATGGTGGAAGCAAGAATGGGATTTTTTTTACTTGTCAGATGACAATAGTTTGAACAATGACCATCCGAAAGCCGTGAAGGAAGGACAGTACATGTGGAAATGTGAATCCGAGTGAAGGAATCGGTAATAGGGATGATGGTTTGCATGATGCCATTTGCACTCTCATGTCACTGCCAGTCAAGTTCCTGCTGGCACAGTGGGAGCAATGTATGGGAAGAGGCAGGAATGCAGCAGTCTGGGAAGCCCATTCAGGAATATTAGGGACAAAAAGGGATCCTCTCTATATGTTGCCAACTTGTACTTCCCAAGCGCTTAGTTCAGTGCTCTGCACACAGTAAGCGCTCGATAAATACGACTGAATGAATGAACTTATGGCTAAAGTGGTCCAACCGAGTGAGGATGCTATGCCATAGTGCCATAGACCAGCAAGTGGTTGCCATGGTTGCCACATCAGCAGCTGCTGCCGTTTTCATGTTACAAGTCAACCGGCTCTTTCTAGTGTTTCTGCTGAACCTGCCCACCTCAGACACTCAAGAGGGTTTTTCAGCACTAAAAGAACTATCCCAACCCCTTAGTACAGTGCTTTGCACACAGTAAGTGCTCAAGTAGGATTAATTGATGGCAGTTTCAGCAGACACTCACCTACTTTGGGTTGTTTCAGCCCCGCATCATGGTGAGGTGGGGGTTGAACTTTTGTAGGGGATAGCAACAATAAATAATACAGAACGTGAAGGGATTTTTTTTCCCTTGCTATAAATACACGAGTTCAATATTTGTCAAATATAATTTCATTATGAGGAAGAAATGAATAAATTTACACTACATTTGGCATAAGCATTCATATATAATTTAATGACTTCACTGATGTGGAGTTGTGAAATTCTGTAGGCCAGGAAATTAATGTGGATAATGAATATGCTTTATAGGAAATGTAAAATGGATCTTGTAGGGTTAATTGGTGTCAAACGATTTGTACAAAATTTAAAGTGAGAAATGTGTAACTTCATTACATAGTAATTGGGAAAATGAAGTGAAGTCGTATGTATAACCATGCTCTAGGGAATTACTGACATCTTAATATTGGAGACAGTTTTTTAAAGATTACGTTGGAAAATCCATATTTTAAAAATTGGTGGATTAGAAAACTTTGAGGCTGGATTCTGAAAAAAGGAAGTTTCTAGGTATTTGAAAACATCACATGAATGAATTATCTCTTCAGTACCCCTAAAAAAGTGCTTATAAAGGTATGTGAAAAATTGCTCAAAGACACATGATTTAAGTGCTTGATTGAGTCAATATGATAATGCTTTAAATAGCAAACCTGTTTTTTGCACCCTACTTTCTCAAATAGGACTAAACTTGCAGCTCTCCCAGTTGTTGACAGTTTCCTCCTTTCCTGCCTGATTCTTCAAATTACCGCAAGTGCAACTCTGAGGGTAGGTTAGAGAACTGGCCCAGACTGAACCAAAAAACTGGATTTTATCCGAGCTGAATACTTCACGTGAGTTAACATAAATAGTCTTTTCCAAAGCCTTACATAAAAAAGTAGATCTTCATGTCCCGCACGGGGCTCGCAGTCTAAGTGGAAGGGAGAAGAAGAGAACTAAGGTGTGGAGAAGTTGTGACTTGCCCAAGGTTACACAGCAAGCGTTTGGCAGAGCAGGGATTAAAACCCAGGTCTTCTGACTCTCTTTCCATTAGTCCACACTGCTTCCCTGGGTTTATACAATAATAATTTTTAAGAAAACTGAACACTAAATGTACAACTTCCCACTATTTTTTTTTTGTCCTGTTACAAAGGAAGGGAATGACAAGGCAGCAATCAATTGTGTCATTGTGTGCAGAACACTGCACTAAATGTTTGGGAGAGTACAACATAACCGAATAGGTAGACATATGTTACCTACCCACAGAGAGCTTACACTCTACAAGGGGAGGCGGACTTTAATAGAAATAAATAATTATGACTATGTACATAACTTCTCAAGTAGTAAGCGCTTACTGTATGCAAAGCACTGTAGTAAGCATTAGGAAAGGATATAGAGGAGGGAACTAGTCACAGTCCCCTGGATAGTGGTTTCCAGACAGATGAGAGCAATCGCTGGATAAAGTCTACACAGATTATAGCCAACGTGATCGGAATTGGCTGGGGACAACCTCTGAATAAGAGGAAGAATACTTATTATCTTCTGCTTCCACGATGCAGAAATAGCTAGTAGAGCTGAGAGGTTTTGTCCTACCATCCCGGCCAAAAACAGAACGCTTGGAGGCCAAATAGGACTGAGGTTGATTTAGTGCTGTTGGTAGAGCCATGCAGGGGTGAGAAACCGAGCAGTGGAAGGGAGATGGCATACCCTTTTATAGCTTCCTGCTGAGATCTACATCCCCCCCAAAGCTGCTCAGTCCTCTCCAGGTGCTCTGATTGAGATTATAGGAAGGAGTAATCTGGTCCCTAAAGGTCATTGATAAAAAGGGCAGTGTCCTGGGTGATAGCCTCTACCTTTGTCCTTGGTAGGTCGGTCTCTCCAGATCTTTCTTGATTAGCTAAAGGTTTGGATATCCTTATAGCCCACCTCCACTGCTGTATCAGCCTCCTCACTGAACTCCCTGCCTCTAGTTCGTTCATTCGTTCATTCAGTTGTATTTATCGAGCGCTTACTGGGTGTAGAACACTATATTAAGCGCTTGGGAAGTACAAGTTGGCAACATATAGAGACGGTCCCTACCCAACAGCGGGCTCACAGTCTAGAAGAAAAAAATAATGGTACAATTTGTTAAGCACTTACTATTGTGCCAAGCACTGTTCTGAGCGCTGAGGGGGGATGCAAGGTGATCAGGT
This sequence comes from Tachyglossus aculeatus, assembly GCF_015852505.1. Taxonomy (NCBI): domain Eukaryota; kingdom Metazoa; phylum Chordata; class Mammalia; order Monotremata; family Tachyglossidae; genus Tachyglossus; species Tachyglossus aculeatus. The sequence goes on along the minus strand of NC_052082.1, from coordinate 26,493,784 downwards.
TGTCCCACGTGGGGCTCACAGTCTTCATCCCTGTTTTACAGATGAGGGAACTGAGGCCCAGAGAAGTGTATGGTTGTACGTATTTATTACTCTATTTATTTTACTTGTACATATCTATCCTATTTATTTTATTTTGTTAGTATGTTTGGTTTTGTTCTCTGTCTCCCCCTTTTAGACTGTGAGCCCACTGTTGGGTAGGGACTGTCTCTATATGTTGCCAATTTGTACTTCCCAAGCGCTTAGTACAGTGCTCTGCACATAGTAAGCGCTCAATAAATACGATTGATGATGATGATGATGAAGTGATTTGCCCAAAGTCACACAGCTGACAAGCGGCAGAGCCGGGACTAGAACTCTAGTTCGTACTTCACTCTGTTGCCTGATCATACTGTGCACATTTCCCTCCTCAAAAACCTACAGGTGACTATCCATCTTGGCATTAAACGGAAACTCTTTACCTTTGGCTGTAAGACACTCAGCTCTCCTCTGATGGAGGAGTCAGAGGACCTGGGTTCAAATAGCTCTACCCTTTGCCTGCCGGATGACCTTGGGTAAGTCACTTGGCTTTTCTGTGCCTCAGTTCCCGCAACTGTAAAATAGGAGGTTTAGTACCTGTTCTACTTTTTAATTAGGCTTGTGAGCCCCGTAGGGGATAGGGATCGGGTCCACCCTGTGCACCTACCCCAGCGGTTAGAACAGTGCTAGTCAGGTAGTAAGCGCTTAAAAGAAATCACTGTAATAATGAACTGTTCTCTTTTTTAACGGTATGCGCCAAGCACCTACTATATGCCAAGCACTGTGCTAAGCACTGGAGTAGATGCAAGGTTGGACAGAGTCCAGGTCCCGCCTAGGGCTCAGAGTCTTAATTCCCATTTTACAGATGAGGCAACTGAGACACAGAGAAGTGAAGTGACTTGTCCAAGGCCACACGGCAGACAAGAGGTAGAGCCAGGATTAGATCCCAGGTCATTGCTTCCCAGGTTCACGCTCTTTCCACTAGGTCAGCCTGTTTCTCCTTGTGCTCTTCAAATCCAAAGGCTCTAGGTAGAGAATTGTGAATTAGTCTGTCAAGCAATGGTATTTATTGAGCACTTATTATGTGCTCAATATTATTGAGCACTTTTAGACTGTGAGCCCACTGTTGGGTAGGGACTGTCTCTATATGTTGCCAATTTGTACTTCCCAAGCGCTTAGTACAGTGCTCTGCACATAGTAAGCGCTCAATAAATACGATTGATGATGATGATGATGTGCAGAGCCTTGTACTAAGTATCTGGTAAAGTGCAATGCAGTATAATTGGTGGATATGATCCCTTCCCACCAGGAGCTTACAGTCCACAGCAGTCCTATCGGAGATAGTGACTGAGTCCAAATTGGTTATCTGATTCTGCCTTATAGTACCGCAGAGTGGAGGAAGTGTTTAAAAGTCTTAATTCTGAGCACGATTTTAGAAGGGTTCAACTGCAGTTCCTCTTAGTTCCAACTATAGGTTAGGAAGGTATCCATCCTCAAACGTGCCAAAAGATACCTGTGAATAAAGCTTGGAGAGTTCCCTTGGGGACCAACTTGAGCAAATCTGAGAATTTTGGCTGTCTGTTAACAGGCCGAAGAGGCGGAGCTGCAGTCTAAACAGAGGTCATTCCACCTAGCCCTAAACCCCACAGCAACTCAGACACAACCACCAAATCTAACAATATTAAAGATAACGTATCACCATGGAAACAGTGCCGTTCAAAGCGTTCAGAGCACCACGGTGACCGCTCCTTTCTCTCCTGCCACTTCAGACAGGTAAATAGAAAATTCTCCCCATTTCTTAATTTTAGGAAGGTCCACAGGACTCCCGCACCCACTCTATTTCTTCCAAAACTAACCAAAGTTTGTGTGTTTGCACACTATGGAACTGGTAAGTTTTTTCTGTGGTAGGAAATAAAGACTTAGTTTCTCAGCTGAGTAAAATGTAGGAGGAAAAAAGAATAGAGAAATATTGTTAAAGAAAATGGTTTTTACTTTTGATTCAAATGTGAGAATGTATTTTTAAATTTCCTCATTTTTGACCTTTTTATTCATTCATTCAATTGTATTTATTGAGTGCTTACTGTGTGCAGAGCACTGTACTAAGCGCTTGGGCAGTACAAGTTGGCAACATATAGAGACGGTCCCTACCCAACAACGGGTATTCATATTATGTTCATCATTCCAGGAGTAGAAAACAAAATTTTGCTTTCCAGAGGTGTTTTTTTAGTTCCCTCATATACCTACCAGTTTTTTGGTGCCCTTTGATTATGCTTTTCTGCCATAAAGCACATTAATCTGGAGTTCCAACATGAAAACTTTTCTAAATATTACCAGAATATTAGAGAAATTAGAGCCACCATATTCATTCATTCATTCAATTCACTCAATCGTATTTATTGAGCGCTTACTGTGTGCAGAGCACTGTACTAAGCGCTTGGGAAGTACAACTTGGCAACATATAGAGACGGTCCCTACCCAATAGCGGGCTCACAGTCTAGAAGACTGCTAATGACCCCATAAACTGGTTTCTCCTCCCCTTCACCTAGTTTTCCCCAAAAACGTGAGTGGTTCCCCAATGGAAGCGATTTGATTTTTTCTCATGAAGATTGGCTTCCTGCAAGGATTTCCAGATGTTCTTCCCATGGGATTCATCAAGGGAAGAACGTAGGCTCCCAAAACCCATTTCAAATCCTAGATTCCTCAGATCCCACCTAATTCCTGGAATTTACCTGCGGAAGGGCTGCTGCCATGGCTTTTCAGTCAGAGAGAACCGGTGGCTTCAGTGAGCAAAGATCTAGAGCGACCGTATGACTTGAAGAAAGGAAATGGGATTTTTCAGAAAGAGGTAACCACATAAGCTTAGAAATTGCAAATTTCTACATCAGTTGGAGAGGCTCTGCCAGAATCCCAGGGAGCAGGGAGAGTGGCCCGTGTGGTTTAGGCCCTTTGCATTGCATCAAACCGTAAGGCAGTGTGAAGCTGGAGGGTCGAAGCGGGCCCAGTGGGTTAGAAGATTGAAGGCCATTGGCAGAGACCTGGCACACCAGTGCAGCCAAAAACTTATTTAGGTGCCAGTCCTGTGGTCAGAACAGTGCTTGGCACATAGTAAGTGCTTAACAAAAGCAGCATGGCTCAGTGGAAAGAGCACGGGCTTTGGAGTAAAATGTACTCCAGTAAGTACACGTAAATGTACTCACTACACGGGCTTTTAGACTGTGAGCCCACTGTTGGGTAGGGACTGTCTCTATATGTTGCCAACTTGTACTTCCCAAGCGCTTAGTACAGTGCTCTGCACACAGCACTCAATAAATAAGGTTCAAATTGGTTTCAGGGGTTTGGCGTTCCAGGAACAGTGTTTCCTGTTCTCCAGGATCCCACTGCTCACAAAAGAGCAGCACGGTCAAAGAAGCAGAGTGGCTCAGTGGAAAGAGTATGGGCTTTGGAGTCAGCGGTCATGGGTTCAAATCCCGGCTCCGCCAACTGTCAGCTGTGTGACTTTGGGCAAGTCACTTAACTTCTCTGGGCCTCAGTTCCCTCATCTGTAAAATGGGGATTAAGACTGTGAGCCCCCCGTGGGACAACCTGATCACCTTGTACCTTCCCAGCACTTAGAACAGTGCTTTGCACATAGTAAGTGCTTAACAAATACCATTATTATTATCATTATTATTATTATTATTTTATTATTATTATTATTATTACTTAGCAGCCCTGCCCTAACCATTGGGCCAAAGGGGCAGCTGCTATGGCTTTATCGCTTAGCCTTTCAGACACCATGGTACCTACTGAGTCTCAGAGCCCTATTTGTAGGGCTCCTTCCCTCCTTCCCTTCCCCATAGCACCTGTATATATGTATATATGGTTGTACATATTTATTACTCTATTTATTTATGTATTTATTTATTTATTTTACTTGTACATTTCTATCCTATTTATTTTATTTTGTTGGTATGTTTGGTTCTGTTCTCTGTCTCCCCCTTTTAGATTGTGAGCCCGCTGTTGGGTAGGGACTGTCTCTATGTGTTGCCAATTTGTACTTCCCAAGCGCTTAGTACAGTGGTCTGCACATAGTAAGCGCTCAATAAATACGATTGATTGATTGATTGTAGCAGGAAGGAAATCAGAAGCACTGCGGTCTCGTGGATAGAGCACAGACTTGTAAGTCAGAAGGATCTGGGTTTTAATCCCGGCTCCACCACTTGTCTGCTGTGTGATCTTGGGCAAGTCACTTAACTTTTGGGTTTTACTACCACATCCATAGACCGTGAGCCCCGTGGGGGACTTGGACTGTGTCCGGCCTGATTATCCTGTATCTACCCTAGCACTTAGAACAGTGCCTGGCACAGAGTAAGCACTTAAGAAATACAATTTAAAAAAAAAAGGTGGGTGGGAGAGACAGGAGAGCAGTGGCAAACTGTAGTCCAAATATTCAGCGATGCAGAAATTTAAGAAGTAAAAAAAATTTAAGCGGATTTTAAAATGAAGAGTAGTCTAAATAAAACAAAATGGGAACATGACTAGGTCCAAAAGAGCGGAGAAAACACAGATCGTAGTCTACATTAATGAAGCAATCTAACTGCGCAACATGGGACAGTAATAAGAGGCAGCTCAAGGCATCGACGCTGGCAACGCACAGGCACGTGGTGGGAATTGTTTAATTAGATATCCAGTGCAACTCCATAGTGCCTCTTGTTGCAGTCAGAGCTTAACACATACCCTGCAATTATTATTATTATTATTATTGGCAATTACAAATCCTTTTGTAATTTCAAATAGCATTAAAAATGTCAAAAATGAAAAATTTGAATTACTCGGAAATTGGAAAAGAAAGCAGCAATGTGGCATTTCTAAATCTTGTTGGTTTGGCAGCGTATTTCCAAGCCCAGCTACCAGGGGACTTCCACAGCCCTGGGCCCCTCCTAATGTCAAGGGCAGAAATCATCAAGCAGCTTCCCCACTGCCACCACTATTCTATTTATTTTGTCAATGATGTGCATCTAGCTTTACTTCCATTTTTTCTGATGACTTGACACCTGACCACATGTTTTGTTCTGTTGTCTGTCTCCCCCTTCTAGACTGTGAGCCCGTTGTTGGGTAGGGACCGTCTCTACAGGTTGCCAACTTGTACTTCCCAAACGCTTAGTACAGTGCTCTGCACACAGTAAACACTCAATAAGTACGATTGAATGAATGAGTGGTTTGGATGGGCCTTGGGTTTAAAGATCATAAAACTAATAATGCAATATGGCATTCCTAATGTTCTTACATCCTTAATCTCTCTCTGGCAAAATGTTCAGGCACAAGACAGGTTGCACAACCTCCTTCAGGAGAGTATTTTGTGGACAAGAAGAAATCTGGTTTCATTTCGTTCCTTCATTCATTCATTCAATCGTATTTATTGAGCACTTACTGTGCGCAGAGCACTGTACTAAGCGCTTGGGAAGTACAAGTTGGCAACATATAGAGACGGTCCCTTCCCAACAGTGGGCTCACAGTCTAGAAGGGGGAGACAGAGAACAAAACAAAACATATTAACAAAATAAAATAAATAGAATAAATATTTTGAATAATTTTGAATAAGGGAAGCAGCACTGCCTACTGGAAAGAGGCTGGATCTGTAAGTCAGCGGACTTGTGTTCTAATTCCGGCTCTGTCACTTGTCTGCTGGGTGACCTTGGACAAGTCACTTCACCACTCTATAAATCATCAGTAAACATCAATATTGTTGAGCACTCACTCTGCACAGAGCACTCTATTAAGAGGTGATTGGGAGAGGGACCTTGGGCAAGTCACTTAAATTCTCCGTACCTCAGTTTCCTTCTAGACTGTGAGCCCGCTGTTGGGTAGGGACCATCTCTATATGTTGCCAACTTGTACTTCCAAGGGCTTAGTACAGTGCTCTGCACACAGTAAGCGCTCAATAAATACAACCGAATGAATGAATGAGAGCACAGTAGTTGGTAGACACAATTCTTGCCATCAAGGAGCTGAATCCTGTCCTGCCATTTCATTAAGTATGGTCTGCACGTGATGCTAGTGAAACTACTTGAAGGAATTAGGCATATTTCCTGTGGCTAGTCACTACCAAATCATCACTTAGACATGACCTTGTCACTTTGTCAACAAATTCTGCCACAGGGGCAAATGCTACTCTGGTCCTGGTTGGATTTATGCTGAAGAGAACTGGGTAGTGTAGTTCCTAGAACGGCATAAGCTCTGTGATGAAAATATCCGGTGGTGTGACAAGCTTCCCTGGTGTGGAGACTAGTATAGAAGCCCACTTTCCTTCTGGTTTTAATTCAGTCTATACCATTCGGTTCTGCAAAATGTTTTCATATGGATGTAGGGAAGCAATGTGGTCTAGTGGAAAGAGCAAGGGACTGGAAGCCAGAGGCTCAGCACCACCACTTACCTGCCATGCGACTTAACTTCTCTCTGCCTCAGTTTCTTCATCTGAAATGGCGATTTAATGCCATAGGGGACAGGAACTATGTCTGACCTACCTCGGTGCTTAGAACAGTGCATGACACATAGTAAGTGCTTTACATATAATAATAATAATGATAGCATTTATTAAGCGCTTACTGTGTGCAAAGCTCCATTCTAAGCGCTGGGGAGGTTACAAGGTGATCAGGTTGTCCCATGGGGGGCTCACAGTCTTCATCCCCATTTTACAGATGAGGTAACTAAGGCCCAGAGAAGTGAAGCGACTTGCCCAAAGTCACAGCTGGCAATTGGCAGAGCCGGGATTTGAACCCATGACCTCTGACTCCAAAGCCCGGGCTCTTTCCACTGAGCCGTGCTGTGTCTCTGTGTACCTTGAGCAGTCATCCTCAGCTCCTAGATGACTCTTGAGGACTATCAGTGATGTTCAGAGCCTGTTAACTTAGAAGAGTTTTCTCTCAGATTGGGAGCGAATTCTGACACCAGTTTCTTTCTTCTTCATCACTCCCCAAGCATAGAGGCAAATGAAAACAATGATGATAATATGATAATAGCTGTGGTATTTATTAAGTGCTATAGAGTTGTGGGAGAGGCAAAGACCTTGGGAAAAGAGTGACAGGTGTATTAAAGCACTTACAAAAAACAAGATAAAGAAGCTAGACTAGAATGGGAAACTGTAAAAGTATATGCAGAAGGGTAGAGATGCGATTAACTAGAAACAATGTATATCGGGGGATAGTTGTGTGAGCTAGAGCAAACTCAATAGAGAAATTATGACAAAAGCGGTCCAAGGACCACTCATTAGAAATGACCTCGACTGGACACAGAATCAATCGATGGTATTTATGGAATGCTTTTAATGGGGGCAGAGCACTGTACTAAGTGCTTGGGAGAGTACAAAACAACAGAGAAGGTAGACATGTTCCCTGCCCGTGCAGTCCAGCATACAAACCCACCAAGGAGTGTTTCGAGGACGGATGAAAGAGGAAGAGCTGAAATGATGACAAACGGACCTTCAGAAGACAAGGTGGGGCCAAGAGGGGTGTGTAGTGGGGGGCCTCAACTTTGATATTGTGTGCCTCTTTTGCATGCCCTCAGGACCTACATTACATGAGTAATGAAACTTCAGTATTGAATGTGGTCTGCAGATGGACTCGACATGGCAATAAAACTTTGCTTGCTGGAACCACGGACTCCTTTTGCTTTTTTTGGGTAAGGGGATCGTTGGAAATTTGAGCTAACGTGTGCCAACCACTGTGTCTAGCACTGGCACAGTACAAGACGATCAGCTTTGGGCACACTCCTATGGGGCTCACAGTTTAAAGGGAAGGAGAACAGGTACTGAATCCTCATTTTACATGGGGTGCAAAGAAGCTAAGTCCCCTAGTCAAAGAAGCAGATGCAAGTAGAGAAGCAGCTTGACCTAGTGAAAAAGCACAGGACTGGAAAGAAGAAGAAGATGTGAGTTCAAATCCCGGCTCTGCCAACTGCCTGCCGTGTGACCTGGGGCAAGTCACTCAAATTCTCTGTACCTCAATTTCCTCTTCTGAAAAATGGGGATTCCAAACCTGTCCTCCTTTCTACTTAGACCGTGAGCCCCATGTAGGACGAGTACAGTGTGATTAATTGTATCTTGTCCAGCGCCTTGAACAGTGCTTGACTCATTGACCATCCAAAAAAAAAAAAAGTGGCAGAGCTGCACTTAGAAGTAGGACCTCTGACTTCTAGGTCTGTACTCTTTTTCACTAGATCACGTTGCATCCTGTGACATTCAGAGCAATACAAAGAAGGGCATCCTATATTTGGAGAAATCCAAGGGAGATGTGAGTATTGAAACTCAGGTCACGATCGAGTTGATAGCTCTGTAAAGACCTCCTCCAGATCCTGGCCGAATTGGATTCCTAATCAAATGGCACAGGCCAAGATATTTAATCAACAGTATAAATGGAAAAGAATGCTAAGAGAAAATACAAAGAACCAGATTTACAGAATGACATTCATAGCTACTGAGGTTTAAAGGCACAAATGTAATTTCCAGCATCACCTATTAGGCAAAGCACGTGAGAAGACTGGATGATTACTGCTGGATATCTAAGTAGCTGTTGTCTGAAGAAAGGAGGACTGTCCCCAACCTGATTACTTTCCAAATGCTTAGGAAATGCTGTGCACACAGTAAGCGCTCAATGAATACGATTTAATGAATGAATTTGTGGGTACTTACCCCAGTGCTTAGTACAGTGCTTGACACATAGTAAGTGCTTAACTAATGCCATTTTTTTAAAAAAGCTTATGCAACCTGGGTAGCAGGTGTAGAGGGGCCCAATAAATGTTTGAAAGTCACTGAAATACAGGGGACCTGTTGAGATAACATGGGAGCTGAGAAACCAGACGTTTGACAGCCATTAAGTCAGGAGAGGGGATTTCTCTCCTTGAGCACAGTTCTTGTAGGGATACCAATAGACAGTTTGAGAAACAGCAATAAGCCCTACAGGCAATTGTTTCCTTGATCAACTTGTGAAATGTTGTCTTTTCAGCCACAATGAACATATGAGTAGTACATTAGAGTCAGGACTGTCTCTTTCAAAATGAAAGATGACTTAATGACTTCATTTTTTTCAAATTTTTTTCATTTTTCAAATGAGTGCTTTTCATTTCTTTGTCTTTCCTCCCTCCTGACTACAACATATGTCTGTGTATAAAATGAAGTAGAACATGCCATAGAGAAGCTAAAAGGTTACACCTACCTCCTGTATTTTTCAATCTTGATTTTATCCATCATTTTCTTTGTGACTTTCACTAAGTTTGGTGGGAAGCCTTGTAGCCTCTAGAATTTACTGAGCATCCCCAGCACTTAAGCCCTGGGAATGCTTAAAAAGATGTGAAAAGGGTAGATTAAAGAGAAGAGTAGGAATACTGATCAAGGGGCTATGAATGATCTAATTAAAAATAAATTAGGGCTAGGCTGGGAGACCCAGGTGCAGAGGTAATTGTTTTAGATAGTTGAGTCAGCCAAATTTTTCTAATGGGGAATTTTCGGCCAGGGCTCTCTAAGTGATACTGTCTGTGGGGTCACATGTAAAAGCATTATCTTTTCTCTCCAAAGTCATCGGATCCCATTGCTCTTTGGTCAAATTTAAAATCATTAATTTTTATCCCGCGGCAGGATTCCAAACTTGGGCTGGAGCTACCCTGTAAATAAAACTTTATAATGCGGATGACATTTTTTATTTCCTCTTAAGTGTTTTCAAACTTTTTCATTCCAGTCCCTGAGTACTAGCTTCATAAAGGAGTATCAAGAAAGGTGTGGGCTATCACGTACTAATTTATGGTTTGTTTAATCAATCATGTATTTCACATTTCAGAACGGTCGTGTCATATTTACTATTCTATTTATTTTGTTAATGATGTGCATCTAGCTTTAATTCAATTTATTCGACGATTTTGACACCTGTCAACATGTTTTTTGTTGTCTGTCTCCCCCTTCTAGACTGTGAGCCCGTTGTTGGGTAGGGACCATCTCTGTATGTTGCCAACTTGTACTTCCAAGCACTTATTACAGTGCTCTGCACACAGTAAGTGCTCAATACAATTGAATGAATATATTTCTGTAATGCTTCGAACACTGATTTTCTTTAAGTGCTGGACACCTGCCAATTAAATAAGTTTACTTCTTGCTAAATAGTTCAGCCCCTTCTATGTTACTACTTTCTTTAACTTCTGGGTAAATCAGCTGAACATGAAAAATCTAAATTTCTCTGGGTGAAATAGGTTGTTACTTACAAAACTTTTTGAGGTGATATAAATGGAGCTATAATAACATTTGACTCAACATTTGTCCAGAATGTAATTTACTTTATTGTGAGAAAGTCTTTATTTTAAGACTTTATTGTCTCTACTTGTCTTTTGATTTTTGAAGATTCAGTGAGTTGTAAAATGAGACTTACCTCTATAAAAAAAAACCAACCTAAAGTCTCAATCGCTATCACAGGCTTCTCCTCTTCGGCCTCCTACCCTCTAACTCTGGGAGCCCCTTAGTGCTCAGTTCTGGATCTCCTAGTTTCCATCTACACCCAGTCCCTCGGAGAACTCATTTGCTTCTACAGTTTCAACTCCCACCTCTACGAGGACAATTTCCAAAATCTACATTTCCAGCCCTGACCTCCCTCCTCTGCCTATTTCCTCCTCCCTTTAGGACATCTCTACCTAGGAATACCTGCTGGCACCTTAAACTAAACACGTCCAAAACAGAGCTCTTCATCTTCCCACCCAGTCCCTCTCTGACCAGCGCATTGCCCGTCACTGTAAACAACGCTCCCATATTTCATGTCTTACCAGCCTGTAACCTTGGCCCCTTCCTTCCTCTCCCCCTCGTCCCCCTCTCCATCCCCCCATCTTACCTCCTTCCCTTCCCCACAGCACCTGTATATATGTATATATGGTTGTACATATTTATTACTCTATTTATTTATTTATTTATTTTACTTGTACATTTCTATCCTATTTATTTTATTTTGTTGGTATGTTTGGTTCTGTTCTCTGTCTCCCCCTTTTAGACTGTGAGCCCACTGTTGGGTAGGGACTGTCTCTATGTGTTGCCAATTTGTACTTCCCAAGCGCTTAGTACAGTGCTCTGCACATAGTAAGCGCTCAATAAATATGATTGATTGATTGATTGATTGATCCCAAATCGTACCTGTCACTCAACCGAGGTAATCCAACTGTCAGGAAATCCTGTCGGTTCTACCTTCACATCGCTAAAATTCACCCTTTCCTCTCCAGCCAAACCGCTACTCCTCTGATCAAAGGACTTACACCCGACTTGAACTCCTGCATCAATTTCCTCGCTGACCTAAGAGTTGGGATTGCTTCTTGTCTCCCTACTCCAGTCCTCACTTCCCTCTGCTGCCCGGATCATTTTTCTAAGAAATATTCAGTCCCTGTTTCCACAGTCCTCCAGAATCTCCAGCGGCTGCCCATCCACCTCCACATCAAACTCTTTATCGTGGACTTCGAAGCCCTCCGTCACCTCGCCCCCTCCTATCATCATCATCAATCGTATTTATTGAGCACTTACTGTGTGCAGAGCACAGTACTAAGCGCTTGGGAAGTACAAGTTGGCAACATATAGAGACAGTCCCTACCCAACCGTGGGCTCACAGTCTGAAAGGGGGAGACAGAGAACCAAACCAAACATACTAACAAAATAAAATAAATAGAATAGATATGTACAAGCAAAATAAATAAATAAATAAATAGAGTAATAAATAAATAAATAGAGTAATATCTTACCTATCCTATATTACCAGACTGATTTCGTACTGCAACCCGGGAAGCACAGTTTGCTCCTCTAATGCCAACCTACTCACTGTGTGTTGAGCTCATCTGTCTTGGCACTGATCCCTTGCCCACATCCTCTCTTTGGACTGGAACGTCCTTCCCTTTCATATATACCAGACCACCCTTCTCCCCATCTTTAAAGCCTGTTAAAATCACATCTCTTCCGAGAGGTCTTTTCCAAGAAAATCCTCTTTTTTTCCTGTACTTCCTCTTCCTTCGGCATCACCTACCCATTTGGAACTGTAATCTTTAGGCACGCCCTCAAACCCCAAAGCACTTTTATAATAATAATGATGGTATTTGTTAAGCGCTTACTATGTGCAAAGCACTGTTCTAAGCGCTGGGGGGTGGGGATACAAGGTAATCAGGTTGTCCCACGTGGGGCTCACAGTCTTCATCCCCATTTTCCGGATGAGGGAACTGAGGCCCAGAGAAGTGAAGTGACTGACCCCAAGGCACACAGCTGACAAGTGGCGGAGTTGGGATTAGAAGTAGATATTTAGAAAAATGTAGTCGCTTTCTATACCAGGTTAAAAAATGGTTCTGTCAACTGAGTCAAGTACAAACAAGTTTGACACCTGTCTACGTGTTTTGTTTTGTTGTCTGTCTCCCCCTTCTAGACTGTGAGCCCGTTGTTGGGTCGGGACCGTTTCCATATGTTGCTGACTTGTACTTCCCAAGCGCTTACTACAGTGCTCTGCACAGAGTAAATGCTCAATAAATACACTTGATTGAATGAATGAATGAACTCATGACCTCTGACTCCCAAGCCCGGGCTCTTTCCAGTGAGCCTAGACTGTGAGCCCATTGTTGGGCAGGGACCGTCCCTATCTGTTGCTGACTTGTCCTTCCCAAGCGCTTAGTCCAGTGCTCTGCACACAGTAAGCGCTCAAGAAATATGATTGAATCAATGGTTGGTGCATAGTAAGCGCTTAACAAATACCCATTGTTGACTAGGGACTGTCTCTATCTGTTGCCGACTTGTACTTTCCCAAGCGCTTAGTACAGTGCTCTGCACACAGTAAGCGCTCAATAAATACGACTGACTGAATGAATAATGACATGTATATGGCTATAATTAATAATAATAATAATAATAATGACATTTATTAAGCACTTACTATGCGCAAAGCACTGTTCTAAGCACTGGGGAGGTTACAAAGGTGATCAGGTTGTCCCATGGGGGCTCATAGTCTCAATCTCCATTTTACAGATGAGGTAACTGAGGCACAGAGAAGTTAAGCGACTTGCCCAACGTCACACAGCTGACAACGTGCAGAGCAGGGATTTGAACCCATGCCCTCTGACTCCAAAACCCGGGCTCATTCCACTGAGCCAAGCTGCTTCTCTCAGCCATGCTGCTTCTCTATAATTCTCTATAATTATATTTAGGGAAGCAGTGTGACAGTGGAAAGAGCCCAGGCTTGGGAGACAGAGGTCGTGGGTTCTAATTCCGACTCCACCACCTGTCTGCTGTGTGACCTTGGGCAAGCCGCTTAACTTCTCTGTGCCTGTTACCTCATCTGTGAAATGGGGATGAAGACGGTGAGCCCCAAGTGGGACAACCTGATCACCTTGTATCTACCCCAGCGCTTAGAACAGTGTTTGGCACATAGCGCTTAACCAATACCAGCATTACTATTTATTCTGATGGTTTTGACACCTGTGTACTTTTGTTTTGTTGTCTGTCTCCCCCTTCTAGACTGCGAGCCCGTTGTTGGGTAGAGACGGTCTCTATATGTTGCCTACTTGTAATAATAATAATAATAATAATAATAATAATAGCATTTATTAAGCACTTACTATGTGCAAAGCACCTTTCTAAGCGCTGGGGAGGTTACAGTTAGATCAGGTTGTCCCATGGGGGGCTCACAGTCTTAATCCCCATTTTACAGATGAGGGAACTGAGGCACAGAGAATGAAGTGACTTGCCCAAAGTCACACAGCTGACAATTGGCAGAGCTGGGATTGTACTTTCCAAGCGTTTAGAGAAGCAGCGTGGCTCAGTGGAAAGAGCATGGGCTTTGGAGTCCGTGGTCATGGGTTCAAATCCCAGCTCCGACAACTGTCAGCTGTGTGACTTTGGCAAGTCACTTAACTTCTCTGTGCCTCAATTACCTCATCTGTAAAATGAGGATGAAGACTGTGAGCCCCCCGTGGGACAACCTGATCACCTTGTAACCTCCCCAGCGCTTAGAACAGTGCTTTGCGCATAGTAATCGCTTAATAAATGCCATCATCATTATTATTATTATTGCTCTGCACAGAGTAAGCGCTCAATTAATACGATTAAATGAATGGTTGGCGCCTAGTAAGCGCTTAACAAATACCCGCTGTTGTGTAGGGACCGTCTCTATCTGTTGCCTACTTGTAGTTCCCAGGCGCTTAGTCCGGTGGTCTGCAGGCAGTCCGCACTCCCCCTCCTTCCCCTCCCCACAGCACCTGTATAAATGTCTATATGTCAGCTGTGTGATCTTGGGCAAGTCACTTCACTTCTCTGTGCCTCAGTTCCCTCATCTGTAAAATGGGGATGAAGACAGTGAGCCCCCCCCCCATGGGACAACCTGATCACCTTGTAATTTCCTCAGCGCTTAGAACAGTGTTTTGCACATAATAAGCGCTTAATAAATGCCATTATTATTATTACATATTTATTACTCTATTTTACTTGTACATATTTCTTCTTCTATTTATTTTATTTTGTTAATATGTTTTGTTTTGTTGTCCTTGTCCCCCTTCTGGACTGTGAGCCCGCCGTTGGGTAGGGACCGTCTCTCTATGCTGCCAACTTGGACTTCCCAAGTGCTTAGTACGGTGCTGTGCACCCAGTAAGCGCTCAATAAATACGATTGAATGAATGAATATTTATTTAACCTGTACATATGTATTCTATTCATTTTATTTTGTTAATGTGTTTTGTAGTCCAACTTGTACTTCCCAAGCGCTTAGTACGGTGCTCTGCACCCAGTAACCGCTCAACAAATACGACTGGTTGAATGAATGAATATTTATTTAACTTGTACATATGTATTCTATTCATTTCATTTTGTTAATATGTTTTGTTGTCCGTCTCCCCCTTCTAGGCCGTGAGCCCGCCGTTGGGTAAGGACCGTCTCTCTAGGCTGCCAACTTGGACTTCCCAAGCGCTTAGTACGGTGCTCCGCACCTAGTAAGCGCTCAATAAATACGACTGATTGAATGAATATTTAACTTGTACATATGTATTGCATTCATTTGATTTTGTTAATATGCTTTGTTGTCCGTCTCCCCCCTCTAGACCGTGAGCCGGCCGTTGGGTAGGGACCGTCTCTCTATGCTGCCAACTTGGACTTCCCAAGCGCTTAGTACAGTGCTTCGCCCCCAGTAAGCGCTCAATAAATGCGATTGAATGAATATTTATTTAACCTGTACATATGTATTGTATTCATTTGATTTTGTTAATATGCTTTGTTGTCCGTCTCCCCCCTCTAGACCGTGAGCCCGCCGCTGGGCAGGGACCGTCTCTCTATGCTGCCAACTTGGACTTCCCAAGCGCTTAGTACGGTGCTCCGCCCCCAGTAAGCGCTCAATAAATGCGATTGAATGAATGAATGAATATTTACTTAACTTGTACATATATATTGCATTCATTTTATTTTGTTAATGTGTTTTGTTGTCCGTCTCCCCCTTCTAGACCGTGAGCCCGCTGCTGGGTAGGGACCGTCTCTCTAGGCTGCCAACTTGGACTTCCCAAGCGCTTAGTACGGTGCTCCGCCCCCCAGTAAGCGCTCAATAAATGCGATTGAATGACTATTTATTTAACTTGTACATATGTATTGTATTCATTTGATTTTGTTTATATGTTTTGTTGTCCGTCTCCCCCCTCTAGACCGTGAGCCCGCCGTTGGGTAGGGACCGTCTCTCTATGCTGCCAACTTGGACTTCCCAAGCGCTTAGTACGGTGCTCCGCACCTAGTAATCGCTCAATAAATACGATTGATTGAATGAATGAATGTTTATTTAACTTGTACATATGTATTCTATTCATTTCATTTTGTTAATATGTTTTGTTGTCCGTCTCCCCCTTCTAGGCCGTGAGCCCGCCGTTGGGTAGGGACCGTCTCTCTATGCTGCCAACTTGGACTTCCCAAGCGCTTAGTACGGTGCTCCGCACCCAGTAAGCGCTCAATAAATACGGTTGAATGAATGAATGAATATTTATTTAACTTGTACATATGTATTGCATTCATTTTATTTTGTTAATGTGTTTTGTTGTCCGTCTCCCCCTTCTAGACCGCGAGCCCGCCGTTGGGTAGGGACCGTCTCTCTATGCTGCCAACTTGGACTTCCCAAGCGCTTAGTACGGTGCTCCGCCCCCAGTAAGCGCTCAATAAATGCGATTGAATGAATGAATGAATATTTATTTAACTTGTACATATGTATTGTATTCATTTGATTTTGTTTATATGTTTTGTTGTCCGTCTCCCCTTTCTAGGCCGTGAGCCCGCCGTTGGGTAAGGACCGTCTCTCTAGGCTGCCAACTTGGACTTCCCAAGCGCTTAGTACGGTGCTGTGCACCCAGTAAGCGCTCAATAAATACGGTTGAATGAATGAATGAATATTTATTTAACTTGTACATATGTATTGCATTCATTTTATTTTGTTAATGTGTTCTGTTGTCCGTCTCCCCCTTCTAGACCGTGAGCCTGCCGTTGAGTAGGGACCGTCTCTCTATGCTGCCAACTTGGACTTCCCAAGCGCTTAGTACGGTGCTCCGCCCCCCAGTAAGCGCTCAATAAATGCGATTGAATGACTATTTATTTAACTTGTACATATGTATTGTATTCATTTGATTTTGTTTATATGTTTTGTTGTCCGTCTCCCCCCTCTAGACCGTGAGCCCGCCGTTGGGTAGGGACCGTCTCTCTAGGCTGCCAACTTGGACTTCCCAAGCGCTTAGTACGGTGCTCTGCACCCAGTAAGCGCTCAATAAATACGGTTGAATGAATGAATGAATATTTATTTAACTTGTACATATGTATTGCATTCATTTTATTTTGTTAATGTGTTCTGTTGTCCGTCTCCCCCTTCTAGACCGTGAGCCTGCCGTTGAGTAGGGACCGTCTCTCTAGGCTGCCAACTTGGACTTCCCAAGCGCTTAGTACGGTGCTCTGCACCCAGTAAGCGCTCAATAAATACGGTTGAATGAATGAATGAATATTTATTTAACTTGTACATATGTATTGCATTCATTTTATTTTGTTAATGTGTTTTATTGTCCGTCTCCCCCTTCTAGACCGCGAGCCCGCCGTTGGGTAGGGACCGTCTCTCTATGCTGCCAGCTTGGACTTCCCAAGCGCTTAGTACGGTGCTCCGCCCCCCAGTAAGCGCTCAATAAATACGATTGAATGAATGAATGAATATTTATTTAACCTTGTACATATGTATTCTATTCATTTGATTTTGTTAATATGCTTTGTTGTCCGTCTCCCCCTTCTAGACCGTTAACCCGCCGTTGGGTAGGGACCGTCTCTCTATGCTGCCAGCTTGGACTTCCCAAGCGCTTAGTACTGTGTTCTGCCCCTAGTAAGCGCTCAATAAATACGATTGATTGTCTGAATGACTGTTTATTTAACTTGTACATATGTATCCTATCCATTTCATTATGTTAATATGCTTTGTTGTCCGTCTCCCCCTTCTAGACCGTGAGCCGGCCGTTGGGTAGGGACCGTCTCTATGTTGCCAACTTGGACTTCCCAAGCGCTCAGTACGGTGCTCCGCCCCCAGTAAGCGCTCAATAAATGAGATTGAATGAATATTTATTTAACTTGTACATATGTATTGTATTCATTTCATTTGGTTAATATGCTTTGTTGTCCGTGTCCCCCTTCTAGGCCGTGAGCCCGCCGCTGGGTAGGGACCGTCTCTCTAGGCTGCCAACTTGGACTTCCCAAGCGCTTGGGTAGGGACCGTCTCTATATGTTGCCAACTTGGACTTCCCAAGCGCTTAGTCCGGTGCTGTGCACACAGTAAGCGCTCAATTAATACGATTGATTGATTGATTGATTAATAAGGTGCTCCGCCCCCCAGTAAGCGCTCAATAAATACGGTTGACTGAATGAAGCGGTGCATGAATCCGAGGGAGTGCGAGCAGCTGGCTGGCTGGCGCCCAGGCCCCGGTGATGTGGGCGGGGCGGGGCTCGCCGCTGGGCCCCAAGCCGGCCCAGTCGAGGCTCAGGCGGCGTCCTGCAAGCAGCCCTTCTGCCTGCCCGCTGCCAGCCCCACTGCGGGGCCCCCGGGCCCCCCGGGCTCCATGGGGCAGAGAGCCCCCCGACCCTTCTTTCTCCTCCTCCTCCTGCTGCTGCAACCACCCACCGTGCTGGCGGCGGGCCCCGGGGGCGGCCCTGGGCACGGCTGCCAGGAACTAAGGAAACTTTTCCAGCTGCGGCAGGTGGGGTTGGCCAGGGGGCTGCCCGGGACCCCCGGGACAGGTAAGGCCGGCACGAGGAGGCTGCAAGGGTCTCCCCATCCCCTCGCCCCCTCCTCCCCCTCCTCCCTTCTCTCCTTCTCCAGCCCAGCCCGCACCCTCCGCTCCGCTGCCGCTCACCTCCTCCCCGTGCCTCGTTCTCGCCTGTCCCGCCATCGACCCCCGGCTCACATCATCCACCTGGCCTGGAATGCCCTCCCTCCGCACATCCACCAAGACAAGGCCCTACTGAGAGCTCACCTCCTCCAGGAAGCCTTCCCACACTCAGCCCCCTCCTTCCTCTCCCCCTCCGCCTTACCTCCTTCCCTACCCCACAGCACCTGTATATATGTATATATGTTTGTACCGCCAAGCTAGCTCTCTTCCTCCCTTCAAGGCCCTACTGAGAGCTCACCTCCTCCAGGAAGTCTTCCCACACTCAGCCCCCTCCTTCGTCTCCCCCTCGTCCCCCTTTCCATCCGACCGTCTTACTTCCTCCGCCTTACCTCCTCCCCTTCCCCACAGCACCTGTATATATGTATGTACCGCCAAGCTAGCTCTTTTCCTCCCTTCAAGGCCCTACTGAGAGCTCACCTCCTCCAGGAAGCCTTCCCACACTCAGCCCCCTCCTTCCTCTCCCCCTCGTCCCTCTTTCCATCCCCCCGTCTTACCTCCTCTGCCTTACCTCCTTCCCTTCCCCACAGCACCTGTATATATGTATATATGTATGTACCGGCAAGCTAGCTCTTTTCCTCCCTTCAAAGCCCTACTGAGAGCTCACCTCCTTCAGGAGGCCTTCCCAGACTGAGCCCCTTCCTTCCTTTCCCCCTCGTCCCCCTCTCCATCCCCCTCATCTTACCTCCTTCCCTTCCCCGCAGCACCTGTATATATGAATATATGTTTGTACATATTTATTACTCTATTTTACTTGTACATATCTATTCTATTTTATTTTGTTAGTATGTTTGGTTTTGTTCTCTGCCTCCCCCTTTTAGACTGTGAGCCCACTGTTGGGTAGGAACTGTCTCTATATGTTCCCAACTTGTACTTCCCAAGCGCTTAGTACAGTGCTCTGCACACAGTAAGCGCTCAATAAATACGATTGATTGATTATTTATTTATTTTACTTGTACATGTCTATTCTATTTATTTTATTTTGTTAATATGTTTGGTTTTGTTCTCTGGCTCCCCCTTTTTAGACTGTGAGCCCACTG
Organism: Tachyglossus aculeatus; assembly: GCF_015852505.1. Lineage (NCBI taxonomy): Eukaryota > Metazoa > Chordata > Mammalia > Monotremata > Tachyglossidae > Tachyglossus > Tachyglossus aculeatus. Next base: position 26,474,329 of record NC_052082.1, on the reverse strand, counting down.
TTGGGTAGGGACTGTCAATGCATGTTGCCAACTTGTACTTCCCAAGCGCGTAGTACAGTGGTCTGCACACAGTAAGCACTCAATAAATACAATTGATTGATTGATTATTTATTTTACTTGCACGTGTCTATTCCATTTATTTTATTTTGTTAATATGTTTGGTTTTGTTCTCTGGCTCCCCCTTCTAGACTGTGAGCCCACTGTTGGGTAGGGACCGTCTCTATGTGTTGCCAACTTGTACTTCCCAAGCGCTTAGTACAGCGCTCTGCACACAGTAAGCGCTCAATAAATACGATCGATTGATTGACGAGGGGGTCTGCCCCTCGGGGGAGAGGAGGGCAGGGGCAGGGCTTTTGGTGGTTCAGTGGTAGAATTCAATCCTGCCCCGCAGGAGCCCCTGGTTCCATTCGCGGCCAATGCAAAACAGTGCTTTGCACATAGTAAGCGCTTCGTGATGATGATGGGATTTGTTAAGTGCTTACTATGTGCAAAGCACTGTTCTCAGCACTGGGGAGGTGACAGGGTGATCAGGTTGTCCCACAGGGGGCTCACAGTTTTAATCCCCATTTTCCAGACGAGGTAACTGAGGCCCAGAGAAGTGAAGTGACTTGCCAAGGTCACACAGCTGACAGTTGGCGGAGCCGGGATTTGAACCCATGACCTCTGACTCCAAAGCCCGTGCTCTTTCCACTGAGCCACGCTTCTTCTCATAAATGCCATCATTATTATTTTGTCATTCATTCATTCATTCAATCGTATTTATTTATTCATTCATTCAATCGTATTGAGCGCTTACTTTGTGCAGAGCACCGTACTAAGCGCTTGGGAAGTACAAGTTGGCAACATAGAGAGACGGTCCCTACCCAACAGCGGGCTCACAGTCTAGAAGGGGGAGACAGACGACAAAACAAAACATATTAACAAAGTAAAATAAATAGAATAAATACGTACAAATAAAATAGAGTAATAAATACGTACAAACATATATGCATATATCCAGGTGCTGTGGGGAGGGGAAGGAGGTAAGGTGGGGGGGGGGAGATGGGGAGGGGGAGGAGTAGGAGAGGAAGGAGGGGGCAGTGCTTTGCACATAGTAAGCGTGTAATAAATGCTTCATTTATTTTATAATAATGCATCATTATTATTTTGTCATTCACTCATTCAATCGTATTTACTGAGCGCTTACTGTGTGCAGAACACTGCACTAAGCGCTTGGGAAGTACAAGTTGGCAACATCTAGAGACGGTCTCTACCCAACAGCGGGCTCACAGTCTAGAAGGGGGAGACAGACAACAAAACATATTAACAAAATAAAATAAATAGAATAAATATGTACAAGTAAAATAGAGTAATAAATATGTACAAACTCCCGAGGGTCGGCCACCCTAGGGACCCCCGCGCCCTGCCGTGGTTTCATAGCTCCCCCGCCACCACCACTTAGGGAAGAGAAGCAGCGTGGCTTGGTGGAAAGAGCTCGGGCTTTGGAGTCAGAGGTCATGGGTTCAAATCCTGGCTCTGCCAATTGCCAGCTGTGTGACTTTGGGCACGTCGCTTCACTTCTCTGGGCCTCAGTTTCCTCATCTGTAAAATGGGGATGAAGACTGTGAGCCCCCCCGTGGGACAACCTGATCAGAGGTCGTGGGTTCAAATCCCGCTCTGCCAATTGCCAGCTGTGTGACTTTGGGCAAGTCGCTTCACTTCTCTGGGCCTCAGTTTCCTCATCTGTAAAATGGGGATGAAGACTGTGAGCCCCCCGTGGGACAACCTGATCACCTTGTAATCTCCCCAGCGCTTAGAACAGTGCTTTGCACATAGTAAGTGCTTAATAAATGCCATCATTATTATTATAAGGGACGGAACCCTAATCAATCAATCATATTTACTGAGCGCTTACTGTGTGCAGAGCACTGTACTAAGAGCTTGGGAAGTACAAGTTGGCAACATATAGAGACAGTCCCTACCCAGCAGTGGGCTCACAGTCATCACCGTGGGTAATCATGATGCCACTGGGTAAGCGCTCACTATGGGCGAAGCACTCTGTTTTAAGCGCTGGGGAGGCTACAACGGGTTGTCCCACGGGGGGCTCACCGTCTAAAAAATAATGATGGCATTTTGTTAAGCGCTTACTATGTACCAAGCACTGTTCTAAGTGCTGGGGGTGGGATACAGGGTGATTGGGTTGTCCCACGGGGGGCTCACCGTCTTAGTCCCCATTTGACAGATGAGGGAACTGAGGCTCAGAGTCAGTCGTTGGGTAGGGACCGTCTCTGTGTGTTGCCGACATACTTCCCAAGCACTTAGTACAGTGCTCTGCACACAGTAAGCGCTCAAGAAATACGATTGATTAAATGAATGAATGAATGAATGTGGCGGAGGCGGGATTAGAACCCACGACCTTTGACTCCGGAGTCCGGGCTCTTGCCACGGAGCCACGCTGCTTCTCCCTTAGAACAGCGCTTGGCACATAGTAGGAGCTCAGCAAAAACCATGATAAAGAAATCTCAAGTTTTGTGCCTCCTTTCGATAATCAGGTAGGGCGATGGGAGGGGAACCAAGTAATCGATCGGCGTTTGGGATCGAGTCAATCAATCAATTGTATTTATTGAGCACTTACTGTGTGCAGAGCACTGTACTAAGCGCTTGGGAAGTACAAGTTGGCAACATATAGAGACAGTCCCTACCCAACAGTGGGCTCACAGTCTATAAGGGGGAGACAGAGAACAAAACCAAACATACTAACAAAACAAAATAAATAAAATAGATATGTACAAGTAAAATAGAGTAATAAATATATGCAAACATATACACATATATACAGGTGCTGTTGAGCGCTTACTGTGTGCAGAGCACTGTACTAAGCGCATCTATGGAGAACATTGTGTTCAGCCGCTATCTGCTCAGGCATCTGAGGCCCCAAGCCTCCGGACCCAGGCCGATAGCCATGGCAGAAGACCTCAGGGTCGCCGAGGACGCTGTAATAATAGTAATAATAATGATGGCATTTGTTAAGCGCTTACTATGCAAAGCATTGTTCTAAGTGCTGGGGGGGATACAAGGTGATCAGGTTGTCCCACGTGGAGCTCACAGTTTTAATCCCCATTTTACAGATGAGGTAACTGAGGCCCAGAGAAGTTAAGTGACTTACCCAAAGTCACGTAGCTGACAATTGGCGGAGCAGGGATTTGAACCCATGACCTCTGACTCCAAAGCCCGGGCTCTTTCCACTGAGCCACGCTGCTTCTCTAGTACTTCTCTACAGTACAGCCACACTGTATTGAATTGTACTGCCGTATTGTACTTTCCTAGCGTCTAGCACAGTGCTGTGCACAGAGTACACTCAGTAAATTCATTCATTCAATCGTATTTATTGAGCGCTTACTGTGTGCAGAGCACTGTACTAAGCGCTTGGGAAGTACAAGTTGGCAACATATAGAGACGGCCCCTACCCAACAGTGGGCTCACAGTCAAATACGACTGAATGAATGAATGACTGTGGTTGGTTCTCTTTCCATATTCCCGCTTTAGCCCAGGCGAGGTTAGTGTCTTGGGCAAAGTGATTGGAATGGGGTATCCCTTCCAGGAACCATTTCCTCGGGGCTTCCAGGAAAAGTGGACGTAATGAGCTTCATCCTCTGAATGCTGAAACACCCAGACGAAGCATGGTCGGATAGGTCGGGGAGAGGAGGTGATGGAGACAAGAGCATTATGCCTTTTAAACCCGGGGAAGATGAGAGAGATAATAATAATAATCATGGCATTAGTTAAGCGCTTCCTATGTGCAAAGCTCTGCTCTAAGCGCTGGGGAGGTTACAAGGTGATCAGATTGTCCCAAGTGACAGTCCCACAGATGAACCCACAACTTGCCGGCTGCTGGAACCCTGACCGCGCTGTCCGCTCTTGCTCCCGCTAACCTTGGAAGAGCATTGTTAACACTAATGTAGAGAAAAAAATCTTCCTGTCTGCAACCCAATATATCCACCATTTCCACCGTAGAGCCACTCAAGGGATTCCTCTGGCAGATTCTTCCTCCCTTCCCCTCTGTCGTCCTAAAAAAAAAAATTCCAGCTAGCAGAGATAGAGTGAAAATTGGCTTCGACAGAGGAATTAGTGAAAAAGGCTGGTACAGGGATGGGCTGGGCAGGGAAGGGATTGGCCAGTCAGTCGGTTGTGGTATTTGAGCACTTTTGGTGTGCTGAGCACTGTACTAAGTGCTTGGGAGAGTACAATATTACACTAAATGGGCACATTCCCTGCCCTAAATGAACGTGCAGTCTAGAGGGAGAAACTGGAAAGAATGGAGAAGGCTATCACTGATGGAATTCAATTCCATTTATGACTTTTCTTATTAATAATAATAATGGCGTTTGTTGTTAAGCAGTCACTATGTGCAAAGCACTGTTCTAAGCGCTGGGGAGGATACAAGGTGATCAGATTGCCCCACCTGGGCCTCACAATCTTCATCCCCATTTTACAGATGAGGTAACTGAGGAACAGAGAAGTTAAGTGACTTGCCCAAAGTCACACAGCTGACAATTGGCAGAGCCGGGATTTGAACCCATGACCCAATAGTCTTTGTTAAGCACGTACTATGTGCCAAGTACTGTTCTCCTTAAGAGAGGCTCCATCATGGGGCCACTCATGTATTCATTCATTCATTCAATCGTATTTATTGAGCACTTACTGTGTGGAGAGCACTGTACTAAGCGCTTGGGAAGTACAAGTATGACCGAGAAGACTAGGTACTAGTCAGCCTGTGAACACCTGGAATTACAATCGTTTCTCTTTTAAAAATATGCATGCTTCTTGTCTGGGGCCGTATAGCCAAAGCATAAAGGAAGGTTGTGTAGTTTTATGTGTAAGAATGCAGTACTAAGCGTTGAGAGGGTACAATGCCACAATTAGCAGACAACTTCCCAGCTCATTATGGGCAGGGAGCATTTTTGCTAATTGTCATACTCTCCCAAGTGCTTAGTACAGTGCTCCACACAGATACTAAGAGCTCAGTGTGATTGACTGATAGCCAACCCTTCTAGAAAACTAGCCTACAAATCTCCTTTCTCGAATTGCCCAAGGGAGGCCCTAATTTTAGTCAATCTTTGGCTGTGAAAAGCGTTTCATGAACCAATTTGTTGCTCAAAGCTACCTCCTGTGGATTAGGGAATAACAAAGGAGAGAACTAATCAAGAGTTTCACGACAAAGTGCAGTGATATTGGTAACTTTCCCCTGGTTGTTTCTTCCCTGGCTGTGCCAACTGTTCCTTTCACTATCTCTCTGCTTCTCACTTTCCACCTCCAAGTTGAAATCAGTGATTTTTTTGCCCCCTTTCAGGTGCTTCTCAGCTCACATTAACTTTTCTGAGCCTGTAGAAGATTCTGCAAATTAAAAGCCAAAGCTCTCAAAGTTGTGGTGGTGTCCTCCCTGGGACAGGGAGAACAATATCCCCACCTTTCAATTGTGGTGGTGTCCTCCCTGGGACAGGGAGAACAATATCCCCGCCTTTCAATTCAGAGCTTCCTCCACTGATTCTAATTCCTGCACTAAACAAGGAAGGCACTAACCTAACTTCCCATTTTGACCAGAGGAATAAAGGAAAGGAAACGCTCACTGAGGTAAAATACAACCTGTATTTGTGTGTAAAAACCCTTCATGATTGAAATGGACCCCCATCTCAAACACCATTTTGAATTGGGAGGCATGAGAAGGGGTCCTCAATCTCTGAATACCTCTCATGCTTTAAAATACGAATAGTCAATTCTGCCAAAACATCTGCTTTCATTATGCTTTTGATAACAATAATAATAATGATGGTATTTAAGTGCCTACTATGTGCAAAGCACTGTTCTAAGCGCTGGATAGAATGCTTCCATAGAATTAGGGAACTGTCTTCCAGCAACTTTGGTTTGGATACTGTGTGGTGTTGGAAGAAACGCTTTTGTGCATGTAGGTGACGTTGGAAACGTCATGATTTTCTCAATTTTCTAGAATGTGAGGTTCTTCAAGAACACCACTTCCATGTAATGGGAGAGCTTGACTCTCTTTAAAAGTGCCATGAATGAATGTAGTGTATTCCCTCCAACTACCCTACCTGCTCCCCGTTTGTTCAAGTCAATAATGCTGAAGTTGACCAGAAGGATGCATTTAACTGAGGGTAAAGATGATGGAAGAGTCATGACAGAACTGTGTAAAGTGACTGGGCAAACTACTACCCAGTTGGTGTTTGGGCGGCGGCGGTGGGGCCGTGAACCTTAGCCAAAGACCTCTCTGATAATATGATTAGAAGAAATGCTAAACTCCTCTTGGCAGTGGCAGTTCAGATGAATTCTCATGAGAAAGCTCTGTGCTGAATTAAAATCACCTAATACAAAGCCACAGGCACGTGGGAATGTTTGCGACCTAATTTTAACTGTCATTAGCTGGTAAATTGACCACACATGTTTCCTCTTAGGACGAGAGAAGGTGAAACGTTTTCTTTAGCCACCACAGTGGCTTTTTGTTTTCCTTTTCAGAAACCCTTTCTCTTTCCATTTTAATGAAAACAAAGTCCACTTTCTGCTACCTCTACCCTCTATGCTTCCCCCCACCTGAGAAAAATAAGTTATTTGAAAGGATCCCTGGCTTTTGGTGGGGTCTAGGATAAAGTTAACTCCTGACTGTGTCTAAGAAAAGCCTCTATGTGTGTCCAAAGCCTATTATCCTAGCACTGAACTCCACACAAGCTAGGCTCATTCAGATTGCTCACTTGGAAATGTGATGTAATTTTTCTGTATTCTTTTATTTCAAAAAGTCTTTCCATAATTTCATATAACAAGTTCAGGGAGAATGTATCCACAGGCATTCTTTTTATATAACTTTTTTTTTCCTCCACAACACATGAACCTCGGGACATTTATCTTCATTATTATTTATTGCTGCTTGTGTAGAAGAAAATGCCTTATTTCCTTTCCTTAAGAGCAACTGTTATTTAATTTAGAAAACAAATTCTGATTTATCTTTTTTAGATCTCAACTTTTCATTTCTTTCAAAAGGTTTATCTTCATCTCACAGCTTTTTTCTCACCCATTAGTGGTCAATCACTGAGTTACACAGCTTTAAAATTAGACTCCAAAGAGCATCAAAGTACCTCTCAGACAGTAGGGGGTGAGAAAGTGTTGTGCACTCAAGACGATTTTCCCGAGAATTAGCAGATCAATTGTAAATAGCATGATACCGGTTGTTGGCCGTCTACCACTCCGGCATGCACAAAGAAAATAACTTCGATCATTTTAAATTCAAGGATGTCAGAGGACTGTAAAATCTCTGAAGTCATTTGAATATTGAAAACCACCTGCTGTAAATTGGCATGCTTTTATACTCCCTTCCACTTAATATATGGGATTGTTCTAGGATGTTGGGACAAGAATTTAGAGAATTCATCAATCATATTTGAGTTCTTACCATGTGCAACGCATTGTACTGAGTGCTTGGGAGAATACAATATAACAGTTGGTAGACACATTCCCTGTCCTCATAGAGGTCACAGTCTATGAACCTGATTAAAGCAGAGGATTCTAACCCATTTTTATTTCTGGTGCCAAAGAATGCTTCCAAGTTCCCTTTACTATTCTGGGATTCTTTTTGATATAGACTTATTTCATTATTACAGCATTTCTTTTGTGAAAGATAATATAAGACTAAGTTCCTTTTAAAGGCACTTTTCTTTTTTAGCTGTGTTTCCACTATGCTTTCATTATTTTCAGTTGTCAGGTGCTAATGCTTTTTGGCGGGGAGCGGGGGGGTGTCTTTTAGTTTTGCTTCATGGCTCTTCAGGGAAAAGAAGTGTATAGCTTAAATATGTTTATGCTATATATATATATATATATATATATATATATATATATATATTTATATATATTTAAAGGGTGGGTGGAAGATGTGGCCTGGGGTTTCTAGCTTGGACTCACATCCCCATTCCTTTTTATTTTCCTGTTCATTCCAGGACCACATGAGGAAGGATAATTATAATAATAATTGCGATATTTAAGGGCTTTACTATGTGCCAAGCACTGTACTAAGCGCTGGGATAGATCAATATAACCAAGTCTACATGAGGCTCACGGAGTATGTAGGGGGGAGAACAGGTATTGAATCCCCATTTTGCAGATGAGGGAATTGAGGCACAGAAAAGGTAAGTGACTCGCCCAAGGTCACACATCAGATAAGTGGTGGAGCCAATATTAGAACCCAGATCCTCTGACTCCAAGGTCTGCTCTTTCCCCTGAGGTGATGCTGCTTCTAAATCTTGAATCTAGGTGCCTGGAATTGGCAGCAGTAGTGTTTGGGGGAGAGGATTTGTCACACTGAAGTTATTCAGATGCATGGCCATCCTAAGACAAATCTGTCGACACCTGGTTTCCAATAAGAAAAATAAAGGAATGCGTACTGCCTTTCCTTCCAAATATCCAAGATGACATTAGTTGGATTGCAATAATTCAGACTATTCAGATGTGTTAAAAACTGTCTCCCCGCCCCACCGTGTCTTTTCTCTCTCCTCTATGCTTTCAGTCTCTATTCAGAGTTTTTTTTTCCACTCACTAGTTGTCAGTCTTCCAGGGCCCTTGGGCCACTCTCCTCCCTCCACCCCCTCCCCTTTTTCAGTTCCTCTCATTTTGCTTGGTGCTCTGGCTTCAGGCCAGATCGGCTCATTTACCGTTATTTCTCCCTTCTTCTCTCCAATCCCTCTTGCCACTGGCTCAGTGAAGGCTCTCTTCTCTGTTCCCCTCCCCACTCCCTGCTGCCAGTGCAGGGAGTTAGAGGATTTGGCATAAGTGCTTCCATTTAGTAACCAGTTCGCTCTGGATTAAATGGTGTGTCTCACAATTTTGTATTTCTGAACCCCTCATGTCCTGAATCTTTTAGTGATCTTTTTTCTTCAGAGCATAAATCAGTCATTCCAGTCTCGTTCACTGGAATGGCAAGAGTTAGCCAGCTTCACTTTTCAATTAGATTGTTTCTGTTTGCTTACAACGATGAGGATTTGCAGATAATGTCTTTAGGGTCTGAGATAAAAGCATTTCGGTGCTTTTAAAATATTCAAATAGTTTCTTAAATGGTTTCCTCTCTTCCTACCCCCAGTGCTTAATCTAGTGCATGGAACAGACCCTTTAGAGCTCTCACTGCCTTCCTAGTTCCAGGGTTTGAAACGGGCCACACTGGGTTTATAATTAGCCCCCCAGGCTCAAACAAAGTTTGGAATCATTAGTGGGAGGAGCAGCAGTGACTCCCGAGGCTCTCGATGCTAGAAGCAGCCGGAAAAGGAACAGAAATGGAGATGGGGCAGTGGCAGAAGAGGATCCGGCAAAGTCAGAGTAGGAAGAAGTGGAGTAGTAGTAGTCATTTGGGATGTGTCGGGGGTTTTAGAACAGGAAAATGGGAGAGACAGCCCCTCTGACTTTAAGCTCGTTATGGGCAGGGAACATGTCTGCTGCTTTCATTGTCGTATTTATTGAGCGCTTACTGTGTGCAGAGCACTGTACTAAACGCTTGGGAAGTACAAGTTGGCAACGTATAGAGACGGTCCCTACCCATCAATGGGCTCACAGTCTAGAATCTGCTACTTCTGTTGTATTGTGCTCTCCCAAGAGTTTAGTACAGTGCTCTGCACAGTGTAAGCACCCAGTCCATCCCTTTTCCTCCCAAGGTGCCAGCGGCCAGCTCCAAGCTCGATGTGCTTCCCTGTGTTCTGACCTGGTTCTAGGACGATGACTCTAGGGACCTGGCTTATTTATCAAGGCCAGGACTGTGTCAGGGCCTTGCTAGTCCGTTGCTGGCTTGGGAGATAGATATCCCCACTATGGCTCTCATCCCTGGCTTCTGGCTCGTCACTACTTCTTAATGCCTTTCCTCACCTCTCTCCCCCTTCTACCACTTCCCATCAAATCAGTCCTAAGGTACTCTCCCAAGTGCTTAGTACAGTGCTTTGCACACAGTAAGCACTCAATAAAAACGATTGAATAAGGAAAAGATGTAGATGTCTTTAAAGAAAACCCTACACAGTCCTATCCCTCTCCCTGTTTCTCAGCATTTTCCCCCATCTCCCATGTCTTCCATTTTTCTAGATCCTCTCCGAGTCTTTATCTTTGGTTCCATCCCTGGGGAATATCTCAGTGCATTCCTGGATGCTCTTCTGGGATATCTGGAGGCAGTTTCTGAGTGGCTTTCACCTTCTCACCTGATGGTTACCCCACCAGAGAGTGTGGCCCTTCCATGGGCCTACTCTATATACTGGACAGGAGGATGCACGTGACATCACATGTCCTGCCAGGCATGCAATGTAACGTGATGACAGCGTGGGTTCTATATTCCAGAAGAATGAGAATTTCAGATGATCTGTAGAATTTCTCCAGAGGAAGCCTTGAGCCCTCCACTTCCTCCAGAGCTTCTGCATTCCCTTCCCGGGTCAGCGTGAAGTGTGGTGCAGCGTCTGAGCCCCGGAGTTGCGCAGTATTGAAAATAATAAAAAAGATGTAAAATCAGTGGTATTTATTGAGTGTTTCCTGGGTCCAGAGCACTGTACCAAGCACTTGTGAGAATACAAGAGTAAACAGAGACATTCCCTACTCACAACGAGGTTACGGTATCAGAACCAGACCAGGGAAAGGCAGCTGACAAATAGACTATCCAGTGTTAACCAGGTCACTGGGCACCTAACTGCCAGCTCAAAGTCCAGTCTCTGGAAAGTGAAAAGTTGGCCCCATAGTGACAATAAGCTTTCATATTTGTAGGGGTGTTATTTCACACAGGGATTATTCTGGCTATAATTTTATATGAAAGTCACAGATTTGGCATAGTGATATGTTTCTGTGCCTGTGTATCCAAATGGACTGTGTGATTTTTTTTTTCTGTTAATATTGGCGAGGGAAGAATGTGTGGAAGAATTATCGCTATTACAGTGTACATTGTACTCATGCTGATATAAGTATGTAATTTGATCGTTCTGGGTGAGTAGTTTCAGTAAAGTACCAAAATATAACATTTGGACACAATTGGGCCATAATACGCGCTCAATTCCTTAACTTTAATATAATTACAATTTGATGTGGTGAGAAGATTATTGTTTCATATGTCCAAGTTTCTTGATATAGGGAAAGTTTATAAATGCAGTCATTTGTTAAGCAAATACTACCGACTGATCAGCCTTAATGCGCTTTCAAATTTGATACCCAATGAAGTGCTGTCATATCTTGATTTCATTTTGAACTTCAGTGCCAAGGCAATATCTCAGATGTCAAATTCTGATAATAGATTTTAGCAGTTGTGGCCTATCTGATTATAATTGTGATACTTTTTAAGTGCTTACTATTGCCCAAGCACTCCTTGAAGCACTGGGGTAGATACAAGATAATGAGGTTGGGCACCCTCCCTGTCCCACACGGAGCTCACAGTCTAAGCAGGTAGGAGTTGGATTATAATATACTACCTCAGTCCCTAATATGGTTTTCAGCATCTAGTAATCAATCCCCTGTCAGTGGTATTTGAGTGCTTACTCCATGCCCAGCGCTGTAATAAGTGCTTAGAAAAGTACAAGAGAGTCGTAAATTTAAACCTGTCCACAAGGAGCATCACTTAATAAGTATCACCATTATTGTTAATAATAATAATAATAATAATAATAATGACATTAAACACTATGTGCAAAGCACTATACTAAGCTCTGGATAATAACAATGATGGTATTTATTAAGCACTTACTATGTGCAAAGCACTGTTCTAAGCGCTGGGGAGATTACAAGGTGATTAGGTTGTCCCACGGGGGGCTCACAGTCTTAATCCCCATTTGACAGATGAGGTCACTGAGGCCCAGAGAAGTTAAGTGACTTGCCCAAAGTCACACAGCTGACAAGTGGTGGAGCCAGGATTTGAACCCATGACCTCTGACTCCAAAGCCCGGGCTCTTTCCACTGAGCCATGCTGCTTCTGAGCCACTCTGCTTCTAATATAATTAGCAGTAGTAGTAATAAACAGCCTTATCAATCAATCAATCGTATTTATTGAGCGCTTACTATGTGCAGAGCTATGTCCAATACTATGTCCAATAATAAACAGCCTTATCCTTAACAGCCCAAACATTTTGAATAAATTGACCAGGGAATGCTGTGAGTCTTCACAGAGAAAGAAATTAGTTGATGCAGGTTATATTTTATAAATATTGTATATTTGTTTATAAATTTAGAAATCTATTAGTGTGAAATATAGGTAGAGTAGCCAGAAAGGGTCAGAACTGGCTGCCTGGTTACATATCTATCTGTTTAAAACTGACTTTGAGCTATCAGTTACAAACCCCAAAGACATATTCTCTCTCTCTAATAGGAAGATAACACTTTGCAGATGAGGGAATTTAGCAAGGAAGTTGAGTGACTTGCCCAAGATCACACAACAGGTAAGTGGCAGGGGCAGGATTAGAACATAGGTCCTCTGGCAAACCAGGCCCATGCTCTTTTCACTAGTCCACAGTGTTTCAAAGCTATATATAAACATACACATCTATCAACACCACTCTTTCTACTGATCTCAACTCACTTGCTGCCCTGAGATGTGAACTGTGTCCAGTCTGATTAGCTTGTATCTTCCTCAGCACTTAGTGCCTGAACATAGTAAGCACTTAGCAAATACCATTACCAAAAAGAAAAAAAAGAGAGAGAGAGAGAGAGAGAGGAGTCTCTGTTCTTGCTCTGGATTTTCCCGCCTCCATCTCCTAGCTCATTTGGTTTCCCCAGCTTGGACCCCCCTTCCTCCCCAAATCCAACAGACCACATCCCTCTCCATAATGAAGTTCTCCCTAAAATCCCACCTCCTCCAACAAGCTTTCCCTGATTAATTCCCATGTCATGAAACCCAACAACCAACTTCATTCATTCATTCAGTTGTATTTCTTGAACACTTACTGTGTCCAGAGCACTGTAGTAAACACTTGGGAGAGTAAAATAACAGCCACAACTGGCTTTCAGTCTAGGTGGGGGAGAGACAGACCTATAAATAAATGATTTACAGTTGTGTACATAAGTGCTGTGAGGCTGGGAGGGCAGGAAGAACAAAGGGAGCAAGTTGGGATGATGCAGAAGGGAGTGAGAGAAGCAGAAAGGGGGAGCTTATCCTGGAAAGGCATCTTGGAGGAGATGTGCCTTCAATAGGGCTTTGAATGGGGGGAGAGTTATTGTCTGTCAGATTTGAGGAGGAAGGGGGTTCCAGGCCACAGACAGCGGGAGAGGTTGGCAAATTCTGATGATGATAAAACAAGACTAAAAATGTGAAAAAAGTGATGCTGGCAGAAGATCAGGCCAGAGTGGACCACGAGGACTTTGGTGGGGTCCGATTCATTGGGCAAGGAGGGTGGCACATGGGAGCCAAAGGGAATGAATTTTAAAAGCCAAGGTGGGAGGAGAAAATTTGCAGAGGGTGACAGTGGTGGGGCTAGTGATGGGAAGGGAGGGAATGCAGTGGGAGAGCCTGGAGGGATGGGTGCGCAGGGCTTACCTGATGGCCAGGAAGCATCACCAGGGTGGATTGACACTTCTATTTCCTTTCCAATTAAGTGAAGGTCTGGAACCTCGGATTTAATATAAATACCCTAATTCATTGAGTGTACAAATCTGGGTAATTTCGATAAAATTGGGCCTCCAACTTTGGTTCGGGAATCAATCTCCTATTTATATTGGTTGGTCCTCTAAGGAAATTGGTTCAGTCTTACAGTGTTTTGGCTTGTCACCCTTGGAAACCAATTGTGCAATAAATCTAGGGACTGCCTACTTTCCAATCATGATAAGATTAGTAGGAACAACAGTAAGTTCTAACCTGCTTAACAGCAAGTATATATCATAATTCAGCCATATAATAGTAACTTTGGACTCCCTTGGTTAAAGAGACGTTTTACAGATGAGCAAAGAATGAAGCAGAGTAACTTAAATCCAAATACAAATCCATTTATAATCCATCTCTGTATTATCATCATCAATCGTATTTATTGAGCGCTTACTGTGTGCAGAGCACTATACTAAGTGCTAGGGAAGTACAAGTTGGCAACATATAGGGACAGTCCCTACCCAACAGTGGGCTCACAGTCTAAAAGTATTAATTATTCTGAAATGGTTTAAGCTAAAATGTGGGAAGGTATGCAAGGATTTAGGCTTAGAAAGGGTGCAAATGTGATTGCCCTCATTGACCCAGAGGTGATTGGTGCATACGTAATTGGTAGTCCTTTTTACCAATTAATGTGAGTAGCAGAGAGAGTCAGAGCTACCAAGGCAACTGCCTGCGGTGTCATTGCCCTATAACACAGCATCGCCACCATGTTGGGGTTATTTTAATTCTAAATGAGTCCTGCAGGTAAAAAAAAACCTCCACATGCACCACAATGTGCTGCACCCCTTCTGCAGCGAGAACACGGGCAGTGATGCAGAAGACTAGCCCGATAATCAATTCCCACACGTACGCTCTTGGTCTTGAAGTTTTCAGGACCGAGGCTCATCCATCATTCCCAGTGGGAGATTCCATCATCATCCATTCTCAGAATGTCCTTCTGGATGATCAGTAATAACAATCTGATGATTATGGATGATGATGTTATGGACGGCGGTTTTTTTTTTTCCCAACAACAGTCCTGTAACTCTTGGCTTCTGGCCTGGGCTTGACGGTGAGCCTGGCCATGTTCAAGGGCTCAAGAATGTCAGTCGTAAGGATTGGAACTGGAGGCTATGGAGCTGGTAGGGGCAAAGTCAACCTGCAAAAAAACCTCCAAAACTCCCTTGTCATATTTTCCTATCCTATCTGTTTATTATTCTACTAATATCTAGTGATATTTTAGACTGTGAGCCCACTGTTGGGTAGGGACTGTCTCATATGTTGCCATCTTGTACTTCCCAAGCACTTAGTACAGTGCTCTGCACACAGTAAGCGCTCAATAAATATGATTGATTGATTGATAGTGATGTTTATTAAACTTCTACTAGGCATAGTAGACTGTAAGCTTGTTATGGGCAGGATGGCTCAGTGGAAAGAGCCCGGGCTTGGGAGCCAGAGGTCACGGTTTCTAATCCCGCTTCCACCACTTGTCAGCCGTGTGACTTTGAGCAAGTCACTTCACTTCTCTGTGCCTCAGTTATCTCATCTGTAAAATGGGGATTTCGACTGTGAGCCCCATGTGGAACAACCTTGATCACCTTGTATCCCCCCAGTGCTTAGAACAGTGCTTTGCACTGAAGCGCTGAACAAATACCGTCATTATAGCGTACTCTCCAAAATGCTTAGTACAGTGCTCTGCACACAGTAAGTGCTCAATAAATACGACTGACTGATGTGATTTTCTTCATCTCCCCTTCTAATAGGTGACAGATTACTATTCCTGCCATTATTTCAGGAAAGAAAAAGTGCCATTATTATGTGGCAGTGTAACCAATCCCTAGTATTTGAGCACTTTCTGCTTGAGGAGCACTCTATTAAGTGCTTGGGAGAGTCCAGTAGAGCCAATAATAATAACTGTGGCATTTAAGTGCTTTGTGCCAGTGACTGTACGAAGCACTGCGTTGGATACAAGCAAATTAAGTTGGACACAGTCCCTGTCCTGAATGGGGTTCAGTCTTAATCCCCATTTTACATAGGAGGTAACTGAGGTACAGAGAAGTGAAGTGACTCTCCCGAGGCGACACAGCAGACAAGTGGCAGAGCTGGGATTAGAACCCATGACCTTTTGACTCTCAGGCCCGTGCTCTATCCACTAGGCAGTACTGCCTCTTAGACACAATCCTCTCCCTCAAGGAACTTAAAAATGAAGGGTCCAGAAAAGGAAGTAAATATATGTTAACACACCAGACTGCCCTTAGAAATGACTTCATATGATGAGTCTCTGCTCTAGACTTCATTCGTTTTGCCCGAAATCATCGCTTCTGTTTTAATAGCTAGTATCAATATTCGGTTCATTCTGGTTCTTTGGGGGCAGTTTTAGGATGCCACTACCTTGACTTCAGTAAGGAAGGAATCTGAAAATTTGCTCGTTCAGTGTTTTTGTCAGTGGTAGAACTTAATCAGTGGTATTTAGGGCTTACCGTGTGCACGGCACTAGACTTAAAGCACTTGGGAGAGAACAGTACAATAGAATTTGTAGGACATATTCCCTTCCCACAAGGAACTTACAATCTGGTGGGGCAGGTGGACATTAAAATAAATTTCAGGTAGGAGAAGCGGCAGATTGGAAGGCTAGGTACGTAAGTGTTGTAAAGCTAGGGGTGATGTAGCAGAGTGCTTAGAGGGTCCACTTCTTTGTGCATGTGACAGGAAGGTCAGCAAGGAGGCTGGTACAGTAATAATAATAATGGCATTTATTAAGCACTTACTATGTGCAAAGCACTGTTCTAAGCGCTGGGGAGGTTACAAGGTGATCACGTTATCCCACGGGGGCTCACAGTAGTCGAGATGGGATAGGATAAATGCTTTGACCAGAACGGTAGCGGTTTGGATGGAGAGAAAAGAGCAGATTTTAGAGATGTTTCAAAGGTAGAACCGACAGGATTTGGGGATGGATCGAACTGAAATTTGAAACAGGCTGTTCACTAGTGTATTCATTTAATTGCTTCATTTTCTAAGTTATAGAGGAATGCATTTGAGCTATTAAAAGGTACTTAAGTGTAGAACTTCAGCGTGGCTCAGTGGAAAGAGCATGGGCTTTGGAGTCAATCAATCAATCGTATTTATTGAGCGCTTACTGTGTGCAGAACACTGTACTAAGCGCTTGGGAAATACAAGTTGGCAATGTATAGAGACGGTCCCTACCCAACAGTGGGCTCACAGTCTAGAGGGGGGAGACAGAGAACAAAACCAAACATACTAACAAAATAAAATAAATGGACTAACAAAATAAAATAAATAGTGGTCGTGGGTTCAAATCCCGGCTCTGCCAGTTGTCTGCTGTGTGACTTTGGGCAAGTCACTTAACTTCTCTGTGCCTCAGTTACCTCATCTGTAAAATGGGGATTGCCTGTGAGCCCCCCCATGGGACAACCTGATCACTTTGTAACCTCCCCAGCGCTTAGAACAGTGCTTTGCATGTGGTAAGTGCTTAATAAATGCCATCATTATTATTAACTTAAAATCTAATATTTTAATTACCTGCCTAGTTTTCTTTATAAAACCCCTCCAAACCACTTTATTGCGTTGCTATTTGCTTATTTAACATTTTTTTGAATATATATTATTATGGCAGTAAATTTTTGTAAAGTCATTCCCCCTTTCCTATTGCCAGATTTAAAATTGAAGACTGCTCCACATAAAAATAACATCAGTGAAATTAAAACACTTCCACTACTTGAATGCTTATTTCTGCTAGTATGAACTGTAATTGCTTTATAAATATACAATATTTAATATCACTTGTTCTAACCCCTCACTATCTATGAAAATGTACTCTAATATTAGGCATTATGAAATCAATGCTAAAATGCTTATTAATGTCCTGAATATTGACAAAAAGAGACATTGCATTTGTTTCCTGACACACCAGGAAAGAAGATTGAGGATTTGTGCTTGGCTATTAGCTCAGTTATTATCATTACTGTAGCTTATATGAGTTCAGAACTGTAGAAAGTAACCTTTATTTGCCTTGAATTTGTGGTCCAGCAGGGCCCGGGCTATAGACTCTGGAAACCAAATAATTACAGAAAAGCAAACTGATGATTGTAATTATGTTAAAAAAACTCAAAGAAAGGATTAAATTCCTCCTAGGAAATGAGTGAATATTAAAAATAAAAAAGATTATTTTCTAATGCTTCTTCATGCTGATCCACTGTTTCCAACTTGTAACTCTAAGCTCCTTGGTTGGGGCAAACTCTGCCTGGCTCTCAGTCACTTTCCCCAGCCAATATATTTAGGCAGAAGCCTAACTAATGCTTGATAGCCCTGATTTTCAAAAAAAATGGGAAAAGTGGTCAGTGCCTATAAAATGGAGCGGCATTTCTTTCCAACGAAGAACCAGAGGGGTGGTCGGTGACACTCTCTAGAAGTGGAAATGAAGAATACAGCATAAATCACCTGGTTACAACTGCCCTCAAGAAAATGCTGCGGTGAACAAATCATTCACCTCAGGCATAATATTTAATAGAATGCACCCAGTTTTACTATAAAGTGGGGACCTTGTGCTAGCAAATGTAGCATTAAGGAAAATTTGTGTGGCGGTATTCACTGTTTCCAATGCTGTACTGGTGCACACAGACATTTTGTCTGTCACCACATTGCTCTGTGTCCAAGTACGCTAGCATTGTTGGAGGAATGTTCTCTAATAAAGAGCGTTGTAGCCAAAACGCATAGTGAAAACGTGTGGTTCGGTAGCAGTGAGTGTACTAAAACTTAAATGTACTGATTTATTCTAAACCTCTTTATCTTCATCTCCCGATTTTGATCTGTTGGTGATGTTTTCCATTTTCCAAATTAAAAATACTTTTTATTATTGATAATATTATTGTTGTTTATTAAGCTCTATTTGGGTAACAGGCACTGGTTAAGCCTTCTCCCAAGTGCCGGTACGTACTCTCTGAACACAGTAAGTTCTCAATGACTACTATTGTTGGATTGATTGATCCAGTGTTTGGTCACTCTGGGCAGTAGACAGGCAGATACCGGTTAGGTTTATTATCAGAATTTTCCCTTATATTGCACTCGTTACTCTTTGATGCTCTACTTCTGACTCTGATCCTACTGCATGTAGTCTGATTTGTGAACATTTTGAGGACATTAGTATAGAAAGAAAATCTAACATTCCAGTGTATATTAAAATCTATTTCCAGATCTGTCTGCTAATAGCTGGTCACATCTGATGCTAAATTTCCTATCCAAACTTACTTTTCTAAGACTATGTATGGCCAGCTTGATCTGAAACAGGTCCCAGAGTTCATCCTATATTATTCACTCTTTCAGCTGCACCATCTGCCTTGTCTTCCCCGTCCTGCTTCCAGTCCTTCCATTTCCGCTTTTCCTTAGCTTTCTTCTTATGGTTAACTTACAGCGCCCTTTCAAAACTTCTCCCCCAACCGCCCCCACAGAAGGAAGTGGATATGTTTGCAATGAAAACATAAAATTATAGCACCCTAAAGCATAAAATGTAAAATTGGGAAATGGCAAGTTCATTCAAAGAGGATTTTAAAACAACTTTTCCTGGCAGCGATGCAGGACAAAACCTCTCACCACTTCCAATTCAGAGTGCGGGGGCTTCTCCAGGGCCCTGCCCCACCTACCTTCCTGGATTGAGAAGTCTACCCATCCCACTTTGGAGGAGAAACAAAAATGGCTGTCATCACGGTGTCCATGGTGTAGGTAGAGATGATCTGCATTGGAAATTTGTGGGGATGCAAGAGAGTACTTGAAATGGTCTACTGAGCAAAGAAGGGAAATTTGGGTCCGGAATCCTGCCTGCCATTGCATCAAACAGAAACTCCTTATCATCGTCTTTAAAGCGCTCAATCGCTTTGCTGCTCTCCTGCCACAACCCAGTCCACACATTTCACTCCTCTAAAAATGCCAGCCTACTCACTCTACTCAGTCTCATCTATCTTGTCAGTGACATCTTGCCCATGGCCTGGAGCATCCTCCCTCTTAATAACCGACCAACAATTACCCTCCCCTCCCTTCAAAGCCTTTTTGAAGGTACATCTCCTCCAAGAGGCCTTCCCTGATGAAGTTATCATTTCCTCTTCTCCCACTCCCTTCTTCATCACCCTGATTTGTTCCCTTTATTCATCCCCAGACCCACAACACTTAAGCACATTTCTGTAAGTTATTTATATTAATATTTGTCTCCTTTGGACTATAAGCTCATTGTGACAGGGAATTTGTTTACAATTCTGTTATATTGTATTAGCCCAAGTGTTTAGTACAGTGCTCTGCACACAGTAAGCACTCAGTAAATACCATTGATCAGTTTATTAATTGATCACCTCATTTCTCTTTTTACAGCACAAAAGGCTTGAGGTCTTTTTAATGACATTATGTGAGCTTGTAACACATTTGTGTGTGTGTGTGTGTCCATCCGCCCACCCGCTCATGTCTCCTTTGGGTAATTAAAAGGCTTTGAACTCTAGTACCATCAAGTTTAAGAACACAATAGTCATCAGGGGAAGAATTAAGATTCGGGGACTATTTTTGTAAAAGAAATGTGACAAAAATTATATATGTACTAAAAAAGACCCACAAGGTTTTGATTCATTGGATTAATTGAAGCTCTCTGAAGTTCTTCAGTCTGCTACATGACTTTGAACTTTGTTTATATTCCCCAAACACTCTTTAAGATTTGGTCCTTTAGAAATTTAAAAAAAAAAAAAAACAACAAAACATGTTTCGGTAACTATGTATTACAAAATTTGTATGAAATTTTCTCTCCAAAAATAGTACTTTTTGATACCATTTTTATGTAATCTGTTAGACAATAATATACGTTCCTCCTTGGAAATACATTTATTTTGATATAGGGAGTTAGAGAAGCAAATTTAACATTAAAATTTAGCATTAAAAAGGAAGGAAAAGATAACTTTTCATTTGTTTTTTTTTTTGAGAAGTACAGAGGCAAATACATGTCCAACTTCTTAGTTAAATCACAATTTCTTGCCTTATTCATCATATTTGTTTTCCAATCTTCTGTTTTTCATTTCTTTCATATTGGTTCCACCTAAGCTTCTAAATGAATATTCTGGGTTCTCAGAACCGAGAGTGAAGGTGCAGGACACACAAATAGGCAGATTTTCCCACTCATCAGATCTTGGCAAAGGAAGAATCCAAGTAACAAAGGTTTTTGAGAACCTTTTCATTTGTCATGGGAGTTATAGATTTAACAAGGCACAGACTTGTTCATTCAATAATATTGGGCACTTACTGTATGCAGAGCACTGTACTAAGCACTTGGGAGAGTACAGTACAACAATAAATTGACAATTCCCTGCCCACAGTGAGCTTACAGTTGTCTATCCCTTTACAGTGTGTAAAACCATTTTGGACTTCATTTTTTTACCAGTAGGCTATAGGAAAGATTGTCAAAGCCACATTTCTACTCCTGTTTCTTTTTTTCTCCCACAATTACTGTTGTCCTCTTTTAAAGTAGGGGAAACAGGGTTTGAGTCAGTAAATTAAAGCAGCATGGCCTAGTGGAGAGAGTATGGGGTTGGGAGTCAGAGGACCTTGAGGTCATCTGCTAATTGCTAGCTTTGTGACCTTGGGCAAGTCCCTTAACTGCTTTGTGCCTTAATTTCCTCATCTGTAAAATGGGGATTAAATGCCTGTTCTCCCTCCCACCTACACTGTGAGCCTCCTGTGGGACAGGGACTGTGTCTATAAACTGATTAACTTGTATCTATTCCAGTGCTTGACACATAGTACGCACTGAACAGATGCCAAGTTAATAATTGAGTGCATCACTCTTTACATACAACTTTACATGAATTCAAATGGAGTAACTGGGCAAGGTGAAGCATATATGTAATGTATTCCATTTGTAAATGACCTAAGGAAGATGAGTCACTGCATTTTGCACTGCTGAAGCTCTGTGGCCTTTGAGAGGGGAAAATTTCATTTTATTTCCAAGGATGAAAAAAGGTGGATTGTATGGCTAGATTTACACAGGTGTAACAATTAGACATTTCAAGCTGGGTTTTTTCTGCCTTGAACTATTCCAATTTATATGAAGTTTGGCTTGAATTTACTGTATGGCTGCCCGACATCTCACTTTGTTTAGGGTGACTTGTTAATAGTAAAATAAATATCTGAACAAACAGCAGAAACACTTTGAAAATTTTTAGTTGGTTTGCTTTTACGCATAATTCATTCATTCAGTCATTTGTTGAGTGCTTACTGTGTGGAAGGCACCGTACTAAGTGCTTGGGAGAGTACAGCTAGTGACCCCAAGCCCCTGCTGGGTCAGGCCCTACTTTAGAGAAGCAGCGTGGCTCAGTGGAAAGAGCACGGGCTTTGGAGTCAGAGGTCTTGGGTTCAAATCCTGCCTCCGCCAATTGCCAGCTGTGTGACTTTGGGCAAGCCACTTAACTTCTCTGTGCCTCAGTTACCTCATCTAGAAAATGGGGACTAAGACTGTGAGCCCCCCGTGGGACAACCTGATCACCTTGTAACCTCCCCAGCGCTTAGAACAGTGCTTTGCACATAGTAAACGCTTAATAAATGCCATTATTACTATTATTATTGCAATATAGCAGTAAACAGACACATTCCCTGCCCACAATGAGCATACAGTCTAAAGCTCTTATTCTTTTTTCCTGAAACAAAAAATGGCTGGCATGTGAAAGCAGGAAATGTGTCTTTTTCCAGGTCCCGATCTTCAGGTATGTTCATCCAGAGGTCCTACTTGCTGTACCCAAAAGATGGAAGAAAGATACCAAATGGCAGCCCGGCAGGATATTCAGCAGATGCTTCAAACAACAAGTTCTGCTTTGAAGTTCTTAATATCTCGCAACGCTGCTACTTTTCAAGGTAAAATTTTTACGATCCAGTAATCCGACCCAATCAGAGCTACAACTTTCTAGTACCTCCAGAGCCTGCTTCTCCTCTAGTTTGTGCCAATAGCAGTCTGAGCAGAAAAACATCCAGTGGCTTGGCAGGTGTCTCTGTCCACAGAGCCTCTGGCTTCCCTTGGCCTGCATCCTCAGAACCTGCATTTGCTCGTGGCAGGGGTCCAATTCTCTCCATCTGGGTGGGCTTCAAACTCTGATCGTTCTCCGAAGAACCCTCCGGATTATTGTTAGAACTCCCAGGGTAGCTCCAGATGATAGCAAGCTAGTTTAGATGTAAACCACAACTAGAATTAAGCCAGCTGTTGGCTGCGGGCTGGGCTACAGTTAGATGTGGAGGACATTGAACGCACTAAAGTAGACCAACACTGGCCCATTGCAATAGTGCAGCTTGCTTTGGACCGTCATACCCATCAAGGACGTTATTTGCAGGATGATATTTTCCTCCTTCGTAGTTCTAGTGTCCAAAATGGCCTTTACTGTCCACGGCAATATCCTGAAATCTGAAAATGCCTGAGAATAATCACTGCGGAGAGATGTATTTCTCATGCAGATTTCTATCCTCTGCTTTCCTTGGCTCTACCTCCCTAAATTTCATTACTACGATATAAGTTTACATGGTACATTGTAAAATATATACTCTGCTTCGTATTTCAGTAATTTTCTAATAAAATTGTGTGTCATGCAATAGAAAAAGGATTGGCTAACTTAATTCCAGTTTTATTCGGAGTTGGAACCATGTGACTATCTCGTGCTTCTGTTGGAGAAACATTGATTGCTTAATGTGTCAGTAACTGAAGATTTGTGAGTTGAGCAGGCAGCATTCTAAATTGTGGGGAAAAGATGCCCTTTAACTATTTAGGGTTAATGCCTATTGTTTTTTTGTTTGGTCTGAAATTCTCTTTAGTGTTTGTTCCTTTAGACGCACTTGGGGTAGCGTATCAGAATTATTAAAAATATGACTTCTCTCTCCAGTTTGTGGTTCCTAGTGTGGCTTCCACTTCTCTTTGGGTCTCATGCAGCAACCTAGCCCTCTGGCAGGTTTCAGGTTTTGGGATGGGGTGAGAAAGACCTGGTTTGTGTATGCACACAACTGTGAATATCATGGCCTAGCCAGCTCAGGACATTTTCTCAGCTCCCTCATGTGGATAGATGAAATTTCCTTGTTTGTCCGAAGATGGAAATGAAAGGATTTTCAGTTAGGCACACTCAAAGGAGAATGAGAAATAGTCTATTTCACCCAAATTCTAGATTCAAAGTCCACTGCTCCTCAAAATAAAACCTAAATAAACGAGTCCTCTCTGCTCTGTCTCCTTCCTTCTACCTCACCCATCTGCCTCACCTGCTTTTTCAAGAGTCTTCTTTCCAATGAACGATGGCCCATCTAGCATTCTGATTTATTTCATCTTGGGTATGGCTCAGAAAAGCTCTGCCTTCCCCCCAGATTCACTTCTGAACCATTTCTGGTTTGTCTGAGGCCACCAGTTCCTTCTGCTTTTTTATGGTTAGAGGTGTCAAAGCTACCACCTTTCTCCAGGAAGAATACTCAGCATTTCAGGCCCCCCTCTTGGAGGGGCCCTACTCCTAGGAACATCAGCAACAGAGCCTCAAATCCCCAGTACAGTAAAGGGATTGCCAAATCAATCAATCAATCAATCGTATTTATTGAGCGCTTACTGTGTGCAGAGCACTGTACTAAGCGCTTGGGAAGTACAAGTTGGCAACATATAGAGACAGTCCCTACCCAACAGTGGACTCGCTAACAAAATAAAATAAATAGAATAGATATGTACAGGTAAAATAAATAAATAAATAGAGTAATAAATATGTACAAATGTTCTGACTTGAATTGTAAATGCAGTAGAAAACTTAGGAAGCTGAAAGTAGACAAGTAGAAGGAGCATAAACTAGTGTAATAGATTTTTCCATTTTTTAAAAACTCTCTAAAGCAAATGGGGAAGCAGCATGGCCTAATAACAACAACAACAATAATAATAATGATGGCATTTGTTAAATGCTTACTCTGTGCAAAGCACTGCTCTAAGCACTGGAGGGGATACAAGGTGATCGGGTTGTCCCATGTGGGGTTCACAGTCTTAATCCCCATTTTACAGATGAGGTAACTGAGGCTCAGAGAAGTTAAGTGACTTGTCCAAGGTCACATAGCAGACACTAGAACCCATGAACCCTGACTCCCAAGCACATGCTCTTTCCACTGAGCCAAGCTGAAAAAAGCACAGGTTTGGGAGTCAGCGGACATGGATTCTATTCCCGGCTCAGTCAATTGCTTGCTTTGTGACATTGGGCAAGTCACGTCATTTCTCGGTACCAGTTTCTTCAGCGGTAAAATCAGGATTCAGTAGCTGTTTTTCTTTCTACTTTGAGTGTAAGCCCTGTGTGGGATAGAGACTGTATCTAACTTGATTATCTTGTATATAGCCTAATGCTCAGTGCTATGCTCGGCACGGAGTAAGCGCTTAACAGATATCACAAATATTACTAATGCAACCATTCTGGGTGTTTGCACGTATGGTCTGGTGCTAACAGTTGATTGTTAGGAGTATGAAGGCTCCTAATGTTATATATGAAGTGTGGAATAAATGGGAAAATTCTGTTGGTGAAACTGGAAAGGGAAGAGAGTAAATTAATGTAACAGAACCAGGTCTGAGGCTAAAAGGACTACGAATAATTCCAGTCCTCTGGAAAAAAGAAGTCAGAGGAGGCATTATTGAATCACAAATTGGAGTGAGTCTTAAACATCTGAAGAAAATTGTGACAGCTGATAAATTCTGAAGAAGTTACTGTTAAATCATCCATTTTTCAGCCTGATAATCAAGCCTCATTAATTTTGTTCAACAAATGTATCATCCAGGCAAGCAACAATAAGCAAATGTGATCATGACAAAACACCAGGCATTTATCAAACAGAGAGACAAATGATTGATGCTCATTGGCTTTTTCAGTAGGAAGTGCTCACAAAAACAAATTTACCAAACTGAGGTAGCATCTGGCGACATCTTGCGATGTTTACACACAAACACGAGTCCAACTCAAACCACGTTGGCGGCCAAGGAGTGGTAAGGAATTCAAACACGATTTAAAGTATTGGTTAGAGAATAATATTATTGAGTATCCTTTAGCAGTTTTTAGCACAGAAATTGGTTTATCTATGGTACAAAAAGGAAAACTGTTTTGTGAAGAGGGCTGATCTTCATAGTCACACTTGACACTGCTGATAGTGAAGTGCTATCCGTGTGTTTGGATGTAGCTGGGAACACCTCTACCCCCTCCCACACGGTTTACTAGTAAGGCTAGATCGTTGCTGGGGCTAGTGGTTGTGCCCCACATTGGGTCTGGGTGTCTATTTTCAATCCCGCAGAAAGCCGAGTGTGTTTTCTGTCCCTCGGTGTTGGTGATCTTCGTCCTTGCTGAGTTGTTGAGATTGGTTCCTAGATGGTGCTGATGAAACCGCTCCAGGAACAAGGTGTCTCATCTCTAGAGAAGCGGCGTGACTCAATGGAAAGAGCCCGGGCTTTCAGAGGTCGTGGGTTCTAATCCCAGCTCCGCCGCATGTCTGCTGTGTGACCTTGGGCAAATCACTTAACATCTCTGAGCCTCAGTCACCTCATCTGTAAAATGGGGATTAAGGCTGTGAACCCCACGTGGGACAACCTGATCACCTTGTATCCCCCCTCAGTGCTTAGAACGGTGCTTTGCACATAGTAAGCGCTGTACTAAGCGCTTGGGAAGTACAAGCTGGCAACATATAGAGACAGTCCCTACCCAACAATGGGCTCACAGTCTAAAAGGGGGAGACAGAGAACAAAACCAAACATACTAACAAAATAAAATAAATAGAATAGATATGTACGGGTAAAATAAATAGAGTAATAAATATGTACAAACATATATACAT
The DNA here is from genome assembly GCF_015852505.1 of Tachyglossus aculeatus. Taxonomy (NCBI): domain Eukaryota; kingdom Metazoa; phylum Chordata; class Mammalia; order Monotremata; family Tachyglossidae; genus Tachyglossus; species Tachyglossus aculeatus. The sequence continues at coordinate 26,447,889 of NC_052082.1, read as the reverse complement.
ATATACAGGTGCTTTGGGGAAGGGAAGGAGGTAAGATGGGGGGATAGAGAGGGGGAGAGGAAGGAAGGGGCTCAGTCTGGGAAGGCCTCCTGGAGGAGGTGAGCTCTCAGTAGGGCCTAACAGATGGCTTAACAAACGCCATCATTATTATCATTAGTAGTAGTAGGTCTATGTCTGTCAGACATTTGGGAAGTGGCTGAGCGAAGGAGCCACCTTCCTCCTGCCACCAAGGGCCCTATTCCTGACATGCCCTGTGTACCGAGCTGGGGATGAAAGTTGCTGCCGTGTGACATCCAGAATGCATCCAGCCCAGCTCCCCACCACGCCACCAAGGAGACTCCATCCCGTCCTGCCTTCCACCACCTTGGCTGGAAAGGAAAGAGCAGCTTCAGCATGAGACTTCCACAAAACCTCACTGAAGCCGGCGGCTCCTGTAGCGGTACCGTGGCTATGGGTGTGCCTTGGACTCACAATAATAATGATAATAATAATAATAGCATTTATTAAGCGCTTACTATATGCAATGCACTGTTCTAAGCGCTGGGGAGGTTACAAAGAGATCAGGTTGTCCCAAGGGGGGCTCACAGTCTTAATCCCCATTTTACAGATGAGGGAACTGAGGCACAGAGAAGTGAAGTGACTTGCCCAGAGTCACACAGCTGACAATTGGCAGAGCCGGGATTTGAACTCATGACCTCTGACTCCAAAGCCCGGGCTCTTTCTACTGAGCCGCGCTGCTTCTCTGCAAGGAGCCAGAAATTCTGCTCCTCTAGACACAGCACAACTGCTGATTTTTGTGGGGATTTTGTGTATTTGTCTTTGTCTCAAGTTGTTTTAGTGTTCTGTTGTTTCGTTACTCGTGATGTGTCTGTCTTCAATCTTCTCTCCAGCGTGGCTCAGTGGAAAGAGCACGGGCTTTGGAGTCAGAGGTCATGGGTTCAAATCCCGGCTCCGCCAACTGTCAGCTGTGTGACTTTGGGCAAGTCACTTAACTTCTCTGGGCCTCAGTTCCTTCATCTGTAAAATGGGGATTAAAACTGTGAGCCCCCACCCCCATGGGACAACCTGATCACCTTGTAGCCTCCCCAGTGCTTTGCACATAGTAAGCGCTTAACAAATACCATCATTAGTATTATTATTCTCTCCCCAACCTTTATTCTTAGACTGTGAGCCTCCCAAGGAATCGATCATATTTAGTGAGTGCAGAGCACTGAACTAAGTGCTTGGGAGAGCGCAATACAACAGAATTAGCAGACATGTTCCCTGCCCACAAAGAGTTTACAGTCTAGAGGGGGAGACAGACATTAATGTGAATATTGATACAAATAATATGAGGAATAATTCCAACCTGTGTATTCTCTCCCAGTACTTAGTACAGTATCTGCACACAGCTCTTAATAAATGCAATTATTGCAGCTATAAACCTTCCTCTTGGAATGACACTTTATTCCTGGTTGCCACCACATGAGGTCTTATGGCCTCACAAACCTGTTTTAGACTTTCTAATTCTCTTAAGAAACAGCACGGAAAGAGCACAAGCCTGGGACTGTGGGGATCTGGGTTCTAATCCCAGCTCTGTTCTCTTGCCTACTGTGTGACCTTGGGCAAGTCACTTAACTTCTCAGTGCCGCAGTTTCCTCAGCTGTAGAATGTGTATTTAATACCTGTTCTTCCTCTGCATGGAGCAGTGAATGGTTCTGACCTGATCATCTTGTTTTTGGTTGCCAATCGATCAATTGTATTTATTGAGCACTTGCTGTGTGCAGAGAACTGTACAATGTAACAGTATAACAGAGTTATAGACAAAGTTAGACAAATTCACTGCCCACAACGAGCTTACGGTCTGGAGGGTGAGATACTGCACCCCATCTCATCTATCTTGCCACCAACCCCTTTCCCATGTCTTCCCTCTAGCCTGGAACTCCTTCCCCAATCCATATATGACAGACTACCACTCTCCCACCCTTCAAAGTGTTACTAAGGTCACATCTCCAAGACGCCTTCCCAGATTAAGCCCTCTTTTCCCCAGCTTGCTCTCCCTTCTGTGTAATTTCTCTGCACTTTAATCTGTGACCCGGACATTTGATATTTGTCACCCCACCCCCTGCCCCACAGCACTTATGTACATACCTTTAAATTAAATATTGTAAATTACTGATTCATATTGATGTCGGTCTCCCCCTCTAGACTGTAAACTCATTATGATAATAATAATAATAATAATAATGGCATTTATTAAGCACTTACTATATGCAAGGCACTGTTCTAAGTGCTGGGGAGGTTACAAGGTGATCAGGTTGTCCCACGTGGGGCTCACAGTCTTAATCCCCATTTTATAGATGAGGTAATTGAGGCACAGAGAAGTTAAATGACTTGCCCAAAGTCACACAACTAAGTGGAGGAGCCTTGATTTGAACCCATGACCTCTGACTCCAAAGTCTGTGCTCTTTCCACTGAACCATGCTGTTAGGAGCAGGGAACGTAACTGCTAATTCTGTTGCATTGTACTCTCCCAAGTGCTTAGTACAGTGCTCTGCGTGCAGTAAGTGCTCAATAAATTTGATTGAGACAGACATCATTATAAGTAAATAAATTGCGGATAAGCACACAAGTGCTGTGGGACTTGGGGAGGGATGAATAAAGGGAGCAAATCAGGATGATGCAGAAGGGAGTGGGAGAAGGGGAAATGAGGGCTTAGGGAATGCCTCTTGGAAGAGATATGCCTGCACTGTGGCTTTGAGGAGAGTAATTTTGGGAGAGTGATTATCTGTATGTTGCCAGCTTGTACTTCCCAAGCGCTTAGTACAGTGCTTTGCACACAGTAAGTGCTCAATAAATATGATTGATTGATTTTAGTACATGAAGAAGGAGAGCATTCCAGGCCAGAGGCAGGATATGGGCACATAATACTTGCACAGAACCTCTGGTTGTATGCAGGATTTCCGGGCATAGGCTGGTATATAGCTATCTTTCTTCAGACTTACTGCCAGATTACAGTGTTGGGCTAAATTTTAGAGCAATTTAGAATCATTCCTGTATATTTCTATACATGTGTCCATGTGTCTCTAGAAGCCCAGTCATCTGCGTGTAGACTTTAGATGATGATCTAAGTGATATGACTTGGAAGAGGGATTGGGTCCAGTGATGTGTCTATTAGTCATTTCCCAAGGGGGGCTTAGCTTTCCCCTCTCTACTTTCCACAAGCTTTCCATAAGTACTGAGCTTGTCAGATAGAAATGTGTGCAGGAGGTATGGTGGGAGTGGAGGTGCAGGCTACTGTCTCTTTGGAGAACGCTGGGAAGAGGAAGAGCATCTGAAGGTGTGCTATATCATCGTCAGTGACTCAAACTGGAAAATAATGGTGTCCCAACTGGAAAATACAGTTTTGCACTAATTCCAATTGGCCTTGAACTTCACTTGCAGATTTTTGAACTCTATATAACTATTGCTGTTGTATCCTCTTCTTTTCATGGAACTAATGATAACATTTCTTTGAAGCCAGTGGTTATATTAGGCAGGAGATTCAATGGCTGTGGTGTATAGATCTTTTCTTGGGCCAAAGCTAAACGCTTTATTGATAGGGGAGAGAGATAAGTATTCTTTACATAGAATGAAGTCTAGAGGAATAAAAAGTATGAAGGAGACTGCAAAACAAACACACCAGCTCAGCAAATGACTGACGTACAAATGGATTATCCATTACTTATATGATTTGAATGCAAGTATTAAGGAAAGGATTAAAATACACAAGTGCTAAGGGTGTATGATGTTCTGACCTATCTGGAGTATTGTGAATTAATTGATAAAAGTTTCCAGGAGGAGATTGAGTTTTAGGAGGGCCTTAAAGATAGAAAGAGCTTGTCTTACACTGTTGAGTCGTCTCCGACCCATAGTGACACCATGGACACATCTGTTCCAGAATGCCCCACCTCCATCTGCAATTGTTCTGCTACTGCATCCATAGAGTTTTCTTGGTAAAAATGTGGAAATAGTTTACCATTGCCTCCTTCCGTGCAGTAAACTTGAGTCTCTTCCCTCGACTCTTTCCCATGCTGTTTCTGCCCAGCGCATGTGAGTTTTGACTTGTAGCAGATTGCCTTCCACTCACTAGCCACTGCTCAAGCTAGGAATGGAATGGGTATGCCTCTGCTTGACTCTCCCTCCAGTAGTCGAGACCGGTGGAGTATTGGAAACTCTCCAGGTGTGACCCTGAGAGGGGGAGAGAGAGAGCGCTAAGGTCTCCATATTTGGGGGGAAGGGAAGGGGATTCCATCCTGGGGAGAGGCAGCCTGAAGTAGAAGTTGGAGGTGGGAGAGTTGAGAGCCAGGTACAATTAGAATATTAACATGGAAGGAGAGAAGCTTGGGAGTGGTGAGTGGAGAGCTGATGTGTAAGATGAAGACAGCTGGCGGAGTGTCTCAAAGTCAGCAGTAAGGACTTTCTGCTCATTGCGGCAGGAGATGGGTGATAATTGAAGAGTTTTTTGTTTTGTTTTTAAGGAGTAGACGGTGTTCCTCCCAATGCAGCTCCACTGGGAACAGGAGAAAATCGAGTTCCCAAGCAGCTGCTGTAGGATGAAGTGAAAGAGGGCACACAAGCCGGGATGGAGAACAAATGTTTTAAAGCCATGGTAAAACACAGTTGGAAACAATGTGGTATAACAGATGGCTCTTGGGAAACAAAGCAGCAAAGCAACAAACAAGTAAAATAGCCCTGAGAGGATTTTCTTCTTCTTCAGGAAGGTTGTGTATTTTAAGAGTCACCCTCGAAAACAGTGATTGGTCTGCAAGTGGTAAACGCAGCAAGCTACACACTATTTGGGATGGATTGTCAATTGTTCATTAGTCTTTTGGGCTACATTTGCCTTCATGATTAAGAACTCATATTCAGTAGCATTAGCTTTGAAATACCCATGCCCCCACTGAAAAAAAAAAACCTCAAGAAAAAAAAGACTATAGCAGTAGGAGTCTTATATTATGCTGTGTAGTCATTTCTGTCCCATTGCGATACCATGGACACATCTCTCCCGGAACGCCCCATCTCCACCTGCAGTCATTCTGGTAGTGTATCCATAGAGTTTTCTTGGTAAAAATAGGGAAGCGGTTTACCGTTGCCTCCTTCCACGCAGTAAACTTGAGTCTCCACCCTCGACTCTCTCCCATGTCCCTGCTGCCCAGCACAGGTGAGTTTTGACTTTTAGCAGATTGCCTTCTACTCGCTAGGCACTGCCCAACCTAGGAGTGGAATGGGTATGCCTTTGGTTGATTCTCCCTTCTGTAGCCGAAACTGGTAGAGTACTGGAAACTCTCCAGGTGTGATCATTCATTAATTCATTGTTGTATTTATTGAGCGCTTACTGTGTGCAGAACACTATACTAAGTGCTTGGGAGAGTACAGTATAACATTCCCTGCCCACAATGAGCAGAGAACCAAGGTGGGATAGCTTTTCAGCTATTCCTATGGTATAGGCTCAAGTGACATGCTGACACTCATTCATTCATTCATTCAGTCGTATTTGTTGAGTGCTTACTGTGTGCAGAGCACTGTACTAAGCGCTTGGGAAGTACAAGTTGGCAACATATAGAGGCGGTCCTACCCAACAACGGGCTCACAGTCTAGAAGGGGGAGACAGACAACAAAACGAAGAATGTGGACAGGTGTCAAGTCATCAGAACAAATAGAATTAAAGCTAAATGCACGTCACTAGCAAAATAGAGTAGTAAATATGTACAAGTAAAATAAATAGAGTAATAAATCTGTACAAACATATATACAGGTGCTGTGGGGAGGGGAAGGAGGTAGGGCGGGGGCGATGGGGAGGAGGAGAGGAAAAAGGGGGCTCAGTCTGGGAAGGCCTAGACACTCAAATCAACCGTATGCTTACTGTGTGCCAAGCCCTGTACTAAGCACTTGACACACCCCATACTTAAACCGACATTAGTGTTAATAAACGACCATAGTTTGTATCAATTTTTCCAGAGGTGGTAGTTTGCATTGCCCCTTTCATCCACTCTTTTTGGGGTCCTATGGAAAGTGTTCGTTCCCAATAGTTTCAATTCAATATTTTTTCATTCTTTTTTACATTTAAAATATCTAGTTTGCATAATCAGAAGTATTAAAAAGCCCCTTCTTCCAGTAAATGTTTTATCATCTTTATATCTGCTTTTAATAGAACCTTATAGTTCCTTTTTATTTTGGATAATCAATTAATGACATGTGGTAATAAATATACACCTCAAAACTTCCTCTGACTAGGGGAAGAGAACCCCAAGGGAAAAAAGTATTAAGCCATCAAGTATTAAGCTCTTTTTAGTAGACATTAAGATACTGTGAGAAACAAGAGGTCTCTCCTATAGGAAGGTGAATGGAAAATAATTCATGTCTTTATCAATATTTTACTAAAAATATATACCAAGTAATACTGCAGCTTTCATACAAAGGTGGAGGGCTTGAAAAAATGATATCTTAAATATGCAGCATGCCATAATAAAGAATAATGGTATTTGCTTTCTTTTCTTATAGTATAGGATGTTTTGTGAAATAACTTGCTTATTAGTAGAATTTAACTAGATACAGAAGAGTATTTATTTCCTGCACTGTTCTACTATTATCTTTATATTGCTATATAAAGATATTCCTGTGCAAAATACTCTATTGTAGATCCACTTTTGCTAGCTAAATGATTGCCCTGGAGATTTGTTAATGGGTATTCATCCATCTTTGATATATTTATACCTGTATCTTGGACTTCTCCTGAATGGTTTCAAGGGCAACACTGCCAACTAATCAACACAGTTTTGATTTCCATCATCGGCTTAGTGACATCTAACTGCATGTGTTCATCTACTTTCAGTGATGATTGATTCAATCTAATATACAGTAATCGCTCACTTTCAATTTTTGCAAGTATATCAACAACAAATTGGTGAAGCAGGGAATACCACTTCATTATAAAATGGTCTTTATCTTTCATAAAAAGCTAATGGTCCACTGCAGATAGTTTCTTTATTGGTCATTCACTAGCCTACTCCCTACTCCCTACTTCCTACTCCCTACTCGCTTTCTATTCACAGCCTTTCTCTCTCATTATCCATCCACCACAAGCCACCCATCTCCTTGTAACCATTTACTGACTCACACAACCTTGGTTCACCCAACAGAGGGAAGGGGCTGTATGCCCCAGGGTAAGAATAAGAAGAACTTTCCGCAAAGGGTGGCGGTGGTGAAATAGACCATACTCTGCCCACTTGGATTTGGTATCACTTCCTTCCCCCAACTAACATTATCCTCTCCCCCTTCTTTCTTCTCACCTGCTTTTCCCTCCACCATTCCCAAACATGACTGCTAATGTTGGTGATGATTATGGTATTTGTTAAGTGTTTACTAAGTGTCAAGCACTGTTCTAAGTGCTGGGATAGATACAAGATGATCAGGTCAGAAGCAGTCCTGATCCCACATGGGGCTCACAGTCTAAGTAGGGAGGGAGAATAAGAACTGACTCCATTTTACAGATGAGGAAACCGAGGCACAGAGAAGCAAAGTGAATTTCTGAAAGTCACACACCAGACAAGTGAAAGAGCCAGGATTAGAATCCAGGTGCTCCAATTCCCCAGGAAGATACTGCTTCATTAATAAAGCAACCATAGGATGTTTTGTCATCTTTATATCTGCTTTTAATAGAACCTTATAGTTCCTTTTTATTTTGGATAATCAATTAATGACGTGGTAATAAATCTACACCTCAAAACTTCCTCTGACTAGGGGAAGAGAACCTTATAGTTCTCTTCTCTTATGGTATAGTTCTTTTATAGTATAGGATGTTTTGTGAAATAACTTGCTTATTTGTAGAATTTAGATACAGAAGAGTATTTATTTCCTGCAGCGTTCTACTATTATGTTATCTTTATATTGCTATATAGAGCTATTCCTGTGCAAAATTCTCTGTTGTTAGACTCATTCTTGCTAGCTAAATGATTGCCCTGGAGATTTGTTAATGGGTAGTCATCCATCTTTGATATATTTATACCTGTGTCTTGGACTTCTCCTGAATGGTAAGGGCAACACTGCTAACTAATCAACACAGTTTTGATTTCCATCATCGGCCTAGTGACATCTCGTAAGTGAATGTATTCATCTACTCTCAATGATGCTTGATTCAATCTAATGTACAGTAATCGCTCACTTTCAATTTTTGCAAGTATATCAACAACAAATTGGCGAAGCAGGGAATGCCACTTCATTGTAAAATCGTCTTTATCTTTCATGAAAAGCTAATGGTCCGCTGCAGATAGTTTCTTTATTGGTCATTCACTAGATGGAACCATTTGATTAATGCCAATGCAAAACCATCTCCTCTAGGATATATTATTGGATATGGCAAGACATTACAAGAAATCAGTCAATCAAGCAATGGTATTTGTTTAGCACTTACTGTGTGTGGGGTACTGTACTAAATACTTGGAAGAATATAGTACCCTAGAGTTGGTTAACCTGATCCCTACACACAAAGAGCTTACAAAAAGGGAAAGACAAGTTACAGATGGGGGAAAGGCAGAATAAAAGGATTTATATTTAGTGTTGTGGATCTGGGAATGGGGTGAATATGAAAGTGTTTAAGAGGTACACACCCATGTACATAGGAGAAGCAGAGGGGAGGATGAATAGGTTAGGGGTAAGATGGATTAATCAGGGAAATGTGTGAAAGTGAATTTCAGTGAAGTGTAGGTTCTGGATTACAATAAGAGATTAGTTAAAGTAGGACAGGAAGAATTGCTAATGGTGAGGAGTTTCTGTTTGATGTGGATAAGGATAGGCACCGATTGGAGTTTTTTAAGGAGTGGGTAGATATGGACTGTTTTTGTTGTTTTTTAAGACAAATGGCCTGTTCAGAAGAATGAAGTATGGAGTGGAGTGGGTAGAGAGTGGAGGCAGAGAAGTCAGGAGAAATCTGATGCCATAGTTAAAGTGGGCTATAAATGATTGATCAGCACAGCAATTTGGATGGAGAAGGGATAGTCTAGACAAATCGTGAAGGTGGAGTTAACAGAATTCGAAGGCAAACTGTATGGGTCAAATGAGAGAAATGAGGCAAGGTTAATAGGCTTCTGAGACAGGGAGGATAGTTGTTTTCTACAGTGATGGGAAAGCTGTGGGAAGAACAGCTTTTTCTTGTCCTTCTATCTCTGTTAATAATAACAATTATAATCTCTGTTAATAATAATCTGTTCATCATCATCATCATCTCTGTTAATAAACCTCATTAGTTTAATTTCCAGTTTGTGAGAAGTTTAATTCCTACTTTCCTCCTAAATACTCATTTTGGTGGTTATCCTTCCATTCCTGAAGTTGTAGCTTCATAATTTAAGAATTCCAGAGCCTTCCCTTGTTCTTGCAAATGATCACTTTGTTATTTCAATGCTATTGTCCATCCATTTGTCTAACGGTATCCAAAATTGGAAATGACATGCAAAAAAAATCCTCTAATAATGCCTTTTTAAATTCAGTGCTACTTAATTGTGGCTCTGTGACGTTTCCAGGGGTTCTCAGTCCTAAATCCCAGATGAAAGAGCTCACAGAATCACCTTAATAGTGTCTGAAGGCTTGTTATCCTCCGTGGGATTTCAAACTCTTCAGCACTTACCTTCTAGGGCTGGAGAGGTTTGGGGAACTCTTGACTATCACACCCCAAATCCTTGCACTACCTATGGCTGTCACCATCTCTTGTTTTAAGCGCAGTTGTCTCCGAAAGGTGAAAGGATCACTCCGGGACTAGCCTATCATCTGCCTCTTGGAAATGGCTGTAGGAACCTCACATAAAAAGTTCTCCCTCCCCATCCCATGGCTTCCCAAGTCTGCACGTCTCCCGGCTCCTGGAACAGACAACAAATCAGAGACCTTAATAATGGTAATAGTCTTCTTGCAAGTACTCTCAGGGCATTAAAACAGAATTCTAGTCCAAACTGCTTTTCAACGATCATAACACAATTACAATAATGCACAATCCTAGGTTGTCTCTTTCACAACTGTTGACCTGCTTCATAAGATTTTATTTCTCTCTACATTAGTATCATCTCTTACCCTTTCATATTTTTGTATTGCTTATAGCCAAGTTACTCTCATGTATTCACACTATCATAGTTAACGTCAGGAGAATAGGCACTTACTGTTGACTGTGAGCCCTTTGTTGGGTAGGAACTGTCTCGATATGTTGCCGAATTGTACTTCCCAAGCACTTAGTACAGTGCTCTGCACACAGTAAGCGCTCAATCAATACGATTGAATGAATGAATGAATTTATCTCAAAGAGTTTCTCATTTTTATCGTTTAATTCCTAACTAAATTCCAAAAGAGTATTGGAATTCTAGACACATACCAACTGAATTTAACTTGTAGCCTATCCCATATTTTATGTGATTGCAATTTTTAAAATGTAATCTACAGGTAAAAAAATCCTTCTCAAGATCCAAGTTTTCAATGCGATCCTTAGAGCATAGTATGTTCATATCATTTAACAGTAATTTTAAAAGTAGCCCTTGTAATTGTGGTGATATCACTCAGTCTCCTAAAAATTGTTATCAATCAATCAATCAATCAATCATATTTGTTGAGCGCTAACTGTGTGCAGAGCACTATACTAAGCGCTTGGGAAGTACAAGTTGGGAATATAATTATCATTAGGTTATTATCAGTTCTTGCAAGCAGTGATTATCCATTCGTAAACATGATTTTCTTTGGGCAAAAAGGAATATTAAAAAACTCCTGCATATGAGTAAATGCATGTTCTCCCTCATACTTAGACTGGAGCCCCACGTGAGATGGGACTGTATCCAACCTGATTAACTTTGTATCTACCCCTACGCTTAGAACGGTGATTGTCACATAGTAAAAAATACTCTAACAATAACGACAATAATAAGTGTTTGCTATCATTTTCCTAGACCTAGATGTTGATATAGTTTGACACCATTCTGACAGTACTATAACATTGTTAATGCTCCTGGTGCTTGTTTTTGAGAAACTGCTGAGATTTTGTTTTTTTCTATTAGAATCAAAATATCAGTGTTGGTGCCCTCGTAATCATGATTTCTACCTGTCATATAGCCCCCCTAGACTGTAAACTCATGTTCTAGACTGTAAGCTTGTAAATGGCAGGGGATATTTCTACCAACTCTATTGTGATGTAGTACAGTGCTCAGCACACAGTTAGCATTCAATAAATTTCTTTCTATTCATGCTATGCCTTCTAATATGAATATCACTTTTTTAAAGTAAACATGTAAAATGTCATTTTTCCATGCAAAATTTGTAATGTACATTTTAAAGAAGTTAAATTGCTCGATGCCTTATAATCTTGTCTCTTTGGGTCATTTGTGTTTTTACTCTTATATTGTATTTAGGTCTTTACTGCTGACCACTACCTTCCTAAATATTCTACAATCTAAATTTACTTCATTTAGAGGTAAATTAAATTAAATTTTTTATTTCACTGCCACCTCATTTAATACACTTCACTCAGTTTCTGTTCAGATTTCCTATCCTGCTCTCTGGTGATGAACATCAAATCAATACCTTATCAGTATATACTTTGGTATCTTTCAAAGTATATACTGAAGCAGCGTGGTTCAGTGAAAAGAGCCCGGGCTTTGGTGTCAGAGGTCATGGGTTCAAATCCCGGCTCCGCCAATTGTCAGCTGTGTGACTGTGGGCAAGTCACTTCACTTCTCTGGGCCTCAGTTACCTCATCTGTAAAATGGGGATTAAGACTGTGAGCCCCCTGAGGGACAACCTGATCACCTTGTAACCTCCCCAGCGCTTACAGCAGTGCTTTGCACATAGTAAGTGCTTAATAAAAGCCATTATTAATTAATTAATTAATTTCACCTACTAGGTGTGTGTGCACTATGTAACATATCAGGAGCAGAAAACAATCCCCTTAATAGTCTTTTAAATTAACCCCATCTAAATGGTGCTTTAGTTCTATCAGTATCTATCAGATTCTGAGATAGTTACACTGATTTGTGCCTGGACCATGAAAATGCATGTAGAGAAGTAGCATATTTTCTGTGTATCACCAGAAGATAGAATAGGAAACTTGAACAGACAGTTATTAAAATGTATGAAGTGAACAGGTATGTGACCAAAAGTTTGATTTCTAAATGGAATGGAAAATGTTCCATTCCATTTTGGGGGATACAAATCGAATCTGTCATCTGCCACAGTCCTGATCCATTGTGGAATGTTTCCAAACCGGCATTCTCCAAGCATCATTCAAAGTCGTTGAGCCAATTATCTAAATATGGTTGATGACGATGCTCTGGCGGCAGTTGCATAAGAAGGTTTGAGAACCTTTCATCGGGCTCCAACTGACTCCTTATGAATCCACTATTATCTTTTTTGTTATCCATTGAAAATTAGTCATGTTTTGCTTTAATTTTAATCGATTGTTTCATTTGTTTCATTTTTGTTCCTGAATTTTACCAATTGTGTCTGTTGGCAGTAACAATGCAGGACACTCTGCACTAGACTGTTTCCTCAGTTTTTTTTATTTTTGCAGTTCAATACTTTTGCTCACTTTTATATTTTGTTTTGGTCCACCAAATTACCACATTTTCATTATCCACTGCCATATTCCTTCTCTGTCCTTAAATCTCTTAAATATTATCCATAATGGATTCACTTCATCTGCTAGGCACAATTAATCACTATTTTATCCATTAAAAAAATTCCAAAATTGCAGCTATGATTGAATTCTTCAATACCATTAAATAGTTCTAAAAGGTTTCAAAACTTTAATCCCTTGCCTGATAATTTACGTGTAATTTGAATCTTTCAACCATTTCACTACTGTTTGATAAATGGAAACTCTGAAGTCTGTATTAAGTTATGGCTACTCTTTTCAGGCTATTAACTATATATTAAGCTTTCAATTATTAGGTTCTTTCACTGATATATTTGGAAATAAAATGACTTTAGAATTTAATTCACTAGCTTTCAGGAAGTACTCAAATTCCTGCCAAAGTGTTTACTGTCATGAGCAGAATTTACTGTCAATTTTGATTCCTTAGGTTCTTTTAATTATTCCACAACTAAGTAGGTATCTCGTTTTACCTCACCAGTTTGTTTTGTGTTTTCCATGTCTTCCCCTCTAGACTGTAAACTCCATGTGGGCAGGGAATGTGTCTGCCAACTCATATTGTACTCTTCCTAAGCTCTTGGTGCAGTGCTCTGCTCATAGTAAGTGCTCAGTAAATGATTGATTGATATGCTTCTAGTACAAATATTCCTCCTACATCATGATATATCAAAAGCCTGCTTATTTTCCAAAATAAAATATGTTTTGCAAGCCTCTGTTTCAGAAGTAAATTAAAGGTTAGAGGGAGGAAAATAGTTGAAAAAGAATTCAGCTTCTACAACACCAGGTGAAATTTAAGAGTTGTTTTAAGAAGTCTGCTTTCGCACTTTTTTCTGTCTCTTTTCTGACATTTCTCTGACATTCATTAGCATGACAGTGGGAACCAATTGAAACCCATCTACAGTTCAGTTACCAGCAAATAATAATAACAGTGTAGGGAATGACTTCTGGTGCAATGGTGAGTTAGCTTCGCTGAGACAATCTCTGATTTTGCTTAGAACAAGCTTTTGAAAGAAACATTTCTGCATTGCGTTATAACAGTTTTCAGGCACCTCAATGCACTTGTATTCTATTATTTCCTTATGTTTACCCAAATTATGCACTAAATTGGAACATTCTGGCATTGTTTTGTGTATCTGCACCGCTTACATCTAACTTTAAAGTATGAGAAGCAGCATGGCCTAGTGTTAAAAGCATGAGTTCGGGAGTCAGAAGGTCATGAGTTCCTAATCCCAGCTCTACTACTTGTCCGCTGTGTGACCTTGGGCAAATCAATTAACTTCTCTGTGCAAGTCAATTAACCTCATCTCTAACATGGGGATTAAGACTGTGAGCCCCATGTGGAACATGGACTGTGTCCAGCCAGTAAGCACTTAACAAAAAAAGAATTGCAACTGACAGTAAGATCCTGTCCATGTGTACGAGCATTGTGTGGCCAGTGTACTTGCATTTAATAGGTTCTAATCTCTGCTCTGCCGCTTGTCAACTGTGTGACTTTGGGCAAGCCACTTTATTTCTCTGAGCCTCAGTTACCTCATCTGTAAAATGGTGATTAAGATTGTGAGCCCCACATGGGACAACCTGATCACCTTGTTTCCTCCCCAGCTCTTAGAACAGTGCTTTGCACATAGTAAGCACTTAACAAATACCAAAATTATTATTATTTAAGGATATGTCTTTAAATGGGTTTGTGTCTCAGTGAGCCTGCCTCTATTTTTGCTCCTCATTTTGTTATCACAATCGTCATAAAGCCTTTATTCAGGAAAAATAATCTTTTCAGATGCTACCAACCAGGCCAGATCTGTCTACTGTTGCGGTGTCTAGCAGTCCACCACTGTTTCCCATGGTATAAGATGGTGGTTTCACTATGTCTTTAAGCCAACTGTTCCTCCCGCCGGCTTCTGTGACCACCTTTCAGTTCACTCAAGTGCATTTGTTTGGGTATTCTCCTGTTGTCCATTTGCCTCACATTTCCTGCCTCAGGGAGCTACACTGCTGTGTGTTGGTGAGCTGAGTTCCAGGACCTCATTGTCAGCAATGGTTTTCTGCCATTTGATTTTGTGAGATCACAGGTGGCACTGGCCAAACGGTTCTAGTTGCTTGATGCATCTACTGAAGTAGGTCTAGTTCTCATGGCCACATAAGATGTGGGACACCGTCTGCCATTTGAGGTTCTCTGATACCACAACAGTCTGTCTTGCAGTCTGCCCAAAGCCATGCCAGCCTTTTGAACTAGTCATTCATGAAACTCCCATTCAGAACTCCAAATTACAGAGAGTGGATTAAAAAACTAAATCACTAGGGCATGAAATCTTTCACCACCACCATACATACATCCCTTCTAGCCCTGCTGCCTTTTACTGCTTCCAGTCTGGCAGCAAAGTAATAATAATAATGATGATGGCATTTATTAAGCACTTACTATGTGCCAAGCACCGTTCTAAGCGCTGGGGAGGTTACAAGGTGATCAGGTTGTCCCACAGGGGGCTCACGGTCTTCATCCCCATTTTGCAGATGAGGGAACTGAGGCACAGAGCAGTGAATCTGACACATAAAGTAGCCAAAGCATGGAAAAGGTTTTGGGGAGACCTGAAGTTTTGTGCAAAGTTCCCGTTGGTCCAATTCAAACTCTATTTGGCCCAGGGTGATTTTTGACATTCTGCTGTGAACAGTAATAATAATTGTGGTACTTGCTTCAAGCACTGTACTAGGTCCTAGGGTAGATGTAAGATAATCAGGTCTCACGGGGGGCCCAAAGTGTAAGGAGGAGGAATAACAGGTATTGAATACCCATTTTGCAGATGAGGGAACTGAGGCACAGAGAAGCTAAATGATTTGCCCCAGATAGCACAGCATACAAGTGGTGGAGCCCAGGATTACCAGGTCCTTTGACTTCCAAGTCTATGCTCTTTCTATGAGGCAATGTGGCTTTGTAGATAAGTAGAGTCTCTGATCTGAGAATATTTTGAAAACATATTTGGGCTAAATTTTGCTTCCCTGATACTTGTTCCTCCTCTTCCTTTCCTGTTTCCAACAATTTTCCAAGTAGTGATCAGTGATCATTGGAAAACCTTTCCCAGGCCACAGGGGAAGTTGGGGCCAGAGACTCTGGACCGATCTCTCTTCTGATTATCCATTGTTTGATCACAATATTTGAGGATTAGCCTCAGTATGTCCATAAAGCGGGCCTTCCGCCCACCCTGTCTACATGTATACACTTTCAACTCATAATCAAACAGTTGTCTGGGTATACCGTTGGGTCCAATCTACTCATGTGTCCTTCCTGGGGAAGGGGCAATGTGATGAGCATTTATTTGACGCTGTTGTCTGCCTGACTTCAGACTTCATTGTTTGTGACCCTCTCTTCCTTCTTGATGTAGGTGCTGCACATAAATACTCTTTTTGAAATGGCTCTGAAAGTCACATGTGACGTTCTTGATAGATCCGGGTGTCATAAGCATAGAGGGGTGGCAGTTGCAATTGCTTTAATGATTTTCAGTTTGGTTTGAATTTTGATACCATAGTAGTGCTATACGTTGCTTGAGTTCCCCCAAAGGGGACACTGGCCTTCTTGAATTGGTTTTCTACCTCTTGTCTATCCTTGAATAAAGAGACAATAGGCTAGCATGAATAGCTTTGACAAATGTGTATTATTTTAATCCTTGCAGACTGGGTGATGGTGTTGTCATTCTGAGAAAAGGTGGCCTAGGAAATGGGCTGCAACTATAATTTTTTTTAAAAATTTGCAGCAGAAATAAACAATATAGGAACTATTGTATTAAAAAATAATCTTGCCTCTGAATTCTCAGATTCATTATTAGACTACATCTTAGAACAGTGCTTTGCACATAGTAAGCGCTTAACAAATGCCATTGTTATTATCTTAATTTTCTTAAGATGTTAGGAAACTTTTTTCTCCTAATTTCTGTTAGTCTTTTCAATCACTCCACCTATGCATTTTCAACTTTTTTCTACCCAATGTTATAAAAATATTCTTAAATGCCTATTCCAATAATTACAGAGCAGTTTCCATAAAGCAGCCACTAAATTGTGCTGCTGAGGCTTTGCGGTGAACCATCATTTCCTGTTTTCCATATTCATGCAAGTGCTTCATAAACGACAATAGATACCACTTTTCAGCTAACTAGGCAACACAAATCAATATAATAACCTGATTTTACGTGAAAACTGTGTATCATTTACCGATCCTGAATTTGCTTTTACACAGCTATTCCATCCTGAAAGCCAACTCCACAATTAGTTGTGTCAGTTATATGCACACATTTTATGTGTATTCACTGTTATCCCAATAACATTCAAAACAACATCAATTCAGTAGAATATCCATTCCCAGAAGCGTCAGTTTTTCCTAAAACTAGTTTGCATGTGTGCTAGTCCAAAGCAACGTAGGTTTGGCACAAAATTGGTGCCACCGGCTACATTATGGGAGAGTTTTGTGAAGATAACTTTTCCGATGGTGAATTCTATGCATATTAATGTGGCTGAAAGGAGTAATATTTGACAATCTACATTATGAGCACAAAAAGAGAGCACAGCATTCATTCTTTTCTCCTGTACTGTATAGTTTTAAAAGCCTAGGCTTGGTAGGCAGGATGAAATTTTTTTTTTACTCTATTTAATTTATTTGTACATATCTATTCTATTTATTTTATTTTGTTAGTATGTTTGGTTTTGTTCTCTGTCTCCCCCTTTTAGACTGTGAGCCCACTGTTGGGTAGGGACTGTCTCTATATGTTGCCAATTTGTACTTCCCAAGCGCTTAGTACAGTGCTCTGCACATAGTAAGCGCTCAATAAATATGATTGATGATGATGATGATGATGAAATATTTGCGGGGTTCCGAGACCTGCTAGAGAGAGGAAGACTACGGATTTTTTCCCCCCTGTTATTTCTTCCCCGTCTGTCCTCCCTTCCTTCCTCTTTGATGGTGAGCTTTCCATGGGACCTTGTATCTTGTATCTCTCCCCAGCCTATAGCTCAGTGCTTCATGCATTGAAATAATAATAATAATAATAATAATAATGGAATTTGTTAAGCGCTTACTATGTGCAAAGCACTGTTCTAAGCGCCGGGGGGATACAGGGTGATCAGGTTGTCCCACGTGGGGCTCACAGTTTCAATCCCCATTTTACAGATGAGGGAACTGAGGCACAGAGAAGTGAAGTGACTTGCCCAAGATCACACAGCTGACAATTGGCAGAGCCGGGATTTGAACCCATGACCTCTGACTCCCAAGCCCGTGTTTTTGCCATTGAGCCACGCTGCTTCTCAAGGGCTTAGTAAGGCTTGAAAGGGTTTAGTAAACGTCATTAATACACTAGCAATTATTTCTAATTGTCCCAGAGTTTTTTTTTAACCGTTGTATCTTGTATCTCTCCCCAGCCTATAGCTCAGAGCTTCACGCATTGAAAGGGTTTAGTAAACGTCATTAACACACTAGCAATTATTTCTAATTGTCCCAGAGTTGTTGTTTTTTAACCCTTCAAGTGGGCACGCATATAACTTTAACACTTTTATTACAGTTGAGTTCAGTAAAACAACAATAACTGCTGGGATAGATTATCCGTATGCAAGTATCAGCCTAAATTTTCATCAGAATGTATCAAGAAGTAGCATGGCCTAGTGGCTAGAGCACGGGCCCGAGAGTCAGGAGGTCATGGGTTCTAATCCCCAATCCACCACTTGTCTGCTGTGTGACCTTGGGCAAGTCACTTCACTTCTCTGGGCCTCAGTTCCCTCAACTGTAAAAAGGGGATTAAGACTGTGAGCCTCACGTGGGACAGGCGCTGTGTCCAATCTGATTACCTTGTGTCTACCCCAACACTTGGAACAGTGCTTGGCACATTGGAAGCACTTAACAAATACAATAATAATAATTATTATTATTATTATTATCCAGAGCTTAGAATAGTGCCCAGTTCTTAGAACAGTGCTTGGCACATAGTAAGCGCTTTACCAATGCCATCATTGTTATTATTATTGAGCCCAAACCGTATAGGGAACCAAACTCGATGCATCCTCTCCTCCTCTGCCCTACTTCCTTCCCCTTCCCACAGCACTTGTATATATTTACATAGGTTTATTACTTTATTTTACTTGTACCTATTTACTATTCTATTTATTTTGTGAATGGTGTTCATATAGCTGTAATTCTATTTATTCTGACGGTTTTGACACCTGTCTACATGTTTTCTTTTGTTGTCTGTCTCCTCCCTTCTAGACTCCGCTGTTGGGTAGGGACCGTCTCTAGATGTTGCCGACTTGTACTTCCCAAGCGCTCAGTACAGTGCTCTGCACACAGTAAGCGCTCAGTAAATACGATTGAATGAATGAATAGACTGTGAGCCCGTTGTTGGGTAGGGGCCGTCTCTATATGTTGCTGACTTGTACTTCCCAAGCGCTTAGTACAGTGCTCTGCACACAGTAAGCGCTCAGTAAATACGATTGAATGAATGGACTGTGAGCCTGTTGTTGGGTAGGGACCGTCTCTATATGTTGCCGACTTCCCAAGCGCTTAGTACAGTGCTCTGCACACAGTAAGCGCTCAGTAAATACGATTGAATGAATGGACTGTGAGCCTGTTGTTGGGTAGGGACCGTCTCTATATGTTGCCAATTTGTACTTCCCAAGCGCTTAGTACAGTGCTCTGCACATAGTAAGTGCTCAATAAATACGATTGATTGATTGATTGTCGACTTGTACTCCCCAAGCGCTCAGTACAGTGCTCTGCACACAGCAAGCGCTCAGTAAATACAATTGAATGAGTGGACTGTGAGCCTGTTGTAGGGTAGGGACCGTCTCTATATGTTGCCGACTTCCCAAGCGCTTAGTACAGTGCTCTGCACACAGTAAGCGCTCAGTAAATACGATTGAATGAATGAATAGACTGTGAGCCCGTTGTTGGATAGGGCCCGTCTCTAGATGTTGCCGACTTGTCCTTCCCAAGCGCTCAGTACAGTGCTCTGCACACAGTAAGCGCTCAATAAATAAGATTGAATGAATGGACTGTGAGCCTGTTGTTGGGTTGGGACCGTCTCTATATGTTGCCGACTTCCCATGCGCTCAGTCCAGTGCTCTGCACACAGTAAGCGCTCAATAAATATGATTGATTGATTGATTGCTCTGCACACAGTAAGCGCTCATTAAATATGATTGAATGAATGAATGGACTGTGAGCCCGTTGTTGGGTCTTTATATGTTGCCGACTTGTACTTCCCAAGCGCTCAGTCCAGTGCTCTGCACACAGTAAGCGCTCAATAAATACGATTGATTGATTGATTGCTCTGCACACAGTAAGCGCTCATCAAATACGATTGAATGAATGAATGGACTGTGAGCCCGTTGTTGGGTCTCTCTATGTTGCCGACTTGTACTTCCCAAGCGCTCAGTACAGTGCTCTGCACACAGTAAGCGCTCAATAAATACGATTGAATGAATGAGTGAATAACAGGCCGCACCGCGCTGGCTTGGAGGGGCGGAGGGGGGAGGAGGCAAGTTGACTAAGAGGCGTCTGATTAGTTGACATGTCTGGGCGTCCTAACAGCTCCACCAAAGTCCCAAATCGAGGAGGCCGGACTGTCAGCCAAGCCGGCGGGCGGCGCCTCCACTAGGATGGACACCTGCCTAGTCATCATCATCATCATCAATC
The DNA here is from genome assembly GCF_015852505.1 of Tachyglossus aculeatus. Taxonomy (NCBI): domain Eukaryota; kingdom Metazoa; phylum Chordata; class Mammalia; order Monotremata; family Tachyglossidae; genus Tachyglossus; species Tachyglossus aculeatus. The sequence goes on along the minus strand of NC_052082.1, from coordinate 26,427,589 downwards.
GTATTTATTGAGCGCTTACTATGTGCAGAGCACTGTACTAAGCGCTTGGGAAGTACAAATTGGCAACATCTAGAGACAGTCCCTACCCAACAGTGGGCTCACAGTCTAAAAGGGGGAGACAGAGAGCAAAACCAAACATACTAACAAAATAAAATAAATAGGATAGATATGTACAAGTAAAATAAATAAATAAATAAATAGAGTAATAAATATGTAGAACCATATATACATATATACAGGTGCTGTGGGGAAGGGAAGGCGTGAAGGAGGTAAGACGGGGGGCATGGAGAGGGGGACAAGGGGGAGAGGAAGGAAGGGGCTCTGTCCTGGAAGGCCTCCTGGAGGAGGTGAGCTCTCAGCAGGGCCTGAGCTCTCAGCAGTCACGTGATGCGCATAATAATGAGGGCAGTTGTTTTTGTGATGGCATCTATTAAGCGCTTACTACGTGGCAAGCACTGTTCTAAGCGCTGGGGAGGCTACAGGCGATCAGGTTGTCCCACGGGGGGCTCAGCGTCTTCATCCCCATTTTCCAGATGAGGGAGCTGAGGCCCAGAGAGAAGCAGCGTGGCCCAGTGGAAAGAGCCCGGGCTTTGGAGTCAAGAGGTCATGGGTTCGAATCCCGACTCATCATCATCATCAATCGTATTTATTGAGCGCTTACTGTGTGCAGAGCACTGTACTAAGCGCTTGGGAAGTACAAGTTGGAGACATATAGAGACAGTCCCTACCCAACAGTGGGCTCACAGTCTAAAAGGGGGAGACAGAGAACAAAACCAAACATACTAACAAAATAAAATAAATAGAATAGATATGTACAAGTAAAATAAATAAATAAATAGAGTAACAAATATGTACAAACATATATACATATATACAGGTATACAGACTCCACCACATGTCTGCTGTGTGACCTTGGGCAAGTCACTTAACTTCTCTGAGCCTCAGTTCCCTCATCTGTAAAATGGGGATTAAGACTGTGAGCCCTATGTGGGACAACCTGATCACCTTGTATCCCCCCAGCGCTTAGAACAGTGCTTTGCACATAGTAAGCGCTTAACAAATGCCATCATTATTATTATTATTAAAGGCAATCAGGTTGTCCCAAATGGGGCTCACAGTCTTCATCCCCATTTCCAGATGAGGTAACTGAGGCCCAGAGAGAAGCAGCATGGCTCAGTGGAAAGAGCCTGGGCTTTAGAGTCAGAGGTCATGGGTTCAAATTCCGGCTCCACCAACTGTCAGCTGTGTGACTTTGGGCAAGTCACTTCACTTCTCTGTGCCTCAGTACCCTCATCTGTAAAATGAGGATTAAGATTGTCAGCCCCCTGTAGGACAACCTGATCACCTTGTATCCTCCCGAGCACTTAGAACAGTGGTTTGCACATAGTAAGCGCTTAACAAATACCATCATTATTATTACAGGCGATCATATTATCCCACATGGGGCTCACAGTCTTCATCCCCATTTCCAGATGAGGTAACTGAGGCCCAGAGAGAAGCAGCGTGGCTCAGTGGAAAGAGCCTGGGCTTTAGATTCAGAGGTCATTCGTTCAAATTCCGGCTCCACCAACTGTCAGCTGTGTGACTTTGGGCAAGTCACTTAACTTCTCTATGCCTCAGTTACCTCATCTGTAAAATGGGGATTAAGACTGTAAACCCCCTGTGGGGCAACCTGATCACCTTGTAACCTTCCCAGTGCTTAGAACAGTGCTTTGTACATAGTAAGCGCTTAATAAATGCCATTATTATTATTAAGTGACTTGCCCAAAGTCACATAGCTGGGAAGCGGCGGAGCTGGGATTTGCTATTGGCACAGGTAGATTTCCATTGATTAGTTTTCCATTATTTGCCTTTTCCCGCTCCAAACCTTTACGTGGTAATGCAGAAGATTTATTTGCCCGGATTAATTAAAATGTAATTCTAAGGTGACTCCTTATCCCGGAGGAAATCTGTAGGCTATCTTTGTTTAAACGTGCAATTTGCTTTGTCAAGGAAAACGTCCTCTGACCTCTGAGTCCAAAGCCCGGGCCCTTTACCACTGAGGCACACTGTTAAGCGCTTACTATGTGCACTTTTCTAAGCACTGGGGAGGATAGAAGGTGATAAGGTTGTCCCACGCAAGGCTCACAGTCTTCATCCCCATTTTAAAGATGAGGTAACTGAGGCTCAGAAAAGTAATAATGGTGGCATTTATTAAGTACTTACTAAGTACAAAGCACTGTTCTAAGCGCTCGGGGAGGTTACAAGGTGAACAGGTTGTCCCACAGGGGGCTCACAGTTTTCATCCCCATTTTACAGATGAGGTAACTGAGGACCAGAGAAGTGAAGTGACTTGTCCAAAGTCACACAGCTGACAAGTGGTGGAGCCGGGATTTGAACCCATGACCTCTGAGTCCCAAGCCCGGGCTCTTTGCCACTGAACCACGCTGCTAAGCGCTTACTATGTGCACTGTTCTAAGTGCTGGGGAGGATAGAAGGTGATCAGGTTGTCCCACGGGAGGCTCACAGTCTTCATCCCCATTTTACAGATGAGGTAACTGAGACTCAGAGAACAGAGTACCCTAGAACAGAGTAACCTGGGGTTTGGACTTCTGGACCGGGTAAAATCCAAGTCGGGTCAGCAGTGTGTCTCAATGGAAAGAGCACAGGCTTGGGAATCAGAGGTCATGGGTTCAAATACCTGCTCCGCTGCTTGTCAGTTGTGTGACTTTGGGCAAATCACTTCACTTCTCTGTGCCTCGGTTGCCTCATCTGTAAAAATGGGGGTTAAGACTGTGAGCCCCACGTGGGACAACCTGATAACCTTGTATCTACCCCAGCACTTAGAACAGTCACTGCCCCAGGAAGGTAGTGATTTAAGAAGTCCCTCCCAGGTGAGCCCAGGTGCACATGATAATTGCACCAAATAGTTGACTTAGTGAATCAAGATGGTTCATAACTGGATTTGAGGATTGAATTTATCTGGAGATTTCTGGTACACCCTGTCCTCCCTAGAACAAAGTAACCTGGGGTTTGGACCGACTTCTGGACAAGGTAAAATCCAAAGTTGGATCTGTTGATTGATTCATTCATTCGATCGTATTTATTGAGCGCTTACTTTGTGCAGAGCACTGTACTAAGTGCTTGGGAAGTACAAGTTGGCAACATATAGAGATGGTCCCTACCCAACAGTGGGCTCACAGTCTAGAAGGGGGAATGAAAGGGGGAATGTTGATGAGTTTTCGGCATCTACTAACCAGGTCATCGGATGGTGGTCCTTATGAGACTGTATCACCAAGCCCTGAATTGGAGAGAAACACCGAGTTCAGTGGTCATTGGATGGGGGAATGGAGTTCTTATCCCTGGCCTTGATCCACGGAAGAAATTTATGTCTGAAACTTGGATGCAAGTTGGAAAGCAGTGTGGCCTAGTGAAAAGAGCATGAGCCAGAGAGTCAGAGGACCTGGGTTCTTATCCTACCTCTGCCACTTGTGTGCCGTGTGACCTTCGGTAAGTCACTTCACTTCCCCGTGCCTCAGTTACCTCATCTGTAAAATGAAGGATTAAGATTGTGAGCCCTATGTGGGACATGGGTGTGTTCAACCTTGTAATAATAATAATAATGGCATTTGTTAAGTGCTTACTATGTGCAGAGCACTGTTCTAAGTGCTGGGGGAGTGCAAGGTGATCAAATTATCCCACGTGGGGCTCACAGTCTTAATCCCCATTTTACAGATGAGGTAACAGGCTCAGAGAAGTTAAGTGACTTGCCCAAGGTCACACAGCAGACATGTGGCGGAGCCTGGATTCGAACCCATGACCTCTGACTCCCAAGCCCGGGCTCTTTCCACTGAGCCACGCTGTATCAACCCTAGTGCTTAGTTCAGTGCCTGGCCCTTAGTAAATCCTTAACAAATACCATTAAAAAAGGGGGAAAAAAACTTGTTAAAAGTAGGAGGGACAAAAGTGTGCATGATGCTCCAGTTACACCTCAGGTGTTTCCTTAACCTTCAGCCACCTGTTATTTTAACCGCTGTCCATCCTCAGTTTCCCCTTGCTTTCTCGCTTGGGAATGAAGAAGGGATTGAACTCGGTTTTGACTTGGGCAGGAGAGGGACTTCACGTTTTGGGCCAACCTTGGGGAAGTTTGGGCCAGTCTTGGGAAAGGGAAGTGGCCCTGTGAGCCCGCTGTTGGGTAGGGACCGTCTCTATATGTTGCCAACTTGTACTTCCCAAGCGCTTAGTACAGTGCTCTGCACGCAGTAAGCGCCCAATAAATACGATTGAAGTGGCAAGCAGTGGGGAACAGCCTTTCTGACTGGCCTGTGACACATTAGGGTGGCTTTATCTACTCAATATGAGCTCTTTTAGGACAAAATAAACTGAGAATAAACTGAAATTGGTGTGGACCCAAGATTAATAGTTGTGATGAGGAAGTTGGGAGGTGACGCCGGGATGGATTTTCCACAACACTCACATCAATCAGTCAATCAGTGATAGTTATGGAGCACTTACTGTGTGCAGAGCATTGTAATAAGCACTAGAAAGAGAACAATAGAAGAGGCGGTAGACATGTTCCCTGTCCACAATGAGTTATGTAGAGAGTAGGGATGAAAATCAAGACAGTTCATTTTTGTGCTGATTAATAGCTTGATGGCAATGATTGATGAGGGAAGATTTTACATAAAATGCTTTTGAAAATTCTGTGCATCTTAATTATCCATCCTACTCTGACCTCTGTTTCTTCAAGTAATTAAGAAGGCTGTACTGAAACATAACAGGACAAGTAAAATGAATAAATGGTAGAAAGAGAATGTGTCATGAAAGTACAGTCTCTGAGAACCAGAGGGAATTATTTTTGTTCTCCCCTAATAACGTGTGTTTCAAATTGCTCTGAAATCTAAACAAAACCAAGAAAATAAAAATATTCTACAGAGAAGTACGGCAGTAACCCAGAGGTCTGTATAGCCTGTGTATGCCATTACAAATAGGCATGTGGAAATATTTGGAACGATGCTGAGCCCACATAATAAGGACAGGCAGTGCATTTGAAATGATTATTCTTTAATGAAAGTTATTGAATTTTTTATCCAATTTGATATGTATCACACTGGGGAAGTACCTGGGAAGTATGTTTATTTGGGGATAAAGAGAAAATTTATGTTAAATTTACAACATTTACTCTGTCAAACATACATGATTATTATTAACTTGCAAGATGGAAAAGTAAATGATGAAAAGGAATTTCCAACAGGGTTGTCTTGCTGCTCTGATAACGGGGCCAAGGCAGTGCAGAGTAGAGGCTGGTAGGAAATTGGGCAGGATATCCAGGGGGTGGGGACTGAAAAGGCATGAAAGAGAAACAGAAAGAGACGGAGATTAGAGGAGCAGTGAGGCACGCAAACAGGTGCAGTCAGACATAATGCAGAGCCACATATGCAGACAGACAGCAGCAACAGACAACACAAACCTAATTCGGTTCATTCACATTGAAGTAATGAGGTCTCCCCCTTCCCCTCCAACCCTCACCTGTGATATAGCAGCAAGGTTTGGGTCCTGGAGTTTTTCAGCGTAGATAAAGAACTGTGCCCAAACTCCAGGAAACAGGCTGGAAAGGGCTCTTGAAACCACCATATTGGTAAATGATCGCAAAAAAGGAAGAAAAAGAAGAAATTGGCTAGTAATTCCTCTGCCTCTCCTCCATTTCTCTGTCTTCCCCCTACTATGTCTCCAAAATGACCAATGGATTAATACCACTCATCCAACTTGTACTTCCCAAGCGCTTAGTACAGTGCTCTGCACACAGTGAGCACTCAATAAATGAGATTGATGATGATGATTGATGATCCAAGAGCAGCAATTCAGTCGGTGGTGAGCCTATTTGAGTGGGGAGGGGAGAGACCCAATCCATGAATATCTTACTTGATAAGGGCTGTTTGGTCACTTGGAGTAACTTGAGTGGTTAGAGATTGGTTTTCATAATTATTTATGCAATATGAATCTTTCTTATTTTCTGGAAAACCCAGATTTGTCTGATGTAACGAATGAGCTCCCTGCTTGAAGTTCCTCAGGATGTGCTGCTTGCAAGCGGCACGCGTGTTCCAAGTGAGCACTGGAGCAAAGGTTTCCATTTGGCCTCGATTAGAATTCCTCTACATTTTAATTTGGTTCCTGCTGTGTGAATGTATTGGACTGCATCTATTAGCTGTCTCAGTGGTCCCCTCTGACAATTTCCCTTCTCATTCTGATTTTTTTTTATTGTGATTGTCAACATGCCAGAGGAGTCTACAAATTCAATTTTAATCACACCCAAGAGGTTCTCTCAACTGTATCCCTGGTGTTTTTGAAAATAACCCAAGTGGCCATTTTAATCTTTAAAAAATTGTTTTTTGGTCAATAGGGTTTAATTCTGGGAAAGTGTATGTCTCCCCCCAGCCCCACAATTTAGACCTCTTTTGGGTTGAGCCATTAATTGGCGCTATGCAGAACAAAATTTTACAGCAATTATCCCCTTGTGGATGACCTACTTTTTCATTTAGTACTCCTGTTTTATATTTAGTGCTTCTTTGAACTGCCTCTCCTCCTAGACATCATGAGCTACCTGCTGTTTTTTTAGAGAAAGTGTTTCTGTGCATATTCATTATAATTTCAATTTTAAGCAAAGCCTCTCCATGCATTCTGAGAAAAAGATGAATGAATTTTCCACTTTAAAGTTAAAGACTGAGAAGTTCCTGCAGGGGGTACTGGACAGCATTTGCTGCCAGGCTGTCTCATGTGAATGGTCGCTTACCTTCCAGGCTGGTGATTAATAATAATAATAATAATACAAATGGAATTTATTAAGTGCCTACTATGTGCAAAGCACTGTTCTAAGTGCTGGGGAGGTTACAAGGTGATCAGGTTGTCCCACGGTGGGCGGGGGGGGGTGTCTCACAGTCTTAATCCCCATTTTACAGATGAGGGAACTGAGGCACAGAGAAGTTAAGTGACTTGCCCAAAGTCACACTGCTTAGTGGCAGAGCTGGAATTAGAACCCACAACCTCCGACTCCCAAGTCCGGGCTCCTTCCACTGAGCCATGCTGCATCTCGTGAAGGAAAGATGAAGTTACAGGGAATATAATAACAATAAATAATTATGAAATTTAAGGGCTTCATTGCTTTGACATGATGTTTCAAGCACTCTTCTAAGCACTGGGGTAGTTAAGTCCTACATAGGCTCACAAGTCTAATTAGGAGGGAAAACAGGTATCGAATCCCCATTTAACAGAAGAGGAAACTGAGTCACAGGAAAGCACCCTGTAATTGAACTGCTTGTGGTTTACAAAATGAAATGCAGGGAAAAGAAGATTGCTAGGTCAGCAAGGAATCCTAGAGAGGACCAAGGTGATTACAATATCCTTTAGGGCTGATCTGAAATTAGAGAAGCAGCATGGCTCAGTGGAAAGAGCACGGGCTTAGAAGTCAGAGGTCATGGGTTCGAATCCTGGCTCCTCCACTTGTCAGCTGTGTGACCTTGGGCAAGTCACTTAACTTCTCTGTGCCTCAGTTCCCTCATCTGGAAAATGGGGATTAAGACTGTGAGCCCCACGTGGACAACCTGATCACCTTGTATCCCCCCAGTGCTTAGAACAGTGCTTTGCACATAGTAAGCGCTTAACAAATACCATTATTATTATTATTATTAATTGCCAACTATCAGGCTCAGCCTGGGCATCTGTGGGCAGACTTGCAGGTCCCTTGATGGAGCCCTGGAATGTTCTCCCTAAAAGGGAAATTTAGCCCAATTTAGCCCTTACTCCTGAGATGTATATATGTATAAACAGGTCCACATGCCATGAGGCTACATATCCTAGCAGTGGGTGCTAGGGATAGTCTGGAAAGTAGAGGAGCTTCTGCTCCTCAACTACTTTCAACCTCTTCTTTCCCTTCATTCATATTTTTCCACCACAGTATTTACAACCCTGGAACTTCTCCCAGTACAAATTACACTCTTGGAGGATCACCTAAAAGAAGTAAGCTGCCAGAGGTGATAAATTTTAAACTTGAGTAGGAATCACAAAGTGCTCAGAAGATAGCGAGACTCCTAGGGGATGGGATCGACAGTCCTGGCAAATTTGGAAGGAGAAAAAGGTCTAATGCAGGGAGGTTGAGATATTCATTCATTCAGTTATATTTATTGAGCACTTACTGTGTGCACAGCTCTGGACTAAGCGCTTGGGAAGTACAAGTTGGCAACATCTAGAGACGGTCCCTACCCAACAACAGGCTCACAGCCTAGAAATGTCTCTAGGTGGCTATCTGTGGCAAGTCATGAATATACATGCTGCTCAAGCAGTAACAACCCTAAATAAACAGACCTAAATATGTTAGTTTTCAATTTTGAGTGCTGGTTTGAAGTTGGGGAGGGGAATCACTGAAGGATAAGACTTCCAGGAAAAGAGCTAAGAAAAAGGCTTCCAGGATGCAGGATCCTGGGGAGCAGGAGACAGAAAACTAGAAAGAGAAAAGATAGAGACCTAAGGGAAACAAAGATGATTAACTGAGAGATGAGAGGGGAAAAAAAACCGAGAGAGAGAAGAGAGAGAATTGGAAAAGAAATGAGACATGTTGTTGGGGAGGAAACTTTCTTGGGCAAAGCAAACATCCAACCCCCATAGCAAGAATTTGCCTAGTGATTAAATTTGACACGATTTTTCAAGCTCTGACCTGAGAGATTTCATACTTGAAGGAGGTCACAATGAAAGAATTCCCAAGTTCTTGAAGACCATAAGGCGAGGCTCAGTCCCAGTGCTTAGGGATCTTTTGCATGAGGGAAGAGGTAATTGGGTAATCCAGTTTCAGTTTATGATTTATTAGAGAGCTGAGTCCATTCATCTTCTAAGGAACAAGAACGTTACTAGCAACTAGAAACAGGAGGAATCATGGGCCATAACCATTCTATTCAATGTCTAGCTGCTTACTGACTTTAGTCAGTATTAAATGACAAAAACAGAATTAGCAAATGAAGGCAGTTTGACAAAACTAACAAAAATCAATTTCTATTGCAGTTGCATATCCAATATTCTCATGGCATTAGAAAGTAAATTTTCTTAGGTTGATTTTATTTCCTCGTCTTACTGTTGTCTGCTACTGCTGAATCCTGTAAAAGTAATCTTGCTTCTCATTGCTTTTGCTCTTCATTTTATTGTTCTTTCCTTCTTGCTGCCTGAGGTCCTCCACTCTTCTATTCTCTTAGGTCTGGCAAGAAGTTTTTGTTGAGTTGTAAGTTTAAGTGAGGGAATTTATGACTAAACTCTAGTGCTTTTGTGAAATTGATTAATAACAGGGGTTTAGATGTCTCATGAAGCATAATATTTCTTTCCCCGGTGTCATGGTTGAGATGAATGAGGATCATGGAAAAGTCAGAAAAATTTAATGATTTCTTAGGTTGCCCAAGACTCCAAATTACTCATATATTCCACAGATTATAAAACATAACATCATCAATCAGTCAGTGATATTTATTGAGTGCTTACTATGTGTAGAGCATTGTACTAGTGCTTGGTAAAGTTCAATGCAATAGAGTTTGTAGACACAATTCTTGCCCACATGGAGTTTACAGAGCTTAAATCTTGTATCACATTTGCAGAAAGCTCTCTGTCCATTATATTGGTTCTCTTATATCATGGCTGGCTGCAGGAACCTCACATAGGAAGGTCTCCCTCCCCCTCTCATGGCTTCCCAGGTCTGCACGTCTTCCCGGCTCCTGGAACAGACAAGATCAGAGACCTTAATAATGGTAATAGTCTTCTTGCAAGTACTCTCAGGGCATTAAAACAGAATTCTAGTCCAAACTGCTTTTCAAAAATCATAACACGCCGATTTGTACTTCCCAAGCGCTTAGTACAGTGCTCTGCACACAGTAAGTGCTCAATAAATATGATTGAATGAATGAATAACTTGGTCCTGGGGTTGCTTCCTTGCCTAGTCCCACACTAATGGATTGGAGAAGCAGAATGGTCCAGTGGCTAGAACACGGGCTTGAGAGTCAGAAGGTTATGGATTCTAATCCTGGCTCTGCCGCTTTTCCGCTGTGAGACCTTTCCCTTTTTGTAAACAACACCACCGTCTGACCATCACCAAAACCGCAATCTCGGCGTCATCGTGGATCCCTCGCTGTCTTCCCATTCTGACATTTTTTTAAATGGTATTGGCTAAGTGCTTACTGTGTGCCGGGCACTGTACTGAACCCTGGGATAACTACAAACTCATGGGGTGGGACAGAGTCCATGTCCCATATGAGGCTCCTAGTCTTAATCCCCAATTTACAGATGAGGTAACTGAGACAGAGAAGTAAAGTGACTTGCCCAAGGTCCCACAGCAGACAAATAGTGGAGCCAGGATTAGAACCCCGGTCCTTCTGAATCCCAGGCCTGTGCTCTATCCATTAGGCCACATTGCATTCAGTCTCCTACCAAATCCTATCTTTTTTTCCTGCAAAAATATATTTCAAATCGGCACTTCCCTCTCCAAATTGCTTCCAGCCTGTTCCAAGCTTTTGTCACACCACAGCTAGACTGTTGTATCAGCCACTCACTGGCACATAGTAAGCGCTTAACAAATATCATAAAAAAGTTGAAAAAAAAATTAACACAGGAGAAAGGAAGAAAAATGTTTTTTCTATCGAAATTTCCAAATGCAGATATCTTTATGGTATTTGTTAAGCACTTAGTGCCACACAGTGTTCTAAGCGCTGGGGTAGGTAAAGGTCAATTAGGATGGGCATAGTCCCTGTCCTCCTATCTAGATTGGGGCATCAACTTTGTCCGAACTGATAACCTTGTATCTATTCCAGAGTTTAGAGTGGTGCTTGGCACATAGTAAGTGCTTAACAAATATTATGATTACTATTATTAATAACAAACAGAATAGTATTATCAGCTAGACCTCAGCCAGTACAAAGAGAGAAATTGGGACAGAAGAAATGAGATTTGTAAACTAGGTTTCTTGGCCCTTACTTTGGAACCAGACCAGGTTGAGTCCCAGCCCACTGAGCTCAAGAGACTCTTAGCCAAGAGCATGGGAAACCAAAAGGGGACTTATTGAAAAATCTTGGGAAGGCTGGATTAAGATAAAGAATCATTAAGATAAACAAAGAAAAGTCAGCAATATGTACCAGGATTTCTTTATATTCTTTTGTCTGTTTACTGATGCTAGTTTATATGCATTGTAGTTTGTCCTGTTGGTTGTTAAACTTCCATTAACAAATGGACACAGGGCATGCAAGGGCTGATAACCTTTGTCTTCTTCAGACTAGTTAATACGTAGTACTTTGCTGATGTCTTGTGTATATGCTGACGAAGCATAGGAGTTACTGAATAAATGACTTGGGTGCTCTTGGGAAGGACATCTTCAATAATACTCTTGAAGAATCACAATGGGGCTTCAGATCATAATAGGCCATAACGGTCATTTGGACATGATCTTTTATTATGGCATTTGTTAAGTGTTTACTACGTGCAAGGCACTGGGGTAGATAGATAGAAACTAAGCAGTTGGACACAGTCTGTCCCACAGGTCTCAGTCTTAATTCCCATTTAACAGAAGAGGTAACCGAGGCCTAGTGATTTGCCCAAGGTCACAGAGAAGACAAGTGGTTGATCAGGGGTTAGAACCCAGATCCTTCTGACTCCCGGGCTTATGCTTCATCCAGTAGGCCACACTGCTTCTTCATTGCATGCCTGATATAGGACAGATACAGAACATAATAATGTCCGCCACAGGGTGATTGTAGACCTTATAAAAGATTCTCAATCAATCCTATTGCAGAGTGCACTCAGTAAGCATTCAGTATGGTTGATTGATTATAGAAGTCCTTGATGCCCTCTGTTGACTTGATCTCTGTCAATAACTGAAAAATTATCTGGATCCTCTGTTCCAAGATGATATGGTCAGCCATGTCAAAATTAGAGGGACCTTTTTAGATCCTTTCCCTATAGTTTATGGAGTAAAGCAGGCTTCTTATTTAGACTAATCCTTTTTAACCCACTCGTGGATGCCATGATTAAGGGCCCAGTAAAAGATTTGAGTGTTAACGCAAGTGTATGATTTTGGTTCTTTGGGAAACTCTTTCAATTCAAAATGTGAAAGAATATAAAAAACCCCCAAAACTGTTGCCCACACTAATATGAAATCCATTAATTCCTAGAAAATATTCCTTTATAAGCCGTGATAAATAATTCACTGCCTAATCAATAAACTTTGCAGTTAGTTGTTTTACAAGACCCAATAAACGTAATTTCCATTATGCTGAAGAAACAATTCATTATATTGGAAAGAAGACTCACGGATGGATACCACACAGGTGGAGGAGAAAACAGTCTTCCCCCAGTGATTTTCTCTGTTATAAATGTAAAGAATAGCTGGGGTCAATGAAAAGGGCATGGATTTCACCATCTTCTGAGTTGTGTATTAATGGAAAGAGATAAAAGGTACTGTTATTTTTCTTTTAGTGGCCAGCGTGGTTTTAGAAATCAGTTGAATTTCCCCGAGGAAGAAGCAGAATTACTTTGCCAAAATGAGCACATTTTATGAAGCAATTTATTTTCACTTTGCAAAAGCAGTAGGCTAAAACCAGGTTTATTCATTTGGATACCCCAAGTTTTTCCTCTGAATTAAGCGCTCAATAAATATGATTGATGATGATGAAAATAATGAGTAACTTTTTAGCGGACTCTAAATCCTAATGAAGCATGTTTTGAGGTGAAACACAAGCTTAAAAAAGCTGATGAGGCTCCAAAGCAAAAACTGAAGGATTCCATCTAAATGCATCAACACTTCCGATGATGAAATAGAGAAATACTATTAATCAATGTGTTCATCCTTTTTATAGTACAAGTTTTGAGCACAAAATACTGGGTGTAAGATCAGTATATAATAATTAAAATGCTTAGTACAGTGCTTTGCACACAGTAAGTACTGAAGGCACAATAAAGAGCTTAATGAAGGCACATCTCCTCTGGGAGTCCTTCCCTGACTAAGCCCCCCCTTTCCTCTTCTCCCAATCCCTTCTTGTCTCCCTGACTTGTTCCCTTTGTTTTCTCCCTAGCACTTGTGTACAAATCTGTAATTTACTTATATTAATGTCTGTCTCCCCCCATCTAGATTGTAAGCTCATTGTGGTCAGGGAATGTGTCTATTGTTGTATTGTACTCTCCCAAGTGCTTAGTACAATGCCCTGCAGACAGAAAGTGCTCAATAAATGCAGCTGAATGAATGAATACCACCAACTGATTGAAGGCAATTGGTAAAATGAACATCACAACAGAAAGTGTTTATGTAATCCAAATTCTTAAGTGTGGCAGGAATGAGATTAAAAAATGAGATCAATTTTAACAGTCTTAAAAAGTGTTTGATTTACTCTCTTTTCCAATATTGTTCTTTGGTTTGTTTTTACTCTTTTTTCCAAGTAGTAGTAATCACATTTATTGAGCACCTCCTGATCATAATGCACTTGTGAAGGCACAGCTGGGATACAAGATATGTGGCTTTCCCTTAAGTTCTTTACCACGTAACTGGGGTACGTTTTTTAGCTCAATTAAAATGGGTTCCAGTTTTACTCTTACTCTCATCCTAACTAATGCTTCCCAGTTGGTCTTCCATATAGCTCCACAAGTAGAGATCTACATGGTATCCTCCAACTTTTTGCCCTTCCCACCTAGACATAGGTTTTTTTTTTCTTGGTTAATAAATGCTTTTTTTCTTTCTGGGAAATTTCCCGGAGTAGTCTTCTAGTGAGGTGAAACAAAGTGCACCTAGAAAAAACTGCCTCGTGCCACTTCCCACGGTTTTGTTAAATTTAGAGGGTTTGGACTGAACTGGGCCACCTCTTAGAGTCATTTGGAATTGCTCCAGAGCCATGAGGGTCCTGGAGTTGGAAACACCCCTGTCTGACCTCCCCAGAGGGTCCAGGGCCTGGAATCCGGTCTCCAACTGCCTCAATGACTTCAGGCTACTTCCAGAAATCCTAAGTATTAAGAGCTGTCCAGGAAAACAAACAACACAGTCTTTGCTCTCTGCTGCAGGGTCAGAAGTTGTTGAACACCTGAATTTCTTGGCTCCTATCTACTTCTTCCCAGGATCAAAGGCAGCAGGCCCTGAAACTGACATTCATATGATTCATTCAATCGTATTTATTGAGCACTTACTGTGTGCAGAGCACTGTGCTAAGCACTTGGGAAATACAAATTGGCAACATATATTGACGATCCCTACCCAATAACGGGCTCACTGTCTAGAAGGGGGATGATTTTATTTTAATTTTCTAGAAATATTTTTTGTAGATGCAATCTTGGTTTTTCAAGCAACCTTGTTGTGATTGGCTTCTCTCTTATTCCTTGAAACTTGGAATTTATAATTTGTAAACTCTGCCACTGGTCTACTGTGAGACCTTGGGCAAATGACTTCACTACTTTGGACCTCATTTACCTTATCTGTAAAATGGGTGTAGAGACTGAGCCCTATGTGAGAGAGCGACTGTGTCAACCAAATTTGCTTGTGTCCACCCCAGTGGTTAGTACAGTGCTTGGCACATAATAAGCACTTAACAAATACCATTAGTATTATTACTTTGATGAATCTTAAACTAGATAAGATATGAAAGGAACTTTAATCAGCTTTAGCTCATAGAAATGAAATTAAACTAACATGCTATAGGCGTATATGTAAAATATTTTGGTTTTGAGCTGAGGTAGTTCCTTCAGACTTTCAGTACAATGCTAATGTTTGCCATTTCCTTTTCAAAGTATGATCTTCTCTAATTCTTTTTTACTCTATCCGTTCTTCCTACTGATGCTACTAATACTGATGCTCCCCTGCTCCCGCCCTCAGTTTTTGGGGTTTTTTTTCTTCTAGACTGTGAGCCTGCTGTTGGGTTGGGACCGTCTCTATATGTTGCCAACTTGTACTTCCCAAGCGCTTAGTACAGTGCTCTGCACACAGTAAGCGCTCCATAAATACGATTGAATGAATGAATGAATGAATAATACTACTAAGAGTCCTGTGCACCGGTGACTGAGGAAAAGTGAAATAAAGATAAATAAGCCTCCCAAATTTTGAGGTTCATACAATTTGTTGTGCGGATATAACAACAAAAAATATGTAATATGAGTCAAATCAGTGATTATAGATCAGTTATAGGTACTATGAATATTATTATTTGAGGCATAAACAAAGCTGGTAATTATTGTAACATAAATAAAACCTCATATTCCTCAGCTGGGAAATTCACACTATCCAAGTGTGGAATAGAAATGAGTAATTTCATTCCCTTGGTGTGCCATATAAAACAATGATTTGTATTTAATCAGATAATGTAGTTCCTCTTAGGAAATGTTTTACATAATTCATTTATTCTCACTGTGATTATTTTTTCTAATCAAAAACTCTTAATCACCTCTTGTTGAATAATGCTAAACAGGATAGTCTCTCTTTATTGGATTACCTATGCCATCATTTGTTTTTATAATATTCATTATTTTCACATTCAGAAGGTAACCAGGTGTCCCATAGAAAATAAGATTTTTACTTGGTTAATATTGGTTAATAGGAAATGCGGTCACAGCAGGGGAGAGTTGGGAAAGACTATACTACAGCAGCAGTCTTTTTTCACTGGCTATTGATTCTTCTATTGTTGACATATAGTAAGTGCTTAATAAATACCACAGAAAGAAAATAACAAAAACAAAACAACAACAACAACAAAAAACATCAGTGACACATTCTTTACCCAGATTAGCTCATTCTCTAATGGGGAAGACAGACCTGAAAGTATTAACAGAGTAATGAAAATATATAATTGGATTTACAATTGAATAAACATAAGTAATAAGTAATGAGAATGTGTATAATAATAATGATGATGGCATTAATTAAGCGCTTACTGTGTGCAATGCACAGGAGGCCTTCCCGGACAGAGCCCCCTCCTTCCTCTCCCCCTTGTCCCCCTCTCCATCCTCACCATCTTACCTCGTTCCCTCCCCCACAGCACCTGTATATATGTTTATATGTTTGTACATATTTATTACTCTATTAATTTTACTTGTACATATCTATTCTATTTATTTTATTTTGTTAATATGCTTGGTTTTGTTCTCTGTCTCCCCCTTCTAGACTGTGAGCCCACTGTTGGGTAGGGACTGTCTCTATATGTTGCCAACTTGTACTTCCCAAGCACTTAGTACAGTGCTCTGTACGCAGTAAGTGCTCAATAAATATGATTGATTGATTGTTCTAAGTGCTGGGGAGGTTACAAGGTGATCAGGTTGTCCCAACAAACAATGGATATATTAACTTGTGATTTCTTCTAATCTCCAAGTATGAGTTAATCTTTTCCCTTTCATTTTCACATATAAAGCATACTATAATTAGTATAACATCCTACACTAGACTATAAATTATTTGAGGGCAGGGATCAAGTCTACTAATTCTGTTGTACTATCCCAAGCCTTAATACAGTGTTCTCAACCCAGTAGACTCTTGATAAGTGGTATTGTTTGATTATGATTGCGTATGATTGTCATACTCTACTGTCTCAATTTCCTTTTATAAAAATATTTTTATGGGAATCTATGTAAACAGAACCTTACTGCAAGGAGATGCTGTGTTCACTTAGCAGTGAAGGAAAAATAGAAATGCAGGTGGGCAAGAGAGAAGAGATTTTAGATTACATGCTTGAAATCAATGCACATTCCATGGCTGAACTGAACATTTGTAGCCTAATATTTGAAAACTGTTTTCAGGTGGTATTACTTAAGTCTGATAGAAATCGATTCATAAAATCATCTAGTGTTATATCGAGAAGCAGCATGGCTTAGTGGAAAGAGCACAGGCTTGGGAGTCAGAGGTCATGGGTTCTATTTCTGGCTCAGCCACTTGTCTGCTGTGTGACCTTGGGCAAGTCACTGTACTTCTCTGTGCCTCAGTTCCCTCATCTGTAAAATGGGGATTGAAAACTGTGCACCCCATGTGAGACAACCTGATTACCTTGTATCTCCTCTTGAACTTAGAACAGTGCTTGGCACATAATAAGCGCTTAACAAATACCATCATTATTATTATTATTATTGTTAAATGACAGTGAGAGTTGTAGTCAATTTTTAAATACTCTAGACAGGTTTTGGGATTGAAAGCTAGCAAGAAAATTGCAGGGAAGGAAAGGGAAAGAAAAATTACATCATCCAGAGTCCTAAGACGCACACAGAAGCTACTGGGACACTCAGTGAGGAGATGGCCTCTTCCGTCAAATGAACAAAGGCACTAACCCTTTCTGGGTGAACCCAAATTTTCGTCAGGGATAAGGTTGAAGAAGCCTCAGTCACTCAGTCATTCATATTTATTGAGTTCTTACTGTGTGCAGAACATTGTAGTAAGCGCTAGGAAGAGTACAATCTAACAGCAAACAGGCACTTCTCTACCTCGCTTTGCTGATTTGGCTCCAACTTCTAGCAGCTTCCCTGCTTCCTGATGTGTTCCAGCCTGTCTCTACTATAAGTTTTCTATCTAGTGAGACTGTTTCTCGTTACTTGAGCTATATCTGTGGTGAAGGAGACTGGGCTGTATATGAAGGTCAGCTTCACACTGGAAGAAGATTTCCACCTGGTAAAGAACTTATGTTAAACCTGGGGTAATAAGGAAACAAGGGCAAATGAATTGATCAGCCAATCAGTGGAATTTATTAAACACTAACCATGCTCAGAGCGCTGTATTGAGCACTCGGAAAAGTACGGTAGAGGAGGTAGACATGATCTCGGCTATCAAGGAGTTTACAATCCAGCAGGATTTGGGGGTTATTTTGGACCAAACTCCTTTTCCAGTCATTCCCCCAGTAAAGACTTTCAGGCTCTTCCTTGGGGAAGCCACGTGGTGCCTGATTCCTAGTACTGTGATACTTAAGCTTGGCCTTTGAATTTTGAACCTCAGTGACTTTAAACATTTCCTTGTGCATTTCAATTTTGGTTGTTTCAGTCATTATACTTCCCATTTTGTGGAACAGATTAATTCCAACTTTGGTCACTGTCTTGTTTGGGCCAATGGTAGCTAGGACCCTCCCAGGACTATCAACTGGGTCCTGATTGGAGTTTCTAATCCCTCCTGTTCTTTGGCTAACCCTAAATATAAAATGAATAATTTTGGTCCTAGTTTGGGGCTACAGAGCTAAAAGACCCCCCAAATAACAAAGGTTGCTAACCGATTATTTGGATCCACCCCGGCTTCTTGCTCGTGAAGTCTAATTCTGACTGTACAGGAAGTGTATCTACCAACTCTGTTATATTGTTTTCTCCCAGGTGCTCAGTACCGTTCTCTGCACACAGTAAGTACTTAATAAATTTGATTGATTCTTCATCTTTTCTCGTGTTATCTTTTGTCTTTAACATGTTCAGAAATGGAAACTCCATAGCAACAACAGCAGAAATAAATAAAAATATCAATAATAATGATTGTGGTACTTGTTAAACACTATATGCCAATTACTGGGCAGATACAGTCAAATCAGACACATTTATTGCTGTTTCCTTTCACCTGATTCTAGGCTTGTAGACCGGAGACAGGAAAAAATTTCCCTTCCACAATTACTGGTACCATCATTCAATTCTCTTCCTTAGTAGCTTGTTTTAAAATAATAATTAGTAGCTTCTTAAAATAATAAAAGACAGCCTGAAAAGTGTCAGCATAATCTCATTTTTCCAATTTTGTGCTATTTCCTTCAAACTTTTCTAATAGGGACTCTGCTTAGCTAATTGAAGGGGAGTTAATCAGTATTTTATATAGCTTTGGGATGACTGTAGCAAAAATGTAGGACACCAAACAAGAAAAAAAACATTAGCTGAAAGATCTCCCCTTGACTAAGGGAGGTTCTGGATGATCCTTCAGTTTTATTTTTTTCCTTTTGCTTAAAATTATAATTCTTTTAAAATACCAACCTTATGGTAATTAACTTAGTTTTTTCATCATTTCCATTATTTTGATGACAACTTCATCTTGAACATTTTTCTTCCCTCTTGCTACATGGAAAAATAATTAATGTGCTCTATTCTGTTTCAGATTGTTTATTATGGAAATTGAACCAAAACATGGCCTTTATGGGACATAGCTTATTATGCTCCCATAGCAAAATGTTCTACTACTTATAATTATGTTTTATAGTTTTATATATAGAACCAGCATTTGTGCCATTTTCATTGAATTTCTGTCTAAGCAAATTTAATTCAATATTTTCCATAGTAACTGTGTAACACTGTGTCAAATGGTCTTTACTGAAAGGCAATGTATTTATATTAAAATCATTTTTTAAATTACTGGGGTTGCTCTGAAAACAGTAATTTGGTTCCTGTACTCTGAATTAAGGACTCATTATTTCTACACTCATTATAGAGAAGCAGAGTGGCTCAGTGGAAAGAGCACGGGCTTTGGAATCAGAGGTCATGGGTTCAAATCCCAGCTCCGCCACTTGTCAGCTGTGTGACTTTGGGCAAGTCACTTAGCTTCTCTGGGCCTCAGTTCCCTTATCTGTAAAATGGGGGTTAAGACTGTGAGCCCCCAGTGGGACAACCTCATCATCTTGTAACCTCCCCAGCACTTAGAACAGTGCTTTGCACATAGTAAGCGCTTAATAAATGCTATCACTATTATTAGACTCACTTTATTACTTTCAAGGACAAGCATGTTGTAGTTCCATTTCTTTACAGGATCCTAAATTTTTTACTCAGTGTTTTAACAATAATAATAATAATATTAATGATACCCACAATAATAGTTATGGGGTATTTGTTAGGTGCTTACTGTGTGTCAAGAGCTGGGGTAGATATAATCAAATCCCACATGGGACTCACCATCTAAGTAGGAGGGAGAGCAGGTATTAAATCCCTATTTTGCAGATGAGGGAACAGAGGCATAGAGAAGTTAAATGACTTGTCCAAGGTCACACAGCAGGTAAGCGGTGGAGCCGGGATTAGAACCGAGGTCCTCTAACACCCAGGCCCATGCTCTATTCATTAGTCCACACCCCTTCCAAGAATTATGGAAAAAGGCACTTTTGGAGTGCATATAATTCTTATTACAAAATACTTCAGTGTCCCAATTCTTGTGGCTTCTTTCCTACTACTGTTGTAACTTGGAGGCAAGGAACAAAGGGCAGGGAGTGAAGATCCGGATGTATTGTTTTGAGGAGGAAGTTTCACTACCAGCCTCTGCATTCCAGAGGTTTATATAATTTTGGATATGGGGATGAAGAGATTGAAATCCTAATACAGTAGGATAGACTTCTTCCCCCACATCTATATCATCTAAGTGTGGGTGAATATGTGTAACTGAATATATGTGAATGCCTTGTTGGTCTCCTTATTTTCCAAGGACATTGTATTTAGCTTTCTTCATAGTTTTGTTTCCTCTTTTTGATGCATCTGGTTATACTGATAGCTCAAGTCTGAAGCTTCTGAGAAGAAAGGAGGCATACACAACCCAAGAAATCAGAGAAGTGATTATTTTAAAGTCCTGGTAAAGCACAATTTCAGTATACTAGGAGAGCAGGCAGATGAGATAAGCCGATAAGCCTAGTGGACAGAACCAGCAGAAAGATTACTCTCTTAGAGCGAAGGCCTTGTGAAAATTAAAATGCAAAGGGGTTAAAGTACAGACAAGCCCGATGTGGGGCAAGTCCAGGAGTGGAACTGGCAATCAATCAGAGGTTTTTTCTTTGAGCTTTTATTGTATGCAGCCGACTGTACTAACTAAGCACTTGAGAAAGTACAGTAGAATTGGTAGACACAACCTCTTCCCTCAAGGAGCTGGATATCTTTTTACTTGTGAAAATTTGGGATGGCATTTTGATCAGACACATACACGTGTGCATATATATGTATATGTATTATGCTCACAGAGTACCATATATGTATGGTACTCGTGTGTGTGTGTTTGGGGGAGGAATGAATGCAAACTTGAATTTCTTTTTAAATATACTCAGTAAATATCATTTATCTGTTTCTAGAGCTAAAATCTGTTCAAACTGGATGAAATTATTTCACCTTATACTGTGAACCCAATTAATATTATATTTAAGGAACTACAAACATAACTGAATTTGGTTGCTCTAGAATAAATGTTTCAGCCTGAAGATGAGGCACAGGATCAACTTCTCTTTGTTCTTATGAATTTTCAGATATTATCTTTGACATTTTCCTCCCTTTATATCTATATGAAAAATAATTAATGTGCTTTCATTCTATGTCACAGATTGTTTATAAAGATACTTAAATCCAATAATGGCCTTTATGGGACATTACTTGTTATAACATATTGCGCTTATCAGGAGTTGTCTATCCCTGAATGAAATGTGTGAAAAACCAATTTAGAGGAGGCAGGACACTGGCTACTAGGTTGAGATTTTTCAACTGCAGGTTGGAGCTATAAAAACTTTAGATAATCTATTGGTCATAGATGTCAAGATGTATTACATTTTGAATGAAATTTTAATGTATTCCATTAAATCAAACTGTCCAAGTCATTCTGTTGGTATCCTCAGTAGTCAGTAGCTAATTGCCCCCACCACAATATTATCAGTCTTTTTCCAAGTCTCTCTTGGGCAGAAAAATATATGTGACATGAAAAGTCACATTCCTTAATGCTACCTGGAGTGTTTACAAAGGTACTGCATTTTGTGTTGAGTGTGAGCCAAAAAAGTTCCAGTAAGGCCTTAAACCAATTAGGAATACATAGTGTTTGGAATAAAAAAATATTAGAGGAAACTTTATGAACAGAATATTCTACTGAAACTTTGGTCAAAAATGACAGTGCAAAATTAGACTCGCTTGAAAATTACTTCAAAAATCCTCTATAAGACTTGTTTTGAAACCTTTGTAATGAGCACATTGCAAAACACTCTTTAATCCTTTACTGACAATCCACTTAATTTTGATGCCCCTTCTTTTTATGCATTTGGCTCTATCTCACCTAAAGCATTTGTACTATCAGCATTATCAGTGGTCGGAGATGCAATATCTACTTAAATGACGTTTCTGTATTCATGTAAAATGGTAATTTAAAATAAAATCAGCTCCTCAGTCCCACCATGTGCCTTCCTTCTCATTCATAGTAGTAATATTTGAGTGCTTACTGAGTCAGTTGGGTAGGAAGTTACGATGGGAGTGCACATTTGAATGGTTCTTTCTTCTATCGCTTGTAAGGTACAATTGATCAATCAGCCATTCAGTGGAAATTTTTGAGTGCTCACTGTTTGCAGAGCATTGTACTAAACACTTTGTACAGCTCAACAAAGTCGGTAGACATGTTCGCTGCCTACAGTGAGCTTAAAGTCTAGAGGAGGCGACCGATACTGATTTAATGAAGTTCAGTGGGGCTTGATATTCAACCTACCCTTAGCCCAAGAACACTTCTGTAGAGTAGATATTGGCAGCTTATTTTAACGTCTGTCACCCTCTCTAAACTGTAAGCTCCTTGAGGACAGGGAACATTTCTACCAATTCTTCTATAATGTACTCTCCCAGACACTCAGTACAGTGCTCTGTACATAGCAAGTGCTGAAAAATATGATTGACTGATTAATTAAAGGTCATCTGGCTTTAAGGAAGTTTACTTTAATGATAATCTAAGAAGTAAATATAAGTGGTGGTAGGCTTGAAGAGTTTAAAAGCATCTTGCTATTATTCAAGGTTACACCAGGTGAAAGTGTTTGAAGGGTTAGTGCTCAAGGTTTTTGTTTTTTCAGTCTTAGAACGTCAGGAAGAAGTGGGAAGTGAGTATGAACGATCCACTCCACCATACAAAAATATAATTTATGCCATCTAATTAAAATCCTACTGCTGATACTTGAGAAACTATGGTTTCTGTAGAAACTGGAGAAGCAGAGTAGTCTAGTGGATAGATAACTGGCCTGGGAGTGAGAGATACTGGGTTTTAATCCCTGCTCCATCACTTGGCTGCTGTGTGACCTTGGGTAAGTCATTTCAATTCTCTGTGCCTCAGTTACTTCATCTGTGAAATGTGGATTAAGACTGTGAGCCTTATGTGGGACATTCATTCAATCATATTTACTGAGCACTTACTATGTGCAGAGCACTGTACTAAGCCCTTGGAAAATACAATTCAGCAACAAATGCACTGTGTCCAAACCGATTAAACAAAAACAGAAGCAAAAAAACCCAAAAATCTGAACAAAATCAGACAAATGAGACTTTCCTGTTGGTCACGAAATGTTGTTTTAAAAGGGGAAAAATGATACTTTCTTCACTCTTCTTTAACAACCTTTATTATTAGGTTCAGTTTCTGTCTTTGATTTTGTTTTTAGTCCAAGTTTTGGTGAGTTAGTACTAAGCAACTGAGTATTGTTTCTAGAAAAGCTATAAGTACCTAGCAAACTTGGACTTCATCTGTTGCTTAGTTCCGGTCTTGAAAACTAAAACCCTAAATATACTTCAAAGGAGTGAAAACATGACTTTCTTAAGGGACTCACTCTGCTGCTCTTGCACAAGATCCAGTGTCTCTATTTTTGATTTAAGCTCCCTGTTCACTGAAATTTCAATTTTCACAATCTTTACAGATGGCAAAATTCTATCCCTGATACTAGAGATGTCTCAAAAGACCCATCTGTGATCAACATGCTATTTCACAAGATTTCCATGTAAAATGTCTAGGGGAGATGGTTGATGTAAATTGCATCTTGCAAAACAGAAAAATCAATGCATCATCTTCATCATTATTGCTCTTGTTATCATTCTTCTCATCTCCCAGAAACCCAAGAATGTATTTTAGGAGCTATATAATGCTAACAGAAGGATGAGTGAATTACCCTAATTTATGTAAACATGCATAGCAGGATGCCTTTTATCTAATTTTACAAAGAAAGGGGACTATCTAAAAACTACTCATTCTATTTTATTTTTCTTGTTTACTTTTAATGAATTTGAATGATGGGGTTAGAGAAACTTGCTTGGAGAGGGATGAGAAGCAAATAGAGAGAGGGAAGGGTAAAAAAGGTAACAGACTGGGAGAGGTCATGTCTGCATAGGCAAGTTTATTTTTTGAATAAAATGCATCTGTGACTACATGTGGCAAATGCTATATGCAGCTGGATATTAACTGTTAACTGGATATCCATATTAATATCCATATCCATATTAACTGGATATGCAACTGGTTATCCAGTTTTCAACTGGATAACTTGATCCTTAGTGAGGATCAAGCAGTGAAGACAAACCTCACCTCTCAGGAATCTAGAGGTCAGTACATGAGCCTAGATTATGAGATTCCTGAACTACAGAGTGTGGGTCTAATTCCTACCGTATATTCTTTCCCAGTGCTCTGCATAAAGTAAGCACTTAATAAATCACTCAGTAAATATGATTGAATGAATGAATGAATATTACTACTCCTACTTTTGATGGTCATAGCCAGTCATACAGTTGAGTGACACATGCCGGTATGGGGAAGATATGCCTCAGCAATGTCCTCATTCACATCTTCCCTGACACGGTTTAAGTCTTGCTTCATGATTGAAAGAGTTCAAGTGGCTGGCAGGGGGTCCCATTTTCAGCACAGTCCACTATAAAAATTGGTTTTATTTCACCCTTTTTGTATCTTCCCAGTTACTGAATCGAATAAATAGACTATGAACCCCACGTGGGACAACCTGATCACCTTGTATCTCCCCCCAGCTCTTCACAGTGCTTTGCACATAGTAAGCGATTAACAAATGCCATTATTATTATTATAAATCATCACTTTAAAATGGTCATCTCACAATCATAGTCTTAATTTTATTTTTAATTTTAATTCTTTAAAATTTAATATTTTAATTAATTTTTAATTAATTTTATTCCATAACAGCTCTGAAATACGAATAACAGGTATTTGATTTATTTTCTCTAGTTTATTTTTTAATTTCTGTCATATGAAAATCCATTAAAATCTATGAGCCATTACTGTATTAGGATAGCTTCAGAGAAATCCAGAAATGTTCCAGAAAGCAATCATATTGTGGGTCTGATTCATAAATTTAATTATACTTTCAATCAATCAGTGGTACATAATCATTCATTCAATTGTATTTATTGAGCATTTACTGTGTGCAGAGCACTGTGCTAAACGCTTTGGAGGTAGAAATTGGCAACATATAGAGACGGTCCCTACCCAATATTGAATATGTACTGTATGCAGAACATTGCATTTAGCACTTGGGAAAGTACAAAACAATAGAGTTGGTAGACATGATCCCCTGCACATGAGGAGCTTATAGTCTAAAGAAAGAGACAGGCATTAAAATATATGGCCGTTTGCCTCCATCCCCCAATTCCCCATTATTTTCTGGTTGTGGGAGGGTTCGTAGAATGTTATGGATGATTTGACTCTTTGTCTTCAGACAGATACTTATGCATTAGCTTAGGAATATCTGCAGTGTGGGTATGACAAATAAAATGAGAAAGACGTGACCATGGTAAACCTGGGCAGGGCCACAAACAGTTTTGTCAGCTTGTGAAAAATGTGTGTGGCATAGGTATTTTCTAATCTATCTAAAAGGTTACTCTTAAGCCTCTGGATAACTTCAACAGCAAATATTTCTTAGCTCTGTGATTCTTAACCGAAATATTGCTCAACACCTGAAGACACACAGATATGGCAATTTACCCATATCTAGTCAGTTACAGTGACTCACCTACCCACTTCACAAAACTACATGCATTTACTAACCTACTTTCATGTAGCCCACATGCTTCCCACCCTCAAAAAACAACAACAAAAAAAACCCACTCACCAAATAGAACTGCTTGCCAGAAAAGACTTCAGCAGAAGCAGGCAAGGAGTTGGGTGGGGGCCGTTTTCACCCCATGACAGGTGGTGGGACGGGGGAGAAAGACTTTTCTAGTTTAGGCTGGGGAGGGAAGAGGTAGAAGTTTTTGGCACAATGGTAGAAAGAAAGAAGTAGGAAGGTAGGGAAAGTAAAGGCAACGGTAAGATTTAAGAAGCAGCATGGCCTAGTGGAAAGAGCTCAGGACTGGGAGCTAGGAGACATTTCTATTACTGACTCTGCTACTTCCTGCTCTGTGACCTTGGGTAAGTCACTTAACTTCTAAGAGCCTCAATTTTCTCATCTGCAAAATGGAGAATTAAATACCTGTTTTCTCTCCCCCTTAGAGTGAGAGCCTCACATTGGGCAGGGACTGGGTTTAATCTAATTGTATTGTATCTGCCCCAGTTCTTGGAACGCAGCAAGTGTTTAACAAATGCCGCAATTACATAGCACAAGAAAGGAGACAGGGGTATTTGAGGTAGGAAGGATAGGGCAAATTTGGATACAAGGAGATGCGCCCTCTCCCACTCACTCCAGCCTTTCCTAACAATCACCATGAGGGCCATTGGATCTTTGCAGTTACTCAGATGGTGACCCTCTACCCTTTATTCCTTTACAGATACATAGACCATATTTGAGGAGATTTGATAGTTTGTAGGGCAAGAAACAGACATCATCAGGGAGAAGTTGCTGATTGACTGGAGTTAAAGTTATTTGTTGTAAACCACATACATTGAATGGCACTGTACACGCACTTGGGAAGGACACACGTGTGGCAAAATCTTTTTCCATGGGAGATTGATTAATCAATGTGGGAAAACATCAGCTCCCTTGGGATCATACAATCTGATAGTAGGTTGGTTTCTTCATGCAGACCAAGTTAAATGTTCGAGTGAGTGCTGATAGACTCTGCTTGAGATGAGATGCGGTAACTGTTGGCCTAACTGCAGGGAATAATAGTAATGGTAATAGTAATTGTGTTATTTATTAAGTACTTGCTATGTGCCAGTCACTTTTCTAAGTGCTGGGTTAAAGACAAGATAATCAGGTCATAGTCCCTATCCCATCTGGGACTTCCATATAAGTAGGAGGGAGCACAGGTATTTAATCCTCATTTTACAAATGAAGGAAACTGAGGCCCAAAGAAGTTAAGTGACTGCTCTTCTTCACACAGCAAGCAAGTGGCAAATCCAGGAGGAGAATCCAGACCCTCTCGCCCCTAGGTCTGCCGTCTTTACCCAGCCACACTGCTATTCTTTTTCCTGAAGAAACCCAATAAGGCATTGAAAGAACGGCCAACGATAGCCTGAATTCAACATACCCCTTTTCCTGCCTGGACTGAGCCTGTACAGCTCTACTGGAAGCTGAAGGCAACACATAGCCTGGAGTTTCCTTCCATTACTCAAAAAAAGGAGCAGATGTGAAACTGGAATTCACTGGAAAACTCTAAAAGCCTTAAAAGAGAGATTTCTCTTTATTGTTTTGATTTTTTCTTTTTTTTAATGGTATCTGTTAAGTGATTACCATTTCCCAGGCACTGGTAGATGTAAGCCTACCAATTTGGACATAGTCCCTGTCCCATATAGGGCTCACAATCTCAATCCCTACAGATGAGGAAATTGAGGCAAAGAGAAGCTAAGTGACTTGCCCAAGGTCACATTCATTCATTCAATTCAGTCGTATTTATCGAATGCTTACTGTGCACAGAGCACTGTACAAAGAGCTCGGAAAGTACAATTCGGCAACAATAGAGACAATCCCTACTCAACAACCGGCTCATGGAAGGTAAGTGGCAGAACTGGAATTAGAACCCAGATCCTTCTGACTTCCAAGCCCATGCTCTATCTACCAAGCCATGCTGCTTCTAATTTTGCTTGGATTTGTAATCAGTATAATCGATGTGATAGGGAATTTACAGTTTGGTTTCTGTGTATACCTCTGCATTCACCACAAATATAACAACACCTCTTGAGACATGCAATCTTGGAATTTGTCAACAAAAATTTCAGGACTGACCTAATGTTGGGTTTTAGACTTTCTTTGGGTAGCTCCCAAAAAGAAAAGAATGTGCTAATTAGGGAAATTTCTGATTTTTTTTTTAAAACATCAAGGCAAGATAAGGTGGGAGTATTTTTAGTTTAATAATGGAAGCAAAAACCACATGTTCCTTTTCACACCAGACCCTTTCACTAAAGTAGAAAAACTTTGAGAAGCATGTCTAAGAAACAAGTGGATAGATCTTTATACCCTGACTTTATCCAGTTCTCAAAGCTTCACTGTTTATGAGCTTCATTCTCCTCTTTGTCAATACGCATAAAGCCCCTGGTTTGAAAGGAAACTATTCGATGAGGTGCAATTTAAATAGAGATTGCTCTAAAAAAGAACTGGCACATATGATTAAAAGTAGTGCTTTAAAGCTCACTTCCCCCCATCAATTTCACAACCCACTGACATTCCACTTGATGTTTCCTTACTTCTTAGATCTGAAACCCTAGTGGAAAGACTTTTTGTTTTCGGCTCCTTTCATTAACTGGTTCAGTAATTCTATTTTACAAATAATACCCTACTAGGACTATTTACATCCCAGGCACCAAGACCTAACCTACCCATACTGATGCCAAGGAGGTAATTTCCAGTTCTCAAGTTGTGATCTAAATGGATTCCAGAAGTATTGATTTTCTCAGTTGAGGAGAAGAGTCAATTTTAGGATTATCAACCATTAAAAATGGGGCTTGTCTTTAGTATATATTACAAAAATTTATTAACTGTGTATATGGATGGCATGCTTTAAACCGGGTGCATTTTCATGAGATCTAGTGAACTGAAGAGTTTAGGAGTAGCAATTTCCCTCTTTAAGAAGTCACCTGGGACCATGGTTTGGAAATGCCCTCTCCCCTGAGGTGAAGTAAACATTTTCTCCAATATGGAGAAGAGAAGAAAGTAATCTCTTGGGGTATCACTCTTCCTGCCCGTTTGTCGCAGCCTAAGAAATGGGAAGAATTTGAAAGAAATGGTTACCCTGTCCTTGTGACAAGTTGGAAATATGGTCTATATAATAATAATAATGGCATTTATTAAGTGCTTACTATGTGCTGAGGAGGTTACAAGGTGACCAGGTTGTTCCACGGGGGGCTCACAGTCTTATTCCCCATTTTACAGGTGAGGTAACTGAGGCACAGAGAAGTTAAGTGACTTGCCCAAAGTCACACAGCTGAGAATTGGCAGAGCCGGGATTTGAACCCATGTCCTCTGACTCCAAAGCCCAAGCTCTTTCCACTGAGCCACGCTGCTTTTCTCATAGTTTTCTCTCAGGAAAAGGATGACTTCTAATAATAGTGACAATAATAATAATAGTGATAATTGTGGTGTTTAAGTGCTTACTATGTGCCCATCGCTATGCTAAGTGCAGGGTAGATAGAAAGATCAGACATGGCACTCACAGTCTATGGGGTAATAAGGGGAAAATGAGGAAACCAAGACACAGAGAAGTTGTGACTTTCCCAAGGTCACACAGCAGGCATGAGGTGGAGTCAGATTAGAACCCATATCCCCTGACTCCCAGAACCGTGCTCTTTTCACTAGGCACACTGCTTCTCTAATGTATGAGATAAAAAAGCTTTAAAAATACAAATAGTGGAAAATTTATAAAAGTACAAGAAGTAAAAAACTTTAGGTATTGCGATATTTGACATTTTTTTCTAGCTGAAGTGGACTAAATTCATTTCATTATACTTCTCTTAAAAAGTCGGGGGGAGCCATTCTGTGTCTTCAGCTCTGGGAAATGTGTTCATCAGCAGCTACACAGCTTCTTTGGATTCGCTTCAGTAAATCAATTAATCAGTGGTATATACTGAAGGCTTAATATGTGCAGAACATTTACTAAAGCCCTTGGGAAAGTACAATGCCCCAGAGTTGGCAGACACATCCCCCACCCACAATGAGCTTGCAGTCCAGAGGGGGATACAGACTAATATAAATAAATAATTTATAATATGTAATTTAAAGATATGCACATAAGTGATGTGGGATTGAGAGTGGGGCAAATATCAAGTGCTCAGAGGTCACAGATCTAAGTGCAAAGATGACGCCGAAGGCAGAGGGAGCTGGGGAAAAGAGGGCTTTAATTGGGGAAGGACAAACCCCAAGAACCTGCTGCTAGAATTGTTATAATCATTTGTGCCCAGTTTCAGGAAGGAATAAGTAGAAAGGATCCTTGATGCAAAATGTAGTGAGAACTCTAAGAAGGTTTAAAAGCAAATCCTGACGATGGTTTACCTGTAGGTGCATAAAAGCATTCTGATCCATTTGATTCTCTGCATTTTTATTGTTAGGTGCACTGAAATATCTCTATGTATTCATATTATATATACCTATATATACATCTAGATACATACTGTATTATGTGTTTGAGAAAATACCTTTCTTGTGGCAAAACATAAAAAGGACATTTTATTTATAAAGAATAGTTTCCAATGCCCAATTCTTATAAAAATATGTCTGTTTTAACATTTCTCTTGGCTTTGAAATTTGTGAGAGGAAAAGGAAAACTTGTGAGAGGCCAACAGGGCCGATGCAGTTGGAGGCTGGTAGGTTGGCTGGAGAAGAGCAGAGTCCTCGATAAAAGAGGAGTGAAGAGAAGAATTCACAATCAATTCATAGTTATTAGGAATACTGTACTAAGTACTTGGGAAATAATATGATAGAGTTGGTGAACATGTTCTCTGCCCACAAGGAGCTTAGTGGCCACATCAGGACAGGGACAGAGAAATACTCTTCAGAAAGATTTTAAATGTGGTGTCATTTTCTGTTGCTTGAGTGGACAGATTGATGAGATGAGTGTTGTACACAATGTGTGAGTGTGTTTTGGGGGGTGGGTGGGAGTGGTGGGGGGGGAAAGCTGATTGTCAGGGCAGCAGAATTTCTGAAGCCTGCTCTCCTTGGGCTTCTAGTCATTCATTCATTCAATTGTATTTATTGAGTGCAGCACTGTGTACAGTGCTTACTGTACTAAGCGCTTGGGAAGTACAAGTTGGCAACATATAGAGACGGTCCCTACCCAACAGTGGACTCACAGTCTAGAAGGGGAAGACAGAGAACAAAACATATTAACAGAATAAAATAAATTGAATAAATATGTCCAAGTAAAATAAATCAATAAATAGAGTAATAAATATGTACAAACATATATACATATATACAGGTGCTGTGAGGAAGGGAAGGAGGTAAGGCGGGGGGGATGGAGAGGGGGAGGAGAGGAGGAGGGGGAGTCCCATCAGGATCTGGGTTAGACTTTTACAAAGGACAAATAGTATGGATTGGTTGAGTCCTGTCTAAGGAAATGGGTAAAGCTGGATTGGTCCAAGTATCCAAATCTGGATTGGATAGGTAGGACATGATTGTGCCAGAATTGTGGTCCATGTTGGACGTTTCTAGTCTGCACCAAGAGAACTTACTGAACAAAGGTATACTTCAGTCCTGGATCCTGGGGCAACTGATGTTTCTGCCTCCATCTCTCCCAGTTTGAACCCCTAGCATCTATTTGGTGACTATGAGAAGACAGTGGAGATAGACATTTAAGAAATGTCTATCAGTGTGGCTCAGTGGAAAGAGCCCGGGCTTTGGAGTCAGAGAATATGGGTTCAAATCCCGGCTCTGCCGATTGTCAGCTGTGTGACTTTGGGCAAGTCACTTCACTTCTCTGGGCCTCAGTTCCCTCATCTGTAAAATGGGGATTAAGACTGTGAGCCTCCCATGGGACAACCTGATCACCTTGTATCTACTCCAGTGCTTAGAACAGTGCTTGGCACATAGTAAGTGCTTAAATACCATCATTATTATTATTATTAAATGTTGGCTTAGTTCCTCAATCAAACCAACAAACAAGCACAGAAAGGTTCTCCATGAGCATAGCTACAGTGGGTTTTTAAAGAGAGCGTGAAAGTTTGGCTTTTTGACTCTTGTGAACCTTGACTGTCACTAAATTGAAAGGGACCAGTGGATTGATCAAGGGAATTTGTTTATGACCAGGCAGTGATAGTGGTCCGGTAACTTTGACAACCAGAGATACAATATTCACCCCAGACATTAATTGTATTTTCAGTCCAGGGTAGCAATTTCCTTCATAAAAACAAATAGACATTTTTCCTTTCCATGAATTTTGAAAGGCAGTAAAATTTTCAGAGATCACAAATTAAAATTAGTATTTCAATGCAGAGCACATATCCCATTCCTGTTACCAAATCACCAATGCAATAAGGATGCCTGGCACAGGCTACAAAAAGTTCATCAATGCAATTTCATTTAATTCAACACCCTGTCCTACATTTGCACTTGAAGATCCATAACAGTTTTCCTCGAAGTATTTTTCCTCTCCACAATCATTTTACATTCCATAACTATCACTTTTATGCTTTTCTGCCTTTTCCAGTTAGGATACAAGCAAGACATTTATGCACGCAGCAGGATAACTCAGGCAGCCTTTACAGATATTTTTGATGCTTAAAGGGGAAACATTTAAGAAAGATATTGAACCCTTTCATGGAAATTTGATCCTCCCTCTTTGTTGCCCTCCTCATAGATCTGTTTCCACTAAGCTTGACTCTCTAAGAATAATGGTGTATTACAAGTTTACAATCTTCTATGGAGAATCCTGTTAGGCATTCTCTACCGAGTCTTCTAAAATGCCTTATTCACTTGGAAATTGAATAATAATATAGGCACAAATTTAGTACTATAATCAGCTATCACAGATACAGTCCAGTTCATAAGCAGTCTTACAATTTTTGGATCCTTTTCAAAAATGTAATTGCCTGCCCTTCCAGTAATCGCCTTCATTTAAGAAATAATGGTTTCATAAAGATCACATACTAGAAGATGTGAGAGATTGAATTCTGGACATCTAGGGAAAGATCTTTGAGATGCTTCAAAGTCATTTTTTCAAAGAATCATGTCATTACAAAAGATTAAGTATAGTGCTACACTGTTTTTCATAAATTATGTTTCTGTAAATACCATGCAGCCCTAAATGAGTACATTGTTACTGAAATCTTTTTTTTTCCTAGACAATTTCCCCAACCTTTTTAGTAAGTTGGTTTTGGCATTCATTTTACTTCCAATTATCTCCAGAAGATGTCTGCAAAGTCTTCTCAGAGTCCCTTCCATTCTTCTCTAAGACATTTTCTGAAAGGATCCCATGAAATCAGCCATACAATATACTGTGGACTAGAAATTAGTGTGACCTATTGATAAGAGCATGAGTCTAGGGGACAGAGATTCTGGGTCCTACTCCCAGATCTTCCACTTGTCTGCTGTGTGACCTTGGGCAAGTCACTTAACTTGTCTGTGCCTCAGTTTCCTCAACTGTGGAATAGGATTCAATACCTATTCTCCCTCCTACTTAGATTGTGAGCCCTGTTTGGGACAGGGACTGTGCCTGACCTGATTAGCCTGTATCTATCCCGGTGCTTAGACTAGTGCTTGACACATAGCAAGCGCTTAACAAATTACAATGAAAGTAACATTTTTTATAAGTGGGTAGATCTTTTTCCACTTCTTTGCAAATCTGTATTGCATTGCAGAAACAAGAACAAGTACAATTATGAGAGCATTCATTATTTTTCCAGGTGTACAGGTGAGCTTCCCATGCCATCTCTTTTCCTCTTTTAAATATAGAGACAATGGTTTTAATTTCCAGGCCTACTGGAAAGAGCATGATCCAGATTCTAGTCCCTCTTCCACCGCTGGCAATTAACCTAACCTCTCTAGGCCTCAGTTTCCTCATCTGTAAAATGGAAATGAGATATAATGTGTGTCCCTGAGTTCAATGTCATAACCTTAAATATCTACCCAGTTCTTAGCCCAGAGTAAGTGCCTATTTTCACCAATTTCCCATAAATAGCATCTCCCACATAACAAGGTAAAGGAAATGCAAACAAGTGAAGACCTACAACTGGGAGTGAATGATGGACTGGAAGGTCAGTGAGGGAACTCATCATTCAGGTTGTGATTGATTTTAATTAAAGCGTCCATTCTTGACCAAATAATTCAGCTCCCAGAGAACTCTTCAAAAAGTGGAACGTGCCATCTTGTGGAACCTGTGTGGGGGAAGAGATTAATGTTTTTGGATTTTAATGGAAAGTACAGGACTCCAGTTGCAACGTATATGTTAATGGACCCCAGATGGCTTCAAAGCTCTGTTCTCTAAACAAGTAATGTGCTTTGTTGGGGGATTCAATGGCAAAAAAAATGAGCTGGAGAGCAAAGTGAAGGAATAATGAGGCTGTGAAAACTGACTGGAGGTGATATGTGCTGGTTCCATCCAATCCACAGGAGCAATGGGCATGAATGCCCCCACAGCTATTAGAGCTGGTCTAGGTCTTCCAGATTTGCTTACCCCAGGCCAGTGACAAGACCAATCAGATCTGAAAGTTTCCATCAGAGCTGAAAAGCCTCCAAATTGTCACTTTCTGGCCAATTAGCTCTGGGAAGCCTGTTCCCTCTCAGCACTCTTGTCTTACTCTGTCAAGTCATCTCTGATCCATAGCGATGCCATGAACACATCTCTTCCAGAATGCCCCACCTCCATCTGCAACTGTTCTGGTAGTGTATCCATAGAGTTTTCATGGTAAAAATATGGAAATAGTTTCCTATTGCCTTCTTCCGCTCGGTAAACTTGAGTCTCTGCCCTCAATTCTCTCCCATGCCTCTGCTGTCCAGCACAGGTGAGTTTTGACTTGTAGTAGACAGCCTTCCTCTTGCTAACCACTGCCCAAGCTAGAAATGGAATGGGTATGCCTCAACTTGACTCTCCGTTCCATAGCCTGGACTGGTAGAGTACTGGATCCAGACAGCGGTCCCAGAACTCAAGATCCCTAAAATCTCCCTTATCCCATTTTTGCCCCCACACTCCAAACGAGCAGTTGGAATTTATGATGTAATATCTAGGGCAAGTGAATGCAGTGGAGGACGATTTCAAACTTAAGAGCTGATCCTATAAGTCACTGAACCAGTAGCAAGTGTTTGATACGATCAATCCATCAGTTAGGGTTTACACCATGCAGAACACTGCTGAGCACACATTGAAAGATAATACAGTAGTGTTGGTAGACATGATACCTGCCCTAAAATAATTTATAATCTAGTAGTGTCAGGGGATATTTGCTAAAATAAATTACAGGAGGGGGAAGCAACAGAGTTTAAAGATATGTTGATAAGTGCAACCTGGTAGGGGTCAAGGAAAGAGGGAATACATAAGTGCTTAGGTGACATGGAAGTGCTGAGAAGGCAGGAATGGAGAACTAGGGTGGGAAGATAAGAGTGTAATTAAGAAAGGCCACTGGAGGAGATGTGATTACAGAAGCACTTCGAATATGGGGCATATGGCGAATATGAGGCTCTCATCTGTGAAGGGGGAGGGAGTTTCAGACAGGAAGAAGGGTGAGAGAAAGAAGTCAGCAACTAGAGAAAAGAAAATGGGGCAGAATGAATAGGTTGGCTTGAGAGGAGTGAATAATAGTAATAATGATGGTATTTGTTAAGTGCTGGGGTAGATACAAGGCAATCAGGTTGTCCCAAGTGGGTCTCACAGTCTTAATCCCCATTTTACAGATGAGGTAACTGAGGCACAGAGAAGCTAAGTGACATGCTCAAAGTCACACAGCTGATAAATGGCAGAGCTGGGATTAGAACCCATGACTTCTGACTCCCAAACCCAAGCTCTTTCCACTAGGCCACGAAGTATGCAAGCTGTGGAAGGGGAGTGGGAGATAAATACCGGGAAGGGGCTAATTACCTTAAACCCAATGGTCAGGAGTTTATGACTGATGCAGAGAGAAATGGACAGTCACTGGAGGTTTTGGGGAAGCAACGTGGCCCAGTGGATAGAGTACAGGCCAGAGAGTCAGAAGGACCAGGGTTCTAATCCTGCTCTTGTCCATTGTGTGACCTAAGGCAAGTCACTTCATTTCTCTGTGTCTCAATTACTTCATCTGTAAAATGGGGATTAAGACTGGGAGCCCCAGGTGGGACATGGACTGTGTCTAACCTGGTTAGCTTGTATCTACACCATCACTTATTTTAATAATAATAATAATAAAGATGGCATTTATTAAGCACTTATTATGTGCAAAGCACTGTTCTAAGTGTGAGGAGGTTAAAAGGTGATCAGGTTGTCCCACTGGGGGCTCACAGTTTTAATCCCCATTTTTACAGATGAGGTAACTGAGGCACAGAGAAGTTAAGTGACTTGCCCAAAGTCACACAGCTGACAGTTGGCAGAGCCGGGATTTGAACCCATGCATGTCCTCTGACTCCAGAGCCTGGGCTCTTTCCACTGAGCCACGCTGCTTCTCTACAGTGCCTGGCACATAGTAAGTGCTTAACAAATGCAATTTTTTTTTAAAAAAGGCAAGGAACTGTGAAGGAGAGAGAGCTTTGGTATATCCTGAGGCTGGATGAGGCCACTAGGACCCCACAGAACTCCTGGCAAGATTGACTGTGAGCCCACTGTTGGGTAGGGACTGTCTCTATACATTGCCAATTTGTACTTCCCAAGCGCTTAGTACAGTGCTCTGCACATAGTAAGCGCTCAATAAATATGATTGATGATGATGATGGTGGCTGGAAGCTTCCTGCCAGCTGTTAGAGCTGGAGTAGTGAGAATGTGGGTCAGGGTAGGATGTCCCAGTCTAGAGCCCCTAGATCAGATGTGGGATTCAATACCAGCACGTAGTACAGTGCTTGGCTCTAGTGAGCGTTTAGTAAATACCTCAATTGTTAAGTATTAGTATCATGTGTGTTGCGTGTAAATAAAATTATGCCTGTTCGTTGCTCTGCATGGTCAATGAGACACATACATTCATTCATTCGATTGTATTTATTGAGCGCTTACTGTGTGCAGAGCACTGTACTAAGCGCTTGGGAAGTACAAGTTGGCAACATATAGAGACGGTCCCTACCCAACAGTCGGCTCATAGTCTAGAAGGGGGACAGAGAACAAAACAAAATATATTAACAAAATAAAATAAATATGTACAAATAAAATTAATAGAGTAATAAATACATACAAACATATATACAGGTGACTTATTCGGACAGTCTCCAAATTTTATTCTGCAGAATGGTCAAACACCACACCTCGGGAGGTGATCAGTGTACCCCAAGACACTGTTTAGGTGCATTTCTACCCAAGCAATAGCCACCCCGCCAAATGCACATTTCAATCACTGACATAGGCATCAGAGATACGGTTATCTTAGGCACCAGGGCTTGCTGACACACACTCTTAATGGTCAGCAGTAAAATTCAGCCACTACAAAGGATTCTCTAAATCTGACGGGAACCTTTTCAATTTTCCCTGTTAACATTTAAAAAATTCTCTTCCGTGTTCCTCGAAAAAGGTGTTACTTGTCTCAGATATCGCTTTCCACATGTGCCGGAATTCACCAAGCTAGTAGCCGCATGGAAAGCAGCAAGGCATAGGAACACGGGTCTGGGAATCAAAAGGCCATAAATCATAATCCCGGTCCTGCCACTTGTCCGCAGTGTGACCTTGGGCAAGTCACTTCTTTGTGCTTCAGTTACTGCACCTGTAAAATGGGGAATTAGAGTGTGAGCCATATGTGTTACAGGGACTGTATCCAACCCGGTTTGCTTGCATCCACCTGTCCCATGGGGTACCGGCCATCTCAAGGTCAAATGCTACCTCGTGCCCACCTGAGCCAGCACGTGGAACTCAGAAGTGAGGGTGGGATACCTCCCCCACAACCAAAACTGCTAGATTGACAGCCCAAACCGGGAATACGGAAGGTGTCCATCGTCCCCGTGCCAATCGAATTAGGTGTGGAGGAGGGGGGAGGGCAGAGATTGGATAAACTGAGGCCGGAAGCTGGAATGGCCTAGGAACACAGGTGATAAATGCCTGTCACCTCTGACCTTTGGGGGCAAACACCAAGACACTCCTGCAGCAGCAGGAGCGGCCCATGTGTCTTTCTCTGCCCAGAAGGCCAGTTGCCCGCCCGGCAACCAGAACCAACACACTGAGGCAAGGGCCGCGGGATGGGTGAGTGTCTCGTGGGTGGGACCCAGGTGCCCCACTATGGATGGGGATCATGAGTGGATTCCTCCCATGTAGGGAGAGCACATGGTGAGAGCTAGCTGCCCACCATGTGCGCGGGGAATGGGATGGATTCCTCTCGTGTGGGAAAGTAAGTGGATTCGTCCCGAGTGGGAAGTGCACATGGGTGAGAGTTAGCCACCTCACCCACGTGCAATTAACAGATGATTGTGTTCCTCCTGTTAGGGAATCAAATATTGCTAATTGATTGCATTCCTCCTGAAAGGGAAGCTCAATCCATTGCACCTAAACAACTATATAATTCAATTTGCCTCCGGAATAAATTTTATATAGAACTGAGGCTTTCTGTCCACGGCGTGTCTGTCTCTGTCTCTGTCTCTGTCTCTCTGTCTCTCTCTCTCTCTCTCTCTGTCTCTCCCTCTCCTCCAATTACTGAACAAACTCAACCCCGGACGATGAGTGACACCATCCCAGCGCTTAGTATAGTGCCTGGCACATATTAAGCTTATAATAATAATAGTTATTATTATTAGTAGTAGTAATTAGTAGTACTAATACTCTCCCCCTCCCCCTCGTCCCCCCTCCATCTCCCCCATCTTTCCTCCTTCCCTTCCCCACAGCACAGCTCCTGTATATATGTATATATGTCTGTACATATTTATTACTCTATTTATTTATTTATTTATCTTGTACATATCTATTCTATTTATTTTATTTTGTTAGTATGTTTGGTTTTGTTCTCTGTCTCCCCCTTCTAGACTGTGAGCCCGCTGTTGGGTAGGGCCTGTGTTCCGACTTGTACTTCCCAAGCGCTTAGTACAGTGCTCTGCACACAGTAAGCGCTCAATAAATACGATTGATTGAGTAGTAGTAATAGTAGTAGTAGCAGCAGCAGCAGCAGCAGCCTGGGTCCCCAGGGCAGGAGCTAAGCCACTGCAAAAGATCATTTTATCTCTTCGGGAAAGCCCTTTCCCATCTGGGCTTGGTAGGATAATACTGGACCCAGTATCTCCTAAATGGTTATGCAGCACGCTGGAAATACTAAGAGGGAAGTAAATTCTAAATCTTTTAGCCATTGCTTTTCACCCAAGACATAAGGTGCCAAAGTGCTAATCTTCCCCTGGAGAAGGTGATAAGAATCCTGTCCATCCCTGTTTACTCAGCCTTATGACCCCATTTGCAGCCCTGCTCACGACAGGATGCTTCCCAAGGGAAGGTGGGGCCAAGGACAGCTGTTATTTTAATCGAGGCTCTGTGCTGAAGTGGAAGAAGAAAAATAAAAGTGCCCCCTGTGAAATAATTAATTCCAGAGTGCCGGCATATTCCTACTCCTGCATAACACTGCTTTCCAAGCCGTCACCAAAACCTGCCGGTCTCAGCTCCGCAACATTGCCAAGATCCGCCCTTTCCTCTCCATCCAAACCGCTACCCTGCTCATTCAAGCTCTCATCCTATCCCGTCTGGACTACTGCACCAGCCTTCTCTCTGATCTCCCATCCTCGTGTCTCTCTCCACTTCAATCCATACTTCATGCTGCTGCCCGGATTATCTTTGTCCAGAAACGCTCTGGACATATTACTCCCCTCCTCAAAAACCTCCAATGGCTACCGATCAATCTGCGCATCAAGCAGAAACTCCTCACCCTGGGCTTCAAGGCTGTCCATCACCTCACCCCCTCCTACCTCACCTCCCTTCTCTCCTTCTACTGCCCAGCCCGCACCCTCCGCTCCTCCACCACTAATCTCCTCACTGTACCTCGCTCTCGCCTGTCCCGCCATCGACCCCCGGCCCACGTCATCCCCCGGGCCTGGAATGCCCTCCCTCTGCCCATCCGCCAAGCTAGCTCTCTTCCTCCCTTCAAGGCCCTGCTGAGAGCTCACCTCCTCCAGGAGGCCTTCCCAGACTGAGCCCCTTCTTTCCTCTCCCCTCGTCCCCCTCTCCATCCCCCCGTCTTACCTCCTTCCCTTCCCCACAGCACCTGTATATATGTATATATGGTTGTACATATTTATTACTCTATTTATTTATTTATTTATTTATTTTACTTGTACATTTCTATCCTACTTATTTTATTTTGTTGGTATGTTTGGTTCTGTTCTCTGTCTCCCCCTTTTAGACTGTGAGCCCACTGTTGGGTAGGGACTGTCTCTATGTGATGCCAATTTGTACTTCCCAAGCGCTTAGTACAGTGCTCTGCACATAGTAAGCGCTCAATAAATACGATTGATTGATTGATTGATTATTATTCACAGCTCTGTAAGGTAGGAACCAAGAATTGTGTATTAATTGTTTAGATTTTAATGCATAAAATCACTTTCCAGGTGACAAAACTTTCAGGAATAATAATAATAATGGTATTTGTTAAGGGCTTACTATGTGCCATGCACTGTTTTAAGCACTGGAATAGATACGTAGCAATCAGATTTTCCCAAGTGGGGCTCACAGTCTTAATTCCCATTTTACAGATGCGGTAAGTGAGTCACAGAGAAGTGGCTTGCCCAAGGTCACACAGCAGACAAATGGGCGAGTGGAGATTAGAACCCACATCTTCTGACTCCTGAGCCTGTGTTCTTTCCACTAAGCCTCGCTGCTTTTCGTGTTTACCCTCAAGTGGTAGTATTTGATCTATACAACTAAACTAGGAAAACTTTAAATGGTACTTTTTAGATGCTTACTATGTGCCAGGTATTATACTAAACCCTGGGGTAGACACTTGTGAAAATCAAGTTGGACATCATCCCTGTCCTTCATAAGGCTTATGGTCTTACAATACAGTGTATTTTACAGAGGAGGCGTCTGAGGCACAGAGAAATTAAATGCCTTGCCCACAGTTATGCAGCAGAACCAGGATCAGAGCATAGGTCCTCTGACTCACACTCCCATGTTCATTCATTCATTCAATCCTATTTATTGAGCTCTTACTGTTCTTTGCATTAGGTCACACTGCTTTTCAATGTCAGAGGACTGTCAGAGGTCCACGAAAACTTAACTAGAGGAAAGAACATAGGACTGGGATTCTAAAGATCCAGTTTTTAGTCCTGGATCCAACACTTGCCTGCTGTATGACTTTGGATAGTCTCATTTTCTCTGTGCTTTAGTTTCCTCATCTGTAAAATGGCTGTGTGTTCCATATGGGATAGGAACTGTGAGCCTGTTGTTGGTTAGGGACCGTCTCTATATTTTGCCGATTTGTACTTCCCAAGCGCTTAGTACCATGCTCTGCACATAGTAAGTGCTCAATAAATACGATTGAATGAATGAATGAATGAATGAACCTCTTCTAGTATAACACAGTGGTTGGTACATAGTGAGTTCTTAATAAGTCTATTATAATAATAATTATTATTTTCAGGTTTTGTACTTCATATTATTCAGTTACCATAGCTCCAAGTCTTAAGAGTAGAAATCACCCACAAACAGTCAATAAATCTAGCAGTAAGTGGTATTTATTGAGCACATACTAGCATTATATTAAGCATACTGGGGACTGTGGTCTGTTAAGAGATTATGACATGCTTGTCCTTTGTTTCCAAAGACGATGCTCCCAAGTGCTTAGTACAGTGCTCTGTTCACAGTAAGCGCTCGATAAATACGATTGAATGAATGAATGAATGATGCTTCTGCTTAGTCAGGCCCTATCCGTATCACACTGTAACGTTCTGTCTTGCCGTCTTGAAAGGCCATGCTGTCCTTCTTAATTCTATTTTATATTGCTTTATCCATGCTCTGTTGAATAGTTACTGCCTAAGTAGCAACACTCACTGACTGCTTTAAGATCTGTTTTGCCACTGAAAACTTTTTGGTTATGTATGTAATGTCCCCGATGTAGGCTAACATGACTTCCACCTTTTTTAGAAATATTGTCAGACCATAGTGCTTTACACATAATAATAATAATAATGGCATTTATTAAGCACTTACTATGTGCAAAGCACTGTTTTAAGCGCTGGATCTACATTCTAGCCTCAGAATTTTGATGAAATTCCAGGACAGCCACATTTTCTTCGCAATTTCCAAAACCCTGTTCTGTTGATGGTGTCAAATGCTTTAGTGAAGTCAATAAACATGGTATAAAGGTTTTAGTACCTAAGAATCTTGGTGAAATCCCCAAGACAGTCTCATTTGCTTAGTAATTTCCAAACAGCTATTCTGATGGTCTCAAGTCTCAATAAACATGGTATAAAGGTTTTAGTGCTGTTGTTTGCACTTTGCCTCCATCTGTTATGCTCCAATCTGGTTTGAAGCCACACTGTGATTCAGGGAGTGTGGAGCTGATTAAACTCTCTAGTGGTCTGCTAAGAAGAACTTTGGTTAGAATCTTGATAGAATTGGAGAGCAAGGAGAGTCCACTGCATTGCCCACTGTCAGTTCTCTCTTCTTGTTTTTGGAAATTGGTAATAGTTGTTTTCTCTCTGAAGTTCTGTGGAATTTCCTCAGTGATCCATATGTTGAGAAAAGCTGCAGATGTCTTAGAATTTGGTCTCTGTGATTAGCTATAGAGGCTACTTCCTCAGGAATAGGGACTAAGCATATAGTCTTCACATACTGTCTGATTTTCTATTTTTGATGGACTTCCTGCTCAGTGGCAGAAGCATGTTCAGGAGTCCATTGTAGTGTTTTTAACATCTGTTTAGGATTGCCTCTTCCTTGATCAAGGTATTACCTCCTGCAGCTCTCAACTGTGTGGCAACAGTGTGGGCAGGACACAGAGGTACATTAATGATCAATAAATGGCATTTATTGAACATTTATTTTAAGCAAATCACTGTTATAAGCTCTTAGGAGAGTACAATGTAGTTGGGAGAAATGATCCCTGCCCTCAAGGGGCTGATGATTAGTCAAGTGGGAGAGTAAATAATTCTGAGTAGGATTCCCTCCTGATGTATTCCTCGAAGGAGTGGTAGCAGTGTGTATGGGGCCACAGAGTTTCATTAATGATGAACTAAAGTCCTTAATATACTGAAGGCTAACACATCCCTGGATATCTTCAACTCTGGCATCCCATCACTAACTGGACATGTGTTTTGGTTTTATTGGCATGTTTGTTCTGTTGTAGGTTTTAATAGGCTTCTCAAGCGAGTACAGCTCCTAGGTCCGTACTCTGTCCTTGAGTACTTTGCAATCTAATGATGGGGGAATGGATAGAATTATTTACAAATGCTGAGAGGAAAAAAAACAACTTGGCAGGAAGTAGTACAAACATATAAAGACAAAATAGCTGAATGTATAAAGAAATATATGAATTTCCAACTGAATCTATACATATTCATACATAAATGACTATGGAGAAGAGGGATAGAAGACACAAATCCTAAGAGTGGCTATCTGGGGGTTTTATTGGTGTTACTTGGGTGTGTAAATAATCTAGGTAGTATTAATTTCTTACATATGACTTTTTTCTTAAGGAGAACAAAGCATTTATGAGTGCTCAGAGAGACCCTATTCTTCTCAATTTACATTCACTCCCTTGGGAGGGTCACACTTCAATTACTACCTTGATGCTGAAGATTCCTAAATCTATGTCACCATCTCTGACCTCTCTCCTTCTACTGCAGTCTCACATTTCCTCCTGACTCCAAGGCATTTTGACATGGATGTGCAACTGGCACTCAACCTCAATATGTCTGAAATGGAATTCTTCATCTTCCCTAAATCCTCTTCTCCACTTTTCCACTAAGCAGAAAAGGCCTCTAAAAGATGACCTGCAAAATATCAATCATTACTCATTTTATGTTAAGCTTTTGAAATGGTGATGAGTGATGGAGAAGACGGAAGATATTTCAGTTATTTTTTGTGTCTCTAAACATGAGTTATTTTCATAAGCGTGACTCCCAAGGGTTAGCGGAATTTTATGCAGGTATATTAACGGTAGTTACAGATGCATCGCTTTTGTGACTCGCCTGAAAATAAGAATGGCATTGTGCCTTTTATAACGAATGTTGAATGGAATCATGTTCAAGTCATTTAATTCATTTTAAAATTTTTCATTTAAAAATTAAAATGAGTTTGAAGCTGATAGAAAAAAGAAGAGTGGAAGAAGTGGCTGTTCACTTTACTGTTTCAATCTCTACCCGCAAAAGTCCCTTCCCCTTCACTGCCGCATTGGTCTTTGTTGCTGGAAACAAATTGCTGAAAGCAGAAATTAGCTCCAACCTAGAGTGCTAGAAATGAGAGAGATACAGAGCCTCTGCAAAAAAAAAAAAATCAATGTATTGTGCGAAAGGTAAATCTTTTTTGATGATTCCATATTCTTTCCCCTTCTGATTTTTAACTATTAGCATAATCTATAGTAATCAAAACTGTACCTGTAAAATTGAGTTAGAAGAAAAATCACCAAATGTAGTATTATCTAATATAATTTTAATGTTGTCGTTTAAGGGGCCCATGAGCCCTGAGAAACTTTTGGCATCCCTATAATTCTAGGACTGAACATAACAATGTATGATTTCTCAGAAAATGAGTAGAATGGTACCAGAAATAGTGGATGTGAGATTTAACTTTCTAAATTCCACCCTCGGCCTCATGGAAATTATGTACAGATCCATAAATTATTTATTTATGGTAATGCCTGTCTCCCCCTCTA
This sequence comes from Tachyglossus aculeatus, assembly GCF_015852505.1. Taxonomy (NCBI): domain Eukaryota; kingdom Metazoa; phylum Chordata; class Mammalia; order Monotremata; family Tachyglossidae; genus Tachyglossus; species Tachyglossus aculeatus. Next base: position 26,383,116 of record NC_052082.1, on the reverse strand, counting down.
GACTGTAAGCTCATTGTGAGCACTGGACATGTCTACCAACTCGGTTATACTGTACTTTCCCAAGCACTTGGTACTGTTCTCTGCATAAAGTAAGTGCTCAATAAATGCCATTGATTGAACATAGCAACTGATTTGTAATTCTCCAGGAAATTTGGCTTTTTACCTGCCTGGTGCTTCATGTTTTCTACAGCCTTCTTTCAACTTTTTACCAGTCTGCCCTCCCTATTATTTTTTTATTTTGCTTCCCTTGCCTCAGAATGGGCTCTTTAGGCATGATTTGCCCCTGAAAGAGTTATCTTGCAACAGGTGAATGGTACTCTCCCCAGTTTCCCTAGTTATCAGTTGAGTTTCAAAGAAAGATAAGGAGAAACATCCAGGGAGAGAATGGAAGGAAAAGGAGAACTGTGTGCTGAAAAATATGCTTACAACAGTGCTAAAGTCAGACAGCCTCATAGTGTGGAAAAGAAAAACTTTTGGGGAAGGAGCAAGAAATACAGTATTGAAGATAGGTGCACCAAGTGAACTTGTTCCTCTTCATTGAGTAGTGTTAATGTACCATAGATTGCACTGAGCTACGAAGTGCGTGCACGTCGAAGATGGATTGCTGGCTTCAAACGCTTTCGTGTTATTAATAATTCATTTTTCTACAAAAATGGTCAGTACAAGTTTCCCTTCTCCTCAAGAACCTCCAGTGGTTGCTCATTCACCTCTGCATTAAACAGAATCTCCTTGTCACATAGGCTTAAAGCACTCAATCGCCTTGTGCCCTGATTTCTCGCTACAACCCAACCCACATATTTAACTCCTCTAATATCAACCTACTCACTGTAGCTCAGCCTATTCTGTCTTTCCAACAACTACTCGTCTACATCTGCCTCTGACCTGAAATGCTCTCCCTCTTCATGTCTGACAGATGATCACTCTCTCCCATCTTCAAAACCTTATTAAAAGCATGTCTCTTCTGAGAGGTCCTCCCTCCATCTCCCTTTTGTGTCTTCCTTGCACTTGGAATTGCACCCTTTATTTACCTTTCTCTCAGCCCCACAGCACTTATGTACATATTCATAATTTATATACTTATATTAAGGTGTGTCTTCCCCTGTATACTGTAATCTTTCTCTACTAACTCTGTTGTACTATACTCTCCCAAGCACTTAGTATAATGCTCTTCACAGAGTAAGTTAATAAATCTAGAGGATTGACTGACTGGTTGATGAAAATCATCTCTGGCTCTTGTGTTCAGGGCCAAAAAGAAATCTCTCAAAAAGTCTATGAAAATCAGCTAACAACTCTAAAAGAAAGTTAGCATTTCTTACCTCTTTTCTAGACTTTTGCATTTGTCTTCTTGGGAATCTGTGTCCATGGGGAAATTCAGCTTGCATCGTTCTAGAGGTAGATGCTGTGCTCTTCAGTTTAGAGATAGGGGATGTCATTCAAGGAAGGAGAAATAGCTATAGAAACTAGGGGTGTCAATAATGACTATGGGAAGCAACAATATAGATTTTGTTGGCTGAATAAAAGTGGTACAGACCGAATCTTTCTCAAAATATTTTTAAGAATGTATTTGATTTCCCTCTATAGCTTTGCATATTTCTGCTTTTCATAATAATAATAATAATAATGGCATTTATTAAGCACTTACTATGTGCAAAGCACTGTTCAGTATCCAGAGTCATTGATCTTACCTAGTTTTAATTATATTTCCCTCTAAATGTATAATTTGGGGGAAAAGTCACCTTTCAAATGATGTTATTTAGTTACCATTTCTGTTTCTGTTTCATTGCTTTTCACTTCCTGATAAAATCTTTCAGAGGTCAAACTTTATGACTTCCACTGGGGATTGAGAGTGACTACAAAGCTGAAGCAATCGCCATCTGACTTCCCAGCTCTCAGTTAGAACACTTTAGTAGCTATAAATCTATCCTAAGGAATGGGTGAGGAGGTCAGGGCAAACAAAAGCTATTCAACAGAGGTACACACATTATCTATGTCTTCTAAATGAGTGAACAAAATCATTAATCTCTATTTTACATGTTTGTCTTACATGTTTGTTTTTCAACCCACCTCTTGAGGAGCGGTGTGGTATAGTGGATAGAGCATGGGCTTGGGAATCAGAGGTGGGTTGTAATCCCAACTCCACCACTTGTCTGCTGGGTGATCTTGGGCATGTAGTTAGTGCTTAACAAATACCATAAAACACACACACACACACACACACACACACACACAAAACTGCTATCATAGCCTCTATTTGCGGACACTAGTAAAGCATGCTGGTCTCCTTTTTCTTTTTTTCTCTTTTTATGGTACTTGTTAAGTGCTTACTATGTTCCGGGCACTGTACTAAGTGTTGGGGTAGATAGAAAGCACTTCTCCGTGCCTCAGTTACCTCTTCTATAAAATGGAGATTGAGATGGTGAGCTCCACGGGGGCCATGGACTGTGTCCAACCCAATTTGCTTGTATCCACCCCAGTGCTTAGTACAGTGTCTGGCAAATAGTAAGTGCTTAACAAATGCCACAATTATTATTATTATCATTTGCCACAATGAATAAAAGACTAATGTTTCAATAATTTTTTAAATGTTGGGTAAAGGGAGGGTTGTGTGTGCCTTCAGAGACGAAGAAACAGCTTCGTAGTAACAGTTTTTTCTGCACATAATGGACAACTGTCTCATTCAGGTTGTTTTTCATGCAGATTTTTCTGTCATCTTTTACTTGGTTCACGTAGTTCAAGTGCTTAATACAGTGCCTGGCATGTAGTGAGTGCTTAACAACTACTATGATGATGATTATGGTATTTGTTAAGCACTTACTATGTGCCAAGCACTGCTTTTAGCGCTGGGGTAAATACAAGGTAATCAGGTTGTTTCATTTGGGGCTCACAGTCTTAATCCTCATTTTACAGATTAGGTAGCTGAGGCACAGAGAAGTGAAGTGGCTTGCCCAAGGACACACAGCAGACAGGTGGTGGAGCAGGGATTAGAACCCACATCCTCTGACTCCCAAGCCCATACTCTTCCTAATAAGCCACACTGCTTCTTCTTCTTATTATTATTATTAGCAAGTTGGTGAATGTGGGTGAGATACAGAATGTAACAAACACCAAAACAACATCTTGGTCCTTTGCTTAAGTCTTTCTGACAATACAGAATAATTCCCTACATACAGAAGTGAAAGGAACAGGCATCTATCTGGCTTATCACAAATGAATCAATCTATCATATTTGTTGAACACTTACTATTTGCAGAACACTGTATTAAGTGCTCACTGTGGGCAGGGAATGTGTCTGTTTATTGTTATATTGTACTTTCCCAAGTGCTTAGTACAGTGCTTTGTGCACAGTAAGTGCTCAATAAATACAACTGTTTGAATGAAAGAATGAATACAACAGAATTAGCAGACAACATGTTCCCTGCCCATAACATGCTTACCATCTAGAGAGGAAACAGACACTAATATGGATGAATGTCATTTATAATATATCATTTATAGATATTTACATATGTACATAAGTGCTGTGGGGTTGGAGTGGGGCAACTGTCCAAGGTCACAGATTGACAACATTCCGGAAGGATAGAGTCTATGGAACAAAGGGAATGCATTGCCAGAGAGAGATAGGCAGCCTTTATAGTGGACAACTGTTCAGTTGTGAGAGTGTTTCACATCCTGGTATAAAGCAGAGAAGCAGTGTGGCTCAGTGGAAAGAGCTTGGGCTTTGGAGTCAGAGGTCATGGGTTCTAATCCTGGCTCCACCAATTGTCAGCTGTGTGACTTTGCGCAAGTCACTTAACTTCTCTGGGCCTCAGTTCCCTCATCTGTAAAATGGGGATTAAGACCGTGAGCCCCACATTGGACAACCTGATCACCATGTATCCCCCCAGCGCTTAGAATAGTGCTTTGCACATGGTAAGCGCTTAACAAATACCATTATTATTATTATTATTATAACTACTTGGAGCTGCTGTTATTAGCAAATCCCCTCTGCCAACAGAACAAAATCAGCAAGAGAATATCATGTGCCGTTCATAAACAGTGGCTCCTATTCTGTGATGACTTCTCAAGTTTCTGTAGAAAATGAGGATTTTTCTGTGGCAAAAGGGAAAAGGTTAATAAATATGGATTCAGTTTGGAGGGAGGAATGAAAATAAATGGGAATGGAATTAGCATAATTAGTGAACTTGACAGTATCTGAACATCCATCAATACTGCATTGCTGCAGGCTGAGAGAACGATGACTTCGAAGTTTTGGATAGTTTGTCTTTGCATTTTGAGATATTGACAAGGTGCTTTACTGACATGTACTGATAATGATATTTATGCCATTAATCTTCTCTGTTTCAATAGGGCTTTGCCCAAAAACTGAGCTGCCAGCATTGTCAATGTAAATGGGGTATAATTAGAAAGCGAGTGGTTGGTAGGTCTCTTTGAACAATGGTCGTTTAACCTTTCAACTTCAATTCTTCATTTGATATAGTACATTTTACAAACATACTCAATTCTGAAAGTCTCTCTCACCTTTCCGGCCACTTACTACAGTGCTTTGCACCAGCTGGGTATCTATAACTCTGTTACTACTGCTACTATTGAGGAGCCCAGATGCGGGGTGTGTTTCTCCTAAAATGCTGATGAAAGGCAACGCAAGGGAAGAGAGAGGGAGTTTTGGTGGAAGCCAAAGGGAGGACAACAAGTTTGATGAAATAGGGTTGAATAATTTCAGGAGGCAGAGAAAAGTAGTACCAGATTTGATTTTTAACGCAGGTATACCTGAAAACGTCGACTCACTCTTGATCAATCCCACAAAGCATGAGTGCTTTATGAGTTTTTACGAGTGCTTTGTGTTGGTCATGGGATAATAATAGTAGTGATATTTGCTAAGCACTTACTATGTGTCAGGCACTGTACTAAGTTAGACACTGTCCCTTTCCCCATGGGAATCACAGTCTTAATCCCCGTTTTACAGATGAGATAACTGAGGCACAGAGAAGTCCATGAATGTACAGAACAAAGGTAAGAACTTCAGCTCCATGTAACACTCCTAAATTACTGTCAGGGTTGGTAGCCTGGATGTTACCAGGGTCATTGAGACACGTCCACGTAGCAAACCTACTCTGGTCATATTTAGGCTTGGCCCAGCCATTTAGAACTCTATTCAAATTGAAGAAACATTTTCAAATTTGTGATCGATTTTAGATTTGACTAGAACATAAATTAGAACATGTAATGCCCTTGCTGGGTCAAACCAGTAGACCATCCAGCCCAGCATCATCTCTCTGACAGTGGCAACAGGCTGGTTGGATCAGGGGTGAAACTAAAAAAATAACCAAAAATATTCATCAGCGTGACCACGATGTCATACACTTACACCTGGCTCGCAGTGTCACGTAATATATCCCTCCTCAATTAAACCCATTTTTCCCCAGCCCCTTCTTTATCATCTATGAACTTGGATCTGTGACTTTTAGGCATTTGATATTGACCCCACCCCAAACCCCACAGCACCTATGTACCGAACTTTAAATTATATACTGTAAGTCATTTATTTATATTTCTATTAATGTCTGCCTCCCCCTCCAGAATGTAAGTTCACCGTGGGCAGGGAACATCTGCCAACGCTGTTTGATTGTATTCTCCCGAGATCTTAGTTCAGTGCTCTGAACCATAGTAAGCACTCAATAAATACAATTGATGATGACACTGATGATGACATGAACTGAGCCCCAGGCCAGGAACCCCAGCTTCCAGCTGTTGGGTAGAGAACAGAAACACCCAAGAAGAGGCCCTTATTATCTTCCTCCACTGTTGGTGGAAACTGAGGCACCAGGTTGTTCTCAACCACCTGAAATTCATGCTCATCTGCTAAAACTCAGCACTCCCTTCTGTTCAGCGACACTATTTCTTCTCTCTTATTTACTCTACCCACTTCTCTTAAGCTCTCTTCTTAAAACCCCAGAACCCCCTCCTCACTTACCAACTCCTCAGATGGGTTGTTGACACCCGCTGTTTCCACTTCTCCTTGCCCTCCACAATTTAGTTTCACCACTGAGTCCACTCCCTCCAGTGACTTCTTTCATGCTGAATAATAATAATAATGATGGCATTTGTTAAGTGCTTACCATGTGCGAAGCACTGTTCTAAGCGCTGGGGAGGATACAAGGTTGTCCCACGGGGGGGCTCACAGTCTTCATCCCCATTTTACAGATGAGGTAACTGAGGTTCAGAGAAGTTAAATGACTTGCCCAAGGTCACGTAGCTGACAAGCGGTGGAAGTGGGATTAGAACCCATGACCTCTGAGTCCCAAGCCCATGCTCTTTCCACTGAGCCATGCTGCTTCTCGGATCTCAAATCTAACAGACTTTTCTCTGTACTTATTCTTTTTACCCTCTTGGCTGCATTTAACACTGTGAAACCCCCACTGCTAGAAATGCTATCTAACCCTGGAGATTTGATACAGTCCTCTTGTGGTTCTCCTGCTATTCTTTAGCTGATTCTTCTCAGTCTCTTCCACCGACTCTTCCTCTGTCTTCTGATCCAAAATCCTTGTGAGTGTCCTTCAAAGATCTATTCTGGGTCTCATTTGAGGAGTTCATACAGGAGTCATAGGAGGGAGATAGGGTGATACCTGGATGATTCAGGGAACTCAAGGAGAGATATTTTAAGATATGGGAGACATGGGTGTGCTTGATAAAGAGGATAAGGGGCCATTGGGGAATAAATATTAAATGGTATTCATTCATTCATTTAATTGTATTTATTGAGCACTTACTGTGTGCAGAGCACTGTACTAAGTGCTTGGGAAGTACAAGTTGGCAACACATAGAGACAGTCCCTACCCAGCAGTGGGGAGGAAAGAAGAATGGGCACAAGTATTTTTCTAAGATGTGAAGGGATTGAGTCAGCAGATCTCTTCTGCAGAGGTGGCCCAGAAGGATGCGAAAATGGATAGAGAAGTCAGAGGGAGCTGGGAAGGCCGGGGGCGGGGTGTGTGTGTGCTTAATTTGTTCCACAAAGTAGTTGGCAAGATTACTGGGAAGGGGAGGGGACTCTGGAGTTTTAATCAGTCCCTTGAGGTGTACATTCACTCCAGAATGGCGAATATGCAATATTAATGGAGAAGAGAGATGGAAATAGAACATAAGCATGGTAGATATACTGCTAATACATGAGTTCTGGGGTGGTTGGTGGGATACCTTGATCAGGGAGTGGGAAGGCACTTTGTCACACTCTGTTCATATCAAATCACCCTCCTCCGGAGGGGATAGAACTGGTCAACTAACTGATGAAATCATGAGTTTCTTCTGGTACAATTTTTACCTTTTGCATGTACTGACTCTAAGCATATTCTTTGTGCACAAGCATTATTTCTTTTTACAGCAAAATTAATGGCTGCTCTGTCAGAGGCTTTTAATATTAAACTATGAATAAAATGCTTTTAAGGTCCAAAACACTAAAGAAATGCAATATTAAAAATCATCTCTATTCTTGTGACCTGCCCTACATTTTTTCCTACATAGCAATTCAGCAAATTTCCATGACAGTTTGTTTCTGAAACTGCATAGCCCTTGTAGTGATAATGTTAACGCTGCAATTTTTATAGTATTTGTTAAGCACTTACTATGTGTCAGGCACTGTGCAAAGCGCCGGGGCAGATAGAAGCTAATCAGGTTGGACACAGTCCATGTCTCACATGGTGCTCTCAGTCTTAATCCCCATTTTACAGATGTGGTAACTGAGGCCCAGAGAAGTGAAGTGACTTGCCCAAGGACACACAACAAACAAGCAGCAGAGCAGCAGAGGATAGGGTGTCCAGAGAAGGTACTCAAGTCCTTCTGACTTCTAGGCTTGCTCTACATGCTGCTTCTTGATTAAACTTAGCTGTGTTTCCTGTATAGGATACAAATATATCCTTTCTGTGCTCCTACTATATACTTTTTAACTGTGAATGTTATTTATTTGATATTTTTTCTCTGTACACCCTTTTCATGTTATTCCATTTTTAATCTTTCGTTTTAAATTGTGCCGCATAAGGTGTTTTGAAATCACTAAGTGTAGTCCGGTTTGAGTTTTCTAAATGTTCTCTTACAATTTAACAAAGTTACTTGGCATGCAGAGTGGCCCTTGGGATTTGAAGCATTTCCTCAGGAGAAAGCAGAACAGGCTCCCAGTTGAAATGTCTTTGGCATTACCTGTGGGGAGCCACGAAGCCCACAGAGCTCTAATTCTGACGGTGGTATGCAACAGCAGTTTTTGCTAGTTGGTGGTGTTCCAGTCTACTCAACTGAAACTTTTTCTGATGTTCTTTTGGAGTGGCTCTTTTACTTGTGTTCAGTAATCAATCAATCAGTCAATTGTGTTCACTGAGTGCTTACTATGCACAGAGTAAGCTTCTAGTGAGCAGGGAACATGTCTACCAGCTCTGTTGTATTATACTCTCCCAAACACTTAATACAGTGCTCTTCATACAGTAAGTGCTCAGTAAGCACCAGTGATTGCAGACCACTGTACTAAGCACTTGGGAGAGTAATAATAATAATTATGGTACTTGTTAAGAACTATGTGGCAAACACTGTTCTAAGCACTATAATAGACACAAGTTAATCAGGTTGGACACAGCCCTGTCCCACATGGGGCTCACTCTTAATCCTCATTTTATAGATGAGGTAACGAAAGCCCAGAGAATAATAGTAATAATAATAATTATGGTGTTTGTTAAGTGCTTACTATGTGCAAAGCACTGTTCTAAGCACTGGGGTTGATACAGGGTAATCAGGTTGCCCCACGTGGGGCTTACAGTTTGAATCCCCACTTTACAGTTTTAATCCCCATGTAACTGAAGCACAGGGAAGTTAAGTGACTTGCCCAAAGTCACACAGCTGACAAGTGGCAGAGCCAGGATTAGAACCCATGACCTCTGACTCCCAAGCCCGTGCTCTTTCGACTATGCCACACTGCTTCTCATAAGAAGTTTAAGTGACTTGCCCAAGGTCACGCAGAAGACATATGGCAGGGCCAGGACTTGAACCCAGGTCCTACTGACTCCCAACACTGTGATCTATCCACTAAGTGATGCTAATAATCTTTAGTTTTGAGGCAAGGAAAACCATCTATTAGTGGAAACTGGCTCCCTGATCCTGAAAGTCGAGGAATGATTCTAGGGCCAGATGTTGTGATTCTGAGGGACAAAAGCTGAGGGTTCACAGTAAGGGAGGGATGAAGTGGTAGTAAAGAGCTCTGCTTGCTTGCCCAGGCAGAAGTGAGTTGGGAGGAACACATACAAGGACTTTACCTCTAGACTGTAAACTCACTATGGGCAAGAAAAGTGTCTAACAGCTCTGTTATAGCATACTTTCCCTAATGGTTAGTACAGTGCTCATTGGATATGAATGATTGATTGATTGATTTGTATGGATTCATGGGAGAGGGTAGAGGAAAGTGGTTTTCTCCTGGAGAACTAGGCCAAGTGCATCTCTGGGCAATAAACTGGATAATAAGAGCCCTTGGGTTCTAATCCCAGCTCTTTTTGGGGGGGCATTTATTAAGCGCTTACTATGTGCAAAGCATTGTTCTAAGCGCTGGGGAGGTTACAAGGTGATCAGGTTGTCCCATGTGGGGCTCACAGTTTTAATCCCCATTTTACAGATGAGGTAACTGGGGCACAGAGAAGTTAAGTGACTTTCCCAAAGTCACAAAGCTGACAAGTGGCAGAGCTGGGATTTGAACTCATGACCTCTGACTTCAAAGCCCGGGCTCTTTCCGCTGAGCCATGCCGCCACTTGTCTGCCATGTGACCTGGGGCAAGTCACTTACCTTCTGTATGCCTCAATTACCTCATATGGGGATTCGACCGTGAGCCTCTTGTGGGTCATGGACTGTGTCCAACCTGATGAGCTTTTACCTGCTTCAGAGCTTAGGACAGTGCCTGACACATAGTAAGCGCTTAACAAATATCATTAAAAAAACAACCTTAGTAAAAGCTAACTCATTACAAACCTGACCTATTTTTATCTAAAAATGCTCAACTAATTTCCTGCCCACATGCACTAACATTAATTAATTAATTAATGATGGTATTTGTTAAGCGCTGACTATGTGCCATGCATTTTGTGGCTTGGTCAAATAATGTGGTCCTGGACTATAGTCAGAATGTCACCATCCAAACATTGCTTTGTCACATTTCCTCTTTGTTGAAAGGAGCACAGAAGAAGAATGGGCTGTATTTGCAGAAAAATCAAATCACTGCTATATTGTAAGCTGAAATAGGAAAACTAAAAACAGGGTGGATAGAAGAAATACCGTACTGACAAAAGGAAGCAAAACCCGAATGATACAGCGCAGCAGTGGTTAGGATGTCCAGAGAAAGTACTCAAAATAAAATGGACTTCAAGATGCACAGGGATTATAAGCATTATAATGCATGCAGCATGCCAGTATGCAACGTAACGTCCAGAATTCATACGGGCACTGTTTTGGCAGACACTTATCTAACCTCCTGAAGTTAGAGTGTTTGTTCAAGTAGCTTGTCCCCACCAATTGCTCCAGGTTCCTCTGAACGTGGCTGCTACTTCTGAGCTGCATAACTCAGTGGCAGGACCCAAGGGGAAGAGCCTTAAATCTGAAAATAAATTCCTATCGAACCTAATGTCATATGGTGCTGTTTTCATATCAGACGGGGACAAATCACCCGAGAGCTGGACTGTCCAGTTTAAAGTCAGATAACTGGGCATTCTAGCAGTGAAGAGTTGGAAAAGGATGACAAATCAGTGGGGTGAACAATACTGAGAAGTGGGTTGGCTTTCTTAGAATAGCAGCTTCAGGATATTGTAACTCTACAAAATGAAAACAATTCCGGGTAAAAAAGGAAATACAGCCACAAAGGTATATCCTTCCAAGCACATAACGTCAGTCTACCTCTTACACCTATCTCTTAAACAGGTAAAAATCTCACCATTATCTTTGGTCATCTTCAAACCCTGATTGCAGAGATATGTATGCATATGGCCTCATTTTTGATTATGTGTATATTTAAATCAATCAATTGTATTGAGTTCTTACTGTGTGTGCAGAACACTGTACTGAGCACTTGGGAGAGTACAATATAGCTGAATTGGTAGACATACTCCCTCCTCACCAATGCAGAAATTAAATACATTAATCTGAAGAACTCCATTTAGGTAGTTAACAAGCAATTAATCCCATGATCAGATACTAGGAGATAATTTATAATAATTTTTAATTGGCTTAATAGATATCTTTCTGAGGAATCAATTATATTACACACACTGTACGTAAGTATGAAAGCACGTTAAAATTCCTTCATATTTAGCCAAACGGCAGAAACCACAGGAGTCCATTTAATATTGATTTGAAAAGCCTGATCTCCCTTTCCCACTGCGTTATGGCATCTTCAGCATTTAGGGATTGTTAATTAACAGAAGACTTTTTTCTATTCAGAAAAATATTGCTTTTCCCTAACCAGTATTTTTTTTTTATTTCGTCCTAGACCAAAGCTCATCAAGGAGAGATTTTGTGTGACTTTTGTTGGAGGCTATGAAGAGGCTAGGACTGTGCTTTCCTCACAGTAGTAAATACTGATGATGGTGATGATTTTAGCACTAGGTACTAAGTAGTTGTCTTTGAACCTTAAATTGGACCTTTCTTTTAGACAAGTAATATTCCAAACAATTTGGCTCCTGCATATAAGAGAAGCAGTATGGCTCAGTGGAAAGAGCACGGGCTTAGGAGTCAGAGGTCATGGGTTCTAACCCCAGCTCCCATGTCTGCTGTGTGACCTTGAGCAAGTCACTTAACTTCTCTGAGCCTCAGTTACCTCATCGGTAAGGTGGGGATTAAGACTGTGAGCCCCACGTGGGACAACATGATCACCTTGTATCCTCCCCAGCGCTTAGAACAGTGCTTCGCACATAGTGAGCACTTAACAAATGCCATCATTATTATTATTATTGTTTGGGGGCTTACAGGGAAATTAAATCATTCAGGAACTTAGCTAGACTTTGCACTTCCCTGGTTGAAAAGATAACTAAGAGATTTTCTATGATGTGGGCTTTTTTTGCTTGACTGTGGCAGTATAGCCATACCCCCAGTTCCAAATTGCCACTCCATGAAAACTCCAGAAGTACATCGTGCACTTACTGCTGACCTTGACCATGATTTGTAAGCCTTGCATGATTTTACCTTCAACAGCTGCAGGGAGATTAACTCCCCATCCCCTCCTTCACCCAGCTGGCTCCTAAACAGGCTCGAAACACCATTTCTCCATTTTGGCCCGGGACCAGCTCAGACGGGGCTGCTTGGAAGAGATTGAGATCTCGTCAGCCTCTTCTCTCTTGAGAGAAGCAGCGTGGCTCAGTGGAAAGGGCACGGGCTTTGGAGTCAGAGGTTATGGGTTCAAATCCCAACTCTGCCAATTGTCAGCTGTGTGACTTTGGGTAAGTCACTTAACTTCTCTAGGTCTCACTTACCTCATCTGTAAAATGGGGATTAAGACTGTGAGCCCCCATGGGACAACCTGATCACCTTGTAACCTCCCCAGTGCTTAGAAAAGTGCTTTGCACATAGTAAGCGCATAATAAATGCCATCATTATTATTATTATTGCCCCGATTCTAGGCTGCCTTCCACTGAAGCGGTGATACCTCCACGCAGTCCCTCTTCCCACTACCTCTCCTATCCTTTCCACAGCTTTCCAATCCACCTGAAGCATCCTGGCAGCTTCTGGAATGTCCGGCCCCGACTCGTCTGGGATCCTCCTGAGAGAGCAGCTCCGGTCACCTGGTGGTGGACCACTTCCTCCTAGGTCCCACTTGTAGCTCCACTTCCTCACCCCAATTCCCACCAGGAAAGACAGATAAAATGGTCTCCCAGCAGATGACAAGAGCATTTGAAGAGTTGGAAGAGATGGACCGTTTCTGAGATGTGTTCTGATACTAAATGAGCTTGGAAGGAATTGTCAAAGGCCTGCCACCCTCCTAATCAACCTGCCATGCACACGTGAGACCGGAGCTTGGGCTACAGAAGGCATGAGGGGCAAGGCTTGTTTGGGGTGGTCACTGAAAATCTCCAGGATCTCACATCACTGGCTGGTTTCTGGTTAAATTCTATTTATAGGGGTTTTTGGACTTTGTTTTTTTTTTAATAGCTGTATTAGAATGCAGTTTTGTCCAGCTGCTTTGAATGTTTTTGGGCACACTGAGAAAAAAAATACTACTTAATGTTCTGTGCCTGTCGAAGAGTGAAATATGTGCCTGCCGGTTCACATTCCAGGGGTGGTAATGTAAATCTGTTGTCCTTCAGCTCACACCCGGTCATGCATACAGGGCTCAGCTGAAAACAAGTATAATTTATGAAATAACCTTTGCAATAGAGAAAAAAAAAATCGTGCCTCCTCTCTGTACATCAATTTATAGGAAAGTTTTCAAGATAAGGTAGCATGGTTCCACATATTAAGGTTTCCTTTCCCATTCTTACTCCAAGATAATGTATATTGGTGGATATAAGACTGTGAGCCCACTGTTGGGTAGGGACTGTTCCTATATGTTGCCAATTTGTACTTCCCAAGCGCTTAGTACAGTGCTCTGAACATAGTAAGCGCTCAATAAATACGATTGATGATAAGAAATGTTTAAGCATTCAGTGAACATTTCTTTAGAATGTAAGGATAGCCCAAAGCGCCAACAGACCATCATCCCAGACTTCAAATAAGTATGCTCTCTAATATCTTCCAATTTCATTTTTATTCTTATTAATAATAATAATAATAATTGTGGTATTTAAGTGATTACTATGAGGCAGTCACTGTACTAAGCTCTGGGCCAGATACAAGCTAATGGGGTTGGACACAGCCCCTGTCCCACATGGGGCTCACAGTCTTAATCTCCGTTTTACAGTTGAGGTAACTGAGGCACAGAGAAGTAAAGTGACTTGACCATTGTCACACAGCAGGCAAGTGGTGGAGCCAAAATTAGAACCCAGGAACTTCTTACTCCCAGGCTCATGCTCTATCCACTAGACCTCACTGCTTTCACTGATGGTTCTTCATCCACCGATGAAGGCAGGATTGGATCAATGCAGGAGTTTAAGGGGTTGAAGGTCCAGGCCTCAGGTTCCCCCTCCAAGCTAGCAGCAGACAGTAATCATGCACCTCCTGACCATCCCAAGATAATCGCTGCCTAGGACATTAATAATAATAATAATTTTGGTATTCGTTAAGCGCTTACTATGTGCAAAGCAGTCTTCTAAGCACTGGGGAGGATACAAAGTGATCAGGTTGTCCCATGTGGGGCTCACAGTCTTAATCCTCATTTTACAGATGAAGGAACTGAGGCCCAGAGAAGTGAAGTGACTTGCCCAAAGTCACACAGCTGACAAACGGTGGAGCTGGGATTTGAACCTGTGACCTCTGACTCCCTTTCTAAGATGGCACCCATCCTGGACCCATCTAAATTAGAGGCTGCATATGTGCATGTCATATGCAGAGAAGCAGTGGCTCAGTGGAGAGAGCACAGGCTTTGGAGTCAGAGGTCATGAGTTCAAACCCCGGCTCCGCCAATCGTCAGTTGTGTGACTCTGGGCAAGTCACTTCACTTCTCTGTGCCTCAGTTCCCTCATCTGTAAAATGGGGATTAAGACTGTGAGCCCCCTGTGGGACAACCTGATCACCTTGTAACCTCCCCAGCGCTTAGAACAGTGCTTTGCACATAGTGAGCACTTAATAAATGCCATTATTATTATAATGGATAGAGCTGCTGTGGTGGGCGGGAGCTGGGAGCCAAGCCACTTCAGCAAGTCCAGGACTGATTGATTGACTCATTGATACGGGGCTTTTCCTTTCCATACTGAGCTGCAGGAGCAGGTTTTGCCATGAAAGGATAATAGGAAGGGGGTCCCTTGTGATGCCATTGCCGGCTCCAGAAACCTAGCGGGGAGGGGAAAGAGTTGGAGAAATACAGGGGATGCCGTGTGGAGCCAGACATGCTCAGGATTCTGCCACCAGCAGGATTCACCCCCAGTGGATTTCTACCTGGGAATGCCCAGGGTAGATTGAAGCAGCATGGTTTAGTGGAAAGTTCACAGGCCAGGGGGGGTAAGAGGACCTGGGTTCTAATTCTGACTCTGCCATGCATCTGCTGTGTGACCTTGGGCAATGAACTTAATTTCTCTTTCATTCCGTTCCCTCATCTGCAAAATGGGGATTAGATCCTACTCCCTCCTACTTAAACTGAGATCCCCGCAGGGAACAGGTGACTGTGTCCGGCCTAATTATCTTGTATCTGCCCCAGTGCTTGGTACACAGTGCTTAGCTCTTAGCGAACACTTGACAAATACTGTAATTATGCTTATTACTGTTATTAGGTTCCTGATGGGGGAGGAGGGGTTGAGGACCAGGGAAGTGGCTCAGGGATAATGGAGAAGGTGACACGGAGAGGTTAGGGAAAGTCGGGGGTCCCAATGTCACCTCAGGGGAAGCCCACAAAGTTGATTAGCCCAAAGTCCCACAGTGGCCTTAATCTGGCAGTGCAAGCAAGGGTATCTTGAACTATGGAATAAGTCAGTGATTTAGTTTAGATAGATGGAATGAAGGTGAGAAGCATTAAAAAGGGCATTTAATACCATGTTAGGAGACTGTCCTTGAATGTAGCAGTTATAATTCTCCCTATCCTGAACATTCCTAATCCCACAAACTCTACCTTTAATGACTTAGAGCTATTATATTACTTGTATTAATGATGTTTTCTAGCTTTGTTTTAGGTGCCTTGAAAACATGAGGGATTTTTGCTATGCCTTCTCAAATGGATGCTTTTTGTTTTGAGGGAAGTAACTTAAAGACGTAGGAAGGCTGTGAATTAATAATATTTACTCTGAATCCTGTTGTGTTTAAACTATACCATTGCTTTCCCATTGTTGTCCTTTTAAATATTAATTTTGAATCTCAGTGTCCCTTAAGCAGTAAATTCATTCCATCAAATTCAAATGTAAAAAACAACTGTAAATGGAATAAGGGGTAGGATCATTGCAAGAAGGGTTGTATGTGGAACTGAAGAAAAGTGGAGCTTTACAAAAAAAAGCAAGTGAAAGAAAGCTGACCAAAGAGAAAATAATTGTCATGAAATAGGTTTGAGTTATTAAATAATGATATTTGGTTCCAAGTAGGTCATGCTACTTATGAAAAATGAGAAAGTCATGCTTTTTCAGAGGTAGTCTACATTTATCTAAAGTTTCCTTAATCATAAAAATGGAACCGTATCTTCTGTAATCAAAGGGACTGATGGTCTACATTTGGAAGCCAGGTAGCTTCCAGGAATTCTCAGTAATGTAGCTTTGCTGGAGCAACTGATAATTGAGAGAAGTACCAGTTTAGGCTAGGAATGTGTGAACTAGAAAAAATAAAATGTTAAATTTGTGAATAGAAATTCAGTCTAAAGTACGTGAGATTTAATGGATATTCATTCATTCATTCAATCGTATTTATTGAGCACTTACTGTGTGCAGAGCACTGTACTAAGCACTTGGGAAGTCCAAATTGGCAACATATAGAGACAGTCCCTACCCAACAGCAGGCTCATAGTCTAGATGGGGGAGACAGACAACAAAACAAAACACATTAACAAAATGAAATAAATAGAATAGTAAATATGTACAAGTAAAATAAATAGAATAATAAATATGTACAAACATATATACAAGTGCTGTGAGGAGGGGAAGGAGGTAGGGCGGGGGGATGGGGAGGAAGGGGAGAGGAAGGAGGGGGCTCAGTCTGGGAAGGCCTCCTGGAGGAGGTGAGCTCTCAGTAGGGCTTTGAAGGGAGGATGAGAGCTAGCTTGGTGGATATGTGGAGGGAGGGCATTCCAGGCCAGGGGGAGGACGTGGGCCGGGGGTCGACTGCGGGACAGGCAAGAACGAGGCACGGTGAGGAGCTTAGTGGCAGAGGAGTGGAGGGTGAGGGCTGGGCTGAAGAAAGAAGGGAGGTGAGGTAGGAGGGGGCAAGGTGATGGAGAGCCTTGAAGCCGAGAGTGAGGAGTTTTTGCCTGATGCGTAGGTTGATTGGTAGCCACTGGAGATTTTTGAGGAGGGGCGTAACATGCCCAGAACATTTCTGCGCAAAGATGATCCGGGCAGCAGTGTGAAGTATAGATTACTTTTTGTCTGTACTATTAATACTAAATAATTAGAATTATTAGTTGTTAGGATGAAGAGGAAAATAAGGATCAAAAATATATATCTGAATGTTTTATTCACAGACTTAAAAATATATATACATAGTTGTGGTATTTAAGTGCTTATGTGCCAAGCACTGTACTAAGTAGTGGGGTAGATGCAATCCATGCACATCAGTCACAGCTCCCTGTCCCACATTTGGTACCTCCAGTTCTAAAACCAGGAGATTATTCATTCAACTCACATATTCAAGCCATCATGAAATCCTGTTGGTTTGACCTTCACAGCATTGCTAAAATCCACCCTTTCCTTTCCATCCAAACTGCTACCAAGTTAATCCAAGCACTTATCCTATCCTGCCTCGATTATTGTATCAGCCTCTTTGTTGACCTCTCTGGCTCCTGTCTCTCCCCACTCTGGACCATACTTCACTCTGCTGCCTGGATTATTATTCTACAAAAATGTTCAGGCCATATTTCTCCACTCCTCAAGAACCTCCAGCGGTTGCCTGTCCACCTCCGCATCAAACAAAAAGTTCTTACCATTGGGTTTAAAGCCCTCAGTCACCATGCCCTCTCCTATCTCACCTTGCTACTCTCCTACCCAGCCCACACACTTCGCTCCTCGAATGCTAACCTTCTCACTGTGCCTTGATCTCATCTAAATTGCTGCTGATCTCTCACCCATGTCCTACCTCTGGACTGGAATGTCCTTCCTCTTCAAATCCAACAGACAGTTACTCTCCCCACCTTCAAAGCCTTATTGAAGGCACATCTCCTCCAAGAAGCCTTTTATAATGGCATTTATTAAGTGCTTGCTATGTGCAAAGCACTGTTCTAAGAGCTTCACTGTTACAAGGAGATCAGGTTGTCCTACGGGGGACTCACAGTCTTCATCCCCATTTTCCAGATGAGGAACTGAGGCCCAGAGAAGTTAAGTGACTTGCCCAAAGTCACACAGCTGACAAATGGAAGAACCGGGATTTGAACCCATGACCCCTGACTCCAAAGCCCGTGCTCTTTCCACTGAGCCATGCTGCCACCCCAACCAGACTAAGCCCCCCTTTCTTCTTCTCCCACGCCCATCTGCATCACCCTGAATTGCTCCCTTTGTTCTTCCCCAACTTCCAGCACCACAGCACTTATGTACATATCTGTAACGTTTTTACTTACATGTCTGTCTCCCCCTCACCCCCTCTAGACTGTAAGCTCATTGTCGGTAGGGATTGTGTTTTTTTATTGTTATATTGTACTCTCCCAAGGCTTACTACAGTGCTCTGCACACAGTAAGCACTCAATAAATACAGTAGAATGAAATAAGCTGGCTTTCCCTGTACATAATGAGTTTATAGTTTCCTGCATAAAAACCTGAACTCAGTTTGTCATTATAACAACTTATAGTATTACAACTTATGTGGACTTTGTTCCATTTCAGGAACCCAGTAATTTGGGGATAATGGGCTCCCATGTCATCCATTATTGGGTGCGATGAAGTTTAACTCCGGTTAACACGAGCGTCCTCTGTGGGACTCTAGGCAGGGCTCTCCAAGCAGATTGGCTTAATTCATACTGTGTAAATCTCCCTTTTTTTAATGATTTAGTAATGCTTGACAATATGTCAGTGACTGATCTTAGTGCTGAGGTAGGTGTGTGTGTAGATATGTATATATGTACTTGCTTTTTTAATGGTTTTACTAAGCATTTACTATACTTCAAATGCTGTTCTTAGCACTGGGATAGATATTTGTATATGTATATATTATATATGTATATATCCCCATCTCAGGGTCACACCAGTACTCTACCAGTGTAGACTATGGGAGGGAGAGTCAAGCAGAAGCATATATATTCTATACCTAGCTTGGGCATTGGCTAGTGAGTGGAAGACAATCTGCTACAAGTCAAAACTCACCTGGGCTGGGCAGCAGTGGCAGTAGTTGTGCCACCAGTCTAGATCTTAGAGCAGGGATCTTCCAGGGAATTTATTGTAAAAAGAAGATTTCCAAATCCTGGATGTTCCAAATATAACAACCTCAAGTTGTTTCCTCCTTCAGTGAAATTCAGATTGGTTGTGTTATTCAATGTCATAGCTCCTTCTGTCAAAGATTATTAATAAAATAGCCCAGTAATATCTTCAGGAGAGTAGGTGGCATTGGGTGATTATAACAAAAATGATCAAGTGTCTAAGGAATTTGTAAATTGGAGCTCTAATGACAGAAAATATTTTAAACTCTAGTGTTTTTTATACATTTTAGGCCATCAAAATAAAAATATTGTTAGCATTTTGCTATAGTATGAGAGTTAGTAATGCCCATTTCAGTTTCCTTTTCCAAAATTGACTATGACTACTACCAATACTTTTAAACATCATTCATTTTAATGGTATTCCTTGACTGTCATACATTTTGTACTTCTATCTTTAATTTTGAATAGTTGGAAACAATGTGATAACAATTTGAAGGACAGGTATTACCTCATTTAAATTTGGCAAAACCTTTACAGGCATGCCAGTGTCTCATCAGCATGCAACAGTGGATGAAATCTTGGACTCTGAATTTCTCATCTACTGAACTATTCCGTTTCATCATAATACGGTGTGGCTCAACAAGGCTTTTCATATTACTTTTCTTTAACACTTCACTGACAAGATTTACCTGAAAATGAAAAAAAAGTTCACCATTATAAAGAAATTGTGAAAATAGCACAGTTAATTAGAAGATCATCTTCATTGTAGGACATTTCTGCTCCACTATTGGGGAACCTCCATAAAGATTTTTAAATTTTTTTTCCAATTACAGAAATACTCTCTCTCTTGGGAGAATTCCCAACTTATTGGAGATGCAGTGCCATTTCACTGTTAGAAAACCATCCCGGTATTAGAGTTATGGGCAGCTATCCTGCCAACAAGACTCTCTGGAGTCTCCAAGAACACATGTTGGAAGTTGCTGGATAATGTGGAATCTACAGGATGGCTACCCAGAAACTCATAGATACAATGTTTTCCTGATAATTTTTGAAAATAAAGAAATGAATTTTCCCAAATTCATTGCTCTATTATTATGTATGACATTACATTTCAAAAATGATTGTTTAAATATCTCAATGACTTAGAGAACAGGATGCATTTTATCCATGAATGAAGAAGGGAAGGATGGAAGGTTCCTTGGAAAATACTTTGGGGCCACTGTCATTGGTTATTTCTCATAACCAGCCTGGGAGAGAGATCGGAGGATTGAGACTCCAATGCACACAAAGTGTAGAGAGAGGAAGCAATTTGCCATAGGTTACAAAGCATTCCCATGACAAATTAGGACTGGATTTCATTGCTTTTGAGCACTGACTTGCTTGATGAGTTTACCCTTGCATGTAACACAATAGTCAAGGCCAGAAGACCAAGATAAGCTAGAAGATCCTAGCTTTGGTGTTGACCCATTGTAAAGTGCATGGTTCTGGGAATCAGGAGACCTGGGTTCTAACCTCAGCTCTGCTAGGAGGGAGTGTACCAGCTGGGGCTCTGCTGTAATTATAATTCTATTTATTTTGATGGTATTGATACCTGTCTACTTGTTCTGTTTTGCTGTCTGTCTCCCCCTTCTAGACTATGAGTCCATTGTTGGGTAGGGACCATCTCTATATGTTGCCAAATTGTGATTTACAAGTGCTTAGTACAGTGCTCTGCACACAGTAAGAACTCACTAAATATGACTGAATGAACGAATGAATAATTGGTGAAGAATGCGGTGGCTGCCAATGCAACCCCAATCACCTGCAAGGTAATTACGTCAGGGGACAACACTGGTGTTAGGTTGTGGCCACACCAGCCACAGAATGGGTTCTGCTTTTAGAGAAAACCCAATAAAAATCCTGTGCATACACTTTTCAGTCTACTGAGCCTGGCTTGCCTAATCTTTGTTGCATTCTGTATCCCAACAGGAACATGACTGGCAGCATCCAGAGAGTGTGACTCATGCTGTGCAAATCTTTAGCACTATGAACTGCTCATTTGTGTAGTTTTTCTATCCTGAAGTCTTAGGACTGACACTCATCTAGCATTCCTGTCTTTCTCTATAAGAGGCAAAGGCTGTCCTTAACAGAGTTACCTTTTATCCCTCATCTTAGTGACCTCCATAGAGATAATACTTGTTATTGCAGATCAATTAACAATGGCACTGAGTTGAAGAGATCCTTGATTTTTTAAAAAATGGTATTTAAGCACTTATTGTTTGTCAAACACTGTTCTAAGTGCTGGGGTAGGTAAATGTCAATCAGGTTGGACAAAGTCTCTGTCACATGTGGGGCTCACAGTCTAAATGGGAGGGAGAATGGGAATTGAATCCCCATTTTACAGTTAAAGAAACTGAGGAACACAGAAGTTAAGTATCTTGCCCAAGATCACACAGGCAGTGGTCAAGCCAGTATTACAACCCAGGTCTTTTGAGTTCCAGGTGTGTGCTCTTTTCACTAAGGCCATAATGTTCTCTCTGAATCTCACTGGAGTTCTATTTGGTCCCAAAACAGGGAACCTTCCCAAAGCAGGGGTTTTAGGTCATCATGAGAAGTAGCGTGGCCTAGTGGAAAGAGCCCGGGTTTAATAGTCAGAGGTCATGGGTTCAAATTCCGGCTCTGCCACTTGTCTGCCGTGTGATTTTGAGTAATTTAACTTCTATGTGCCTAGTTACCACATCTGTAAAATGGGGGCTAAGGCTGTGAACCCCACTTGGACAACGTGAATAATCTTGTATCTACCCCAGCACTTACAACAGTGCTTGGCACATAGTAATGCTTAACAAATACCATCATCCTCCTCATCATCTTCTTGTGGGGCAGTAGTAATAGTCTGCGAAGTTGTTGTGGGCAGCGATTGTCTCTATTGCTGTACTGTACTTTCCTGAAGCGCTTAGACAGTGTTCTTCCATAACAAGGCTCAATAAATACAATTGAATGAGTGAATGAATGAATAGTTGTAATGGTATTTATTGGGTTATGATCTGACATTTATCATTCTGACACTTCTCCCAGTACAAATCAACACTATCTCATATTGCTCCACTTGCTCTCTCTCCTCTCCTGATAATTTCATCTCTGCCACCCTACATGGAAAAATACCCAACTGTGTGTTTAGATAAAGTCCACAATAATTTGTTGAAGGTGCTCTGCATATAGCGCTCAATAAAATGATTAATCCATCAGTCATTTATTAAGTGCTTACTGTGTGCAGAGCACTGTACTAAGCACTTTAGAGAGTACAAATATAGCAGAGTTGGTAGACATGTTTTTATTAATTAATTGAAGTTGCCGAGCACATGATTAGCCACTAGAAGGTATCTGCTAGAGAATAGAGATGGTTCCTGGACTCAAAGCATTATTTCTGAAAGAGGAGATCATGCAGCTAATCAGTCAATGAATCAATGTGCTGAGGAAGGATTGATATGAAATAATTTTAGTTTGGAGGTAGAACTTGGGAGATAGAATCACTATACAAATGTGATGAAGTACTAGCTGAGGATCTCCTCTTCTTACTTCTATTCCCTTCTAGTTCAGAAGAAGATATGGCAAAGGTGTACTAGCAGAAGAAAGAGGAAGTTTAGCCACTGCTAGCTCTGCCAAAAGTCTTGTCAGCAGTTTATCCTTTTATGCTGATCGTTGGCGTGATAAACTATTGGTCTCAGTCCTCTCAGTGAACATCCTGGCACCTAGAACTAAATCAGGCACTTTGAGAGAAACATGATCCAATACACTCTGATCCATGGACCTTATCCTGAGGCGGTTACAACTGAAGCGTAGCGGGGTAGAATTGATGGCACAGGTGTCACATTATTTCTGCATTGTGGACTAAACATGGCCATTTTGACAGATGGCAGTGAAAATGCTGCAAAGTTGTATTGAAGGACACTTTAGGATGAGAAAACTTCAATGTCCTTAGCTAAAGATGGCAGGACAGACTGATGATATTGACATGAAATAAACAGAATCCAAAAACAGCACCTTTATTGAAAAGCCGAAATGCTTGTAATTATTCAAACAGATCCACACCCAGTAAATCTATGTGGAATAGCCATTTATTCATTGGTCATTGTAGTTCTGTAAAATACCATTCACACTCTCACCTTTGTACAGAAGGGAAGGGGTCAGTATGAAATCTACACTGCTTTATTGTAAAAGACAGAATGATAATGAACATGTTGTATAGAGGACACTTGGATCACTTCTAGTTAAGGATGATACATCTGTCTTTCTGAAATTTTCTGAATTAGGCTGGTGCCTTTAGGATCCTCTGAGATATATAATATGTTTTCTATTGATTTATATTCTGGAGAAATTGAATTTATAGTCTAAGTGCAGTGAGAGTCAAGGAGGGTATCTATTTACAAGCCATAAGTAATGGCATATTGTATGAGTTTAAGTGAGGAGCTGTAGTCAAGCAAAAGGTAGAAAGCTGGAACATCACCCCACTAAGGATCTCGACTTCTTGATTAGAACTCCTAATTACAGTAGTCTTGAATCTTCTCAGTAATTAGAATTTACCCTGTTGGAATGAGTTGTGCCTGAACCTAGCGGGAAAGACACTGTCATTTTGTTCAAGCCTTAAATAAATACTTGCCTTTATATTTTATCTGTGCTTGTTTTCCTATTTAGAGTTTTAAAGCTTGAGAGTGCTCGATCACCTTGTTCCCTCCTACCTCACCTCGCTGGTCTCCTACTACAACCCAGCCAGCGCACTCACTCCTCTAATGCCATTCTACTCACTGTACCTCCATCTCATCCATCTTGTCGCCAACCTCTCACCACATTGGAGGTTTTTGCAGAGTGGGGAGATTGATTGAACATTTTTTTTTTTTTTATAAAAGAGATCCGGACAGCAGAGTGAAATATGGACTCAAAGGAGAGGCTGGATGCAGGGAAGTCAGTGAGGAAGCTGATTCAGTAGTCAAGTCAGGAAATAAGTGCCTGCATCAGCCTGGTAGCCATTTGGATAGAGAAGAACGGGTGGAGCCTAGAGATGTTGTGAAGGTAGAACCAACAGGATTTTATGACATATTGAACGTGCTGGTTGAATGAGACAGTTGAATTGAGGCTAATGCCAAAGTTAGGGGCTTGTGATACAAGGAAGATGATCGTGGTGTCTATGATGATAGGAAAGTGAGGCCCATATGACTATTTATCATAAACAAAAGCCTAAAATAGATAAGATGAACTTTAGTAAAATTACTTTTTAAGCATTTTATTTTCCCTCCAAATGAACTCTAGTGACTACAAAGCATCATGAGGCTCTGCTTTAAAATAACTGTCTTAGAGATATAATGATGAAACTGATGTCTTCATGTTGCTACTGCAGAAGCCTGTTTTAGATGGGCATTTCATGTCTTGGGACCCCGCATGAATGTTGAAAGGCAGCATTTTCTACTGGAAGGAGCCCAGAACTGGAAATCAGCCTGGCTCCGCCGCTTGCCAGTTGTGTGATCTTGGGCAAATCACTTTATTTCTTGGGGCCTCCATTTCCTGATCAGTGAAATGGGAATAAAATATGTTTTTCACTCTCCTAGATTAACCTCCAGTGAAGCAGGGACTATATCCAATCTGATTATATTGCAACTATCCCAGTAGTAAGCACTTACTAAATACCATAGTTATTATTAAAGTTTCCCATACCTAAATACCATGGTATCCACAGAACTTGGGAGAAAGAAATTTTAATATATAGGTCTCAGAGTTAAGGAACTCTAACTACCTGAGATGGGCTAGGCACCTTCTCCTCTTCACCCTTTTTCCTCTTCCTTCTTTGGATAGTAAAAACTCTGCCATTTTCTCTTTCTAAGGTTACAGTCTCCACAGTCAGGGCAGTAGAAGTGGCTGTTTTAAAAGTGGATGCCATCTCTCAGGTAAAAATATGATTTACAGGGACTACATAGAGTTGCCTTAGCCAGGTTGATGCCCCAAGTGAGTGCATTAAAACCAGATTTTATTAGTTATTGTTAGAAGAAGAAGACTTCATTTTACTGAAGTTTCGCTACATAGTAAGTAGCATATGGGTATGTAGCTGCAGCATTGGCAGTAAAGGAAAAAAGGCAACTTAGAATCTGTCAGGCGTGGTTGAGAATTAATTTTCCATACTCTACTTGAAACAATGTAGTTTCCAAAGGAAAATGGCCTTATTTTTCAAGAAACTGCCATTTGCTGAAATGAGTCTCCAGAGCCGCTTTATAGACTTGAACTGAAATTATTCCTTAAAGAATTATTGAATAGGAAAACAGTCCCTCTTGTGGCTAGAAGATAAAACCATTTTGGTGATGCTTGTGAAGTTTGTTAACGTTCAAAGTTGACTTTGCTTAATATTTCAATAGAAGCTTATGTTTTCATTGTAAATTTAGAGCCCTACAAAAAATAGTTATATTTCTGCTGAAATAATCATTTTATGACTGGGGCATGTGGTGGATTTTAAAATGTCGGGCAGGAACCGTAGCGTTATGTATCTAAAAAACCAAAAATAGCTTATATGGTTTCCCCAAATCCACTGCTTGCACCCATTAGAAGAGAAGCATGAACAGAAAACATAGTTGCTGTTGTTGACCTAAAGGTACTGGCTGTTACTGATAGTGTCCTAGTTTCATTTCTCTTTAAGGGGGACTACAGTGGACCCCTCAAAAACCTTATGCCACCTATTTTTTCAAATATTTATAGTTTTTATTGAGCACTTACTGTGTGCAGATCACTGTACTTAGCGCTGATTTTGACATGCTTCTTAACATGTTGCTCTTCCTGCATGCTTTTCCTTAAAATACACCACATAAAATTAACATTAAATGATGACTATATAGTTTTTATTGAGCACTTCTGTGTGCAGATCACTGTACTAAGCGCTGATTTTGACATGCTTCTAAACATGTTGCTCTTCCTGCATGCTTTTCCTTAAAATATACCACGTAAAATTAGCATTAAATGATGACTATATTTATAGTTTTTATTGGGCACTTACTGTGTGCGGATCACTGTACTAAGCGCTGATTTTGACATGCTTCTAAACATGTTGCTCTTCCTGCATGCTTTTCCTTAAAATACACCACATAAAATTAACATTAAATGATGACTATATAGTTTTTATTGAGCACTTACTGTGTGCAGGTCACTGTACTAAGCACTGATTTTGACATGCTTCTAAACATGTTGCTCTTCCTGCATGCTTTTCCTTAAAATACACCACAGAAAATTAACATTAAATGATGACTATATTTATAGTTTTTATTGAGCACTTACTGTGTGCAGATCACTGTACTAAGCGCTGATTTTGACATGCTTCTAAACATGTTGCTCTTCCTGCATGCTTTTCCTTAAAATACACCACATAAAATTAACATTAAATGATGACTAACAGTAAAATTTATACAAAGAATGGTACAAGTTGAGGAAAGCACCTATAGTAAACATATTTATGGTAGACTGAGGGCACATCTTGGGAAAATGGAATAATTAGGTTAAAATAAGAAATACCATGTCAATAAATTGTCCAGGAAAAATGCTGGGAGCCTAATCTCTTATCTAATGAAAATATTCTACTCTAAATGATGAACTTCCAAGTGTGAAAATGCAGTAGTGTACCTTTTATGTACCTTGACTTTAGAATAAGTATTTCTCAGGCACCTAATGCTTAAGTTGAGAAATAGTATGCTCTGCTCGGTATATTGGGTCCAGAGGTGAGCTAAACCATGGTCTATAGGGGTTTTTCGGTGCTCTTATATTGTATTCAACTCAGTTGAAGGCATTGATTTAAGGTATACTAATGGGTTATATCCCTTGATTGGTTATTATTATTAATATTATTATTATTTTAAAAGGTATTTGTTAATCGCTTACTATGTGTCAAACACTAGTCTTTGCACTGGGGTAGGTGCAAGTTAATTAAGTTGGATACAATCCCAGTCCTACATGGGGATCACCGTCTAAGTAAGTATTATTATAATTATTGCATTTGTTAAGTGCTTGCTATGTGTCAAGTACATGTTTAAGTGCTGGAGTAGATTCAAGTTTATCAAGTTGGACAGAGTCTCTGCCCCACATGGAGCTAGCAGTTTAAGTTGGAGGGAGTAAGTGCTCAATAAATATAATTGAATGAATGAATGAAGTACTTAGAAGTAGTTAATACTTATTTTGCAGATGAAACAACTGAGGCCCAGAGAAGTTACGCAGCGAACAATTGGAAGAGTGTGGATTAGAACCCAGGTTCTCTGATTCCCAGGCCATTACTCTTTCCAGTAGGCCAAGCTGCTTCTCCAGTCAGGATCTGGTTGGTTTTGAACATCTGCCCATCTTTTAATAATAATAATAATAATAATAATAATAATAATAATGGTATTTGTTAAGCACTTCCTATGTGTGAAGCACTGTTCTAAGC
This sequence comes from Tachyglossus aculeatus, assembly GCF_015852505.1. Classification (NCBI taxonomy): domain Eukaryota; kingdom Metazoa; phylum Chordata; class Mammalia; order Monotremata; family Tachyglossidae; genus Tachyglossus; species Tachyglossus aculeatus. Next base: position 26,355,558 of record NC_052082.1, on the reverse strand, counting down.
CCGGGGGGGATAGAAGGTGATGAGGTTGTCCTGCGTGGGGTTCACAGTCTTAATCCCCATTTTACAGATGAGGTAACTGAGGCACAGAAAGGTTAAGTGGCTTGCCCAAGGTCACACAGCTGACAAGTGACAAGTGGCTGAGCTGGAATTCGAACCCATGACCTCTGAATCCCAAGCCCACACTCTTTCTACTGAGCCATGCTGCTTCTTTTGATGTAGATGGTGGGAGACCAAGATCTTGGAGAAGACAGGAGGAAGCAGCATGGTCTAGTGGATAGTACATGGACCTAGGGGTTAGAAGGACCTGGGTTCTAATCCCAGTTCCACCACTTACCTTTTTTGTGAACTTGGACAAGTCACTGCACTTCTCTGTGCCTCAGTTACCTCATCTGTAAAATGGGGATTTAGACTGAGAGCCTGATGTGGGACAAGGACCAGGTCCAACCTGATTAGCTTGCATCTGCCCTAGCGTTTAGTACAATGCCTGGCAAATAGTTAGCACTTAATAAATACCAATTAAAAAAGAAAAAACGAGGCTGTTTCACGTGGCAAGTGAGTCCTCGGCAATTTGCATGATTAACACAGGCATGGTCCTGGAAGTCAGAATGACCTGAGTTTTAATTCTGCTGTGCCATTTGTCTGCTGTGTGACCTTGGGCAAGTCACTTCACCTCTCAGTTACCTCATTTATAAAATGGGGGTTGATCGTGAACCTCACGTGGGACAGTGACTGTGTCCAACCTAATTAGCTTGTAGCTACCCCAGCACTTAGTACAGTGCATGCCACAGGTAAGTGCTTAACAAATACCATTAAAAAGAAAGTTTGCTCGGGTTTAGCAGATTGATCTTGGGGAGGGTGTTCCTCGGCTTGCACCTGTTGGCTAGGAAGGGGCTCTGGTGAAGCTGGCACTGAGACATCTCCGGTGCCAGCTCCAGATACCTGCCACCGAGGTCACACATTTCCAGGCAGTCCTTGACAGTTCAGACGATGGGAGCAGCATCAATCGACCACCATGGTGGATAAAATGCAGCTACGTCAATGGGAAAAGTGGCTAGCTAAGTACAATGGAAGACAGTCTTGGAGATGCAATTATCCCGATCACTGTAAATCAGCAATGAATAATATTTTCAAAGCAAACATGACAATGGGGAGTATTAAAGGGCTAATATCCCAAAGTCAAGAAATAATCCTTTGCTTTATGCTCTTAATTGAGCCTTACTTTTAGTCTAATGGTTCTTCAGAGGATGTGGTGGGAGTGTGGAAGGTTCAGGGAAATGTAAAATGAATAAAGTAAAAGGAAAGTTGATCCTGTAAGGAAAGGTAAAAAGCGTGAAGATCCCAGTTTAATTTGTCTTGAAAGAGGTGCCGGATGCCAAAACAAACGAAAGGAGGGTCTTAAATGTCTAATAGACATTTGCAACAACTTCTAAACTACCATGCAATGCTGGAACAGGATGTTAAGGAAGATTATAGAATCTCCATTCCTATAGATTTTTACATTTAGGCTAGAAAACTGTATGTCTTGGATAATTTAGGAATTAATCAAAACAGTGACAATAGAGATAATAAAACTGTTAAACACTGACTGTCTGCCAAGCACTATACTAAGCCCTGTAGTAGATGCAGTATATGCAGGTGGTCATGGTCCCTGGCCCACCGGGGGTTCACAGTCTAAATAGGTGGTAGAATAAGTATTTGCTCCCCATTTTGCAGATGAAGAAACTGAGGCTCAGTAACTTGCCCAAGGTCGCATAATGGGCAAGTGGCAGAGCTGAGACCCAGGTCCTGTCTTGCAGACCCGTGCTCTTTCCACTAGGCCATGGACCTGGGAGATGGCAGGTCTCTTCTAGATCAAAATGTTTGCATTTCCTTAATTGTGCAAGGTTCAAAAAAGGCACACACAAACGCACACACACACGTAATATCGTAGAAACCCAGGCTTTCTTGAACTTGACCAAATATACGCCTCCTACAACCGTGACATGGAGGAAACTTCCCTGTGAGCAAGGCTGAAGGAATAGACAGGGAAAAATAGATCCTCATCTCCAGAATTCATGGCTATGCCCAGATTTCTAAAGGCAATCTCATCTCAGAGTCTTCCCCAGTCTCAGGATTTGAGGAAATGCAGTTGCCAGGAAGCAGGGGGCTGAGGGATTCCTGCACCTCTTCTACCTCCTTTGATTCCAATTTTCCCTCCCCTCTGACCCGATTAGTTTTGTAGCTAGCCTCTGCCAAAACTGTTTAGCAACTACCTTTAGAAACCACACTTTCATATCTTCATTAAATCTGAGAAATATTTCTCACCTTGATGTATATCCAGTAAATCATTCTCATAAATTCAAATAATTCAAATGCCAAACTAAACTGTCTAAAGTGATTCATGGTGGTAAGAAGTTTTAGAGAATACATTATACGATTTCTGTCAGGGAGCGAGGATGGGGAGAAATTAGAAGAGGGTGAAGGAATGGGTAAGAAGAGGGTGAGAAGTGGCTAAGGAGTGCAAGTTGTCCTGTGGGTTCCAAGATGAAATTACTAAAAATGAAATGGTAACTGTGAATGCAAGGGTGGTTGAATCACTGATGCAACTCCAACATTCCTCACACCAATGACTCATGCATCTGTTAAACTTTCCCAGCCTCTTAGTACAGTATATTGCACCCAGTAGGTAATCTGTAATTACCATGACTACTACCTTCATCTCTCCTATTTGCCCTCCCTTCTGCATTCCCTACTTAACCTTCATCCCACCCTCAGCCCCACCACTCTTATGAACATATCCCTCTACTCCCCCATTTTCCCTGTTTATATTTTAATGTCTACCTCCCTTTATAGACCATGAGCTCCTCGTGGGCATGGATCATATCTATCAACTCTGTTGTTTTGTAATCTTCCAAGCACTTGGTACAGTGCTCTGCATTCAGTAAGTGCCCACGAAATGCCATTGATTAATTGAAACTATTACTACTACATGGCACAGATAAATGGCCCTTGTTTATGTTACTTTCAGTCCCTGGAACCGTTTAAATTCTGCTTCCTAGTTTCATGATGTTCTGTTCGCATCTTCTAAGAGATTCACCCCATTTCTCATTGCTGAAGTCTTGCCTAATCTGTCTTCTGTTAACTCCCAAAGGTTTTTGGCTATACCATTTTGCCTGAGGTCCTTCATCATTATCTCTATAACATATTTCTTATATCTTCTTTACCACCAGTTGAACCCTCTATATTCCAATTTTACAGATGGGGAAACTGAGGTGCTTTGCAGTTAAGTGGCTTTTCCAAGGTCTCCTAGCAGGTGAGCGGCAGAGCCAGGATTAGAACCCATGTCTCTTCATTTCCTGTCCCATGCCATTTCCACTCGGCCACACTGCTCCCCCGTTGATCATCATCATTAGAGAAGCAGCATGGCTCAGTGGAAAGAGCATGGGCTTTGGAGTCAGAGGTCATGGGTTCAAATCCTGCTTCGCCAGTTGCCAGCTGGGTGACTTTGGGCAAGTCACTTAACTTCTCTGTGCCTCAGTTACCCCATCTGTAAAATGGGGATTAAGACTGTGGTTAACCGTGGGACAACCTGATCACCTTGTATCCTCCCCAGCGCTTAGAACAGCGCTTTGCACATAGTAAGAACTTAATAAATGCTATCATTATTATTATTATTACCAGGGGTGCTGATGCTATCAAGGCTTGTGTAAACTGTCCACGTGATGTATCAAGGTCTTGATACTTTTGTTTGCATTTCTCAAGTAACTGTTTTGCAGTAAAGATCAGAGATTGATAAGCCATATTGCAATTCCAGGAACATAATTACTTTATCACCTGGACTTGGACCATTAACACATTTACATATTAGCAAGTTCCGGATTTTTTGTAGGGGCTTGTCATTGATGTCAGAAGATTTATTCAGAGTTGGCTGAAGTGCTGTTACCTCTTAATATGCTTTCCTGGCCTTTCATGTGAGTTTAACTGTATCTATATCTATATCTGTATCTATAGAGAGAGAAAGAGAGCTATAAAGATGCATATCCATTTTGAGGGTTGTGTATAAGGCCTTAGTTTGATTTGGATCTCATGTCCCTTTAACCTTAGCATTCTATCATTTGTCCCTCACATTTCTTACCTTGCTCAGTATGTTACAGAGTCAGTTTTGACAAGTGTCCTTTTTGTTTTTAAAAACTGCAAACTGCTTATCTTACAGTTCTTTCTCTGTGGGGAAGAAAGATATTACTGAAATTTTTACAGATATTCAATCACCACTAGTCATATATATGTATAGATACTGGGTATTGAGAGACAGGATGAGAATGGAGTAATGTGTGTAAATTAAGATTTCAAAGAGAAGAAACATGCAATAAAGTAAAAAAAGTTCTAAAATGAGCCAAGTTTTCCTTTTACATTAGCTGATGTGAAAAACATCCAACAAATGACCATATTTCGAATTGATAAGAAATTTATCAATTGGAGTGTATTTGAATCAATTTTTGGTTAGTGACACCAAAATTTTCAGTTTACAAAATTTTGGTTTCGAGCTGCAAGTCTGTGACCCTGAATTTCCCATAGTTGTGTGCTTCTCCTTCCCTTCTTAGGTTTCTCCATCATGTTGGGAAGGGTGTGACTACTTCAACCAGTGATGGCACAGAAACCGAATACACCCTTAATCAGTCTGTCAGTGATATTTATTGAACACCTTTAGGGTAGGGAATACTCCGTACAGACTGCTTGAAGCAAGCACTAGAGCACAGTCCAGATGAGGCTAGCGGAAAAAGACCAGAGGAGGACTGACAGCTATGCTCAGGGAGTGGCCCATCGGATACCAGTTCTTGGGCTCACCACCTAGGAGAGTCTTCTTGGAGTAAGATCTGCCACTGGGTACTCAGATCCCTGAGGAAAAACACACTGTTGTAGAGGAGGAGAAATATGCTGGGCCAAAGACAGTTTCCAGTGCTGCAGAACAACCAGTGTTGGCTTTCACATACATGGATTGTGGTTGGCTGTGCATCACACAACTTGGCCTCCACGTGAATCTCAGAACACAATGACAAGACCAAAGGTCAGCTATCATTTTTGACAGGATGCTTTACCACCACTATCCTCCTCCCCCTCATTATCATCATCATCAACATCATCATTATCATAATTGTGGTATTTGTTAAGCACTTACTATGTGTCAGGTACTGCACTAAGTGCTGGGGAAAGTACAAGCTAATTAGGTTGGACACAGTCCATATCCCACGTGGGACTCATAGTTTTCATCCACATTTTATCGATGAAGTAACTGAGGCAAGAAGTAAAGTGACTTGCTGTAGGTCATACAGCAGACAAGTGGCAAAGCTGGGTTTTTTTGTTTTTTGAGTTTTTTAATGGTATCTGTTAAGCACTTACTATGTGCAAAGCACTGTTCTAAGCGCTGGGGGGATACAAGGTGATCAGGTTGTCCCACGTGGGGCTCGCAGTCTTAATCCCCATTTTACAGATGAGGTAACAGAGAAGTTAAGTGACTTGCCCAAAGTCACACAGCTGACAAGTGGTGGAGCTGGGATTAGAGTTTAAAACCCAAGCCCTCTGACTCTTAGGCCCATGTTTTATCCATTAGCCAACACTGCTTCCCATTATCATCATCATCATGACCTTGGTATAGTACTTGTCACAAAGTAAGCAACTAATAGATGTGAGAAATAAAAAAGAATAATATGAACAATTAATAATGTTGTTAGACTTTTAAACATCCAAAGTAAGTCTGAAATGGAATTTTGGTCATAAAGGTAGATGCAGACTAGCTCAGGTTCGTTGTTAGTTTAGTTTGTTTCCCTTCATCTCCTAAGTAAGTTTTTATAGTGACAAAATGTGAATTTTTTTAAAAGTGGGTACAGGAAGTTATAATAGAACCCTTGTAGTGATGGTCTTGCTTGGGAGCAATGTATTCTAGTGGAAAGAGTGCAGGTTAAAGTGCCAGAGGACCTGGGTTCTAATCCTGCCCTGCTACTTGTCTGCTCTGTGACCTGGGGCAAGTCACTTGACATGAGGAAACTGAGTTTCCTCAGCTGCGAAATGGGAATAAGTGCTTATACTGTGAGCCCCATCTGGGACAGGGACTGTGTCTGACCTGATTATTTTGTATCTACCCCAGTGCTTAGAACAGTGCTTGTTACATAGTAAGCACTTAACAAATACTATTTAAAAAGGTCAAATAAAAGTTTCTTCCACTTAGAAAATAGGATAGACAAAACTCAAAACACCTCCTCCTGATTAGTTTAGGAAATTTTTGTCCACTTTGAAAAGTTAATATGCCTCACATTGTTGTACATGATCATGTTGTCCATCATCAGTGTGAATCTTCCTTTTGTGAACTGATGCAGGGAAGCCCTTGCTAAGAAGTCAGTCTTTAACGTCATTTAAACACACACTGTGGAGAATGTCGCTATAGAATGGGAGACAGGTGTCTTGGGACAAAAGTCACAATGTGCGTGATTAATTTGCTTTGGGTAGAATCTACCTACCATCACAGATCAAACACTACAGAAATATATTTAGAAATACCTCTACTTGGAATTTTGCCCAGTGATGTAGCCGTTATTAACTCTGTTTAGCAAATAATACCCTGGGTTCTCTCTAAACTTTTGTTTATAAATGCATTTTTTCCAACTTCCTTTCTAACCCAGTTGGCTTCATTTGTTAAAATATGACATGCATCATTAAGTATTGTATAGTATTATTGGTTAAAACACATGAAATGCCAGTGACCACATATTCTTGGTTGAAATGAATATGACTATGTGGCCGGAATATCTTACTGCGGCTGAGACGTGGACTATTATAGTTTATGTTTTACTGTTCAATTTTCTATTAGCTAGCTATCCATAGATGATACTCACCTGGCAGATTGACTGCAACATTTTTCTTATAGTTTTGAACCTGTAAATCCTTTAAAATATAACTAATATTTTTCCTACAGTGATGTGCACCTTTTGAACCTAAACTAGGAATTTCTCCCTGCTTGTATTATAGTTTCACACAATGCCTAGAGCTAATTTGTATTTTGACTGAGTCAACAGAAGAAAGAAAATGCCAATAAATCAAAGTAAATAGTTCTCATTAGATGTGAAACCAAAAAAAAGCAGTGGCTTCCAAAACAAATATTATTCAAAAAATATTCTCATTAAAAGAAATTACCCTCCGTGGAATAATAAAATTCATCTGAAGAGAAGCGTCTGGAAGAATCGCATAACTTATTCTTGCATTACATCCAGGCTGAATTAAGTTGTTTCACTGTCACAAAGTGCTTTCAAGGCTTTTATATTTTCCCCACATTGAAACTTATCAGTAACTCACAGCAGTCCACTAAACACATACTTTACAAACATAGTAAAGCAATAACAGGATTTAGATAGGTTAATATATTGACAAATGGGTATAATTCAAGTCTAACCTATAAAACAAATGCTTACCTGGGCCCTACTCCACCTCTATATTATCTGCACACCGATGAACATAAAGTTCAGACTGTGACTGTCAACCCAAAAGGGTCAGAGAAGAATGTTATTTAAGAAAAAAAGTTGTTTTAGTCAATTCTATATAAATCTATGTATTCTTTCTAATGCATACACTTTCTTACTCCTCTATGACATTTGATTACATTCAATACATGCTGTATTTCCATTGCAGATACGGTTAGGGTGATAAACTAATGTCTGGGGAATGGTGGAAAAGTTAAATGAATTTCCAGATGAGTAAAACAGTGATCTTAGACATAATGGAAAGGTAAAGAATACATCCTTATCCATGAAACTGGTTGTAAAGAGACATCACTGCCCAGCATCCTTTTGTGCTACTCTCAGAGGCAAAATCAGTCTGGATTCTGGCCAGCCACAGCATATACTTACTTAAACTCTACACGTTCTCTCTGTTCACATTCCCTTCCTCACTTACTCAATTTATTGAAACGAGCTATTTCAGCCTGTTAAGGCAAAGACAAAGAGGAGACACCCATGGCTGTGAAATCCAGGAGGTTGTAGAAAGACAAAAAATTCCTTTTTTGTTATGTATTTATGCTTTTACTATGTGCTCTTATTAAGCAATGGGGTAGATACAAGCTAATCAGGTGGGACACAGTCCATGTCCCACACGGGACTCACAGTCTTAATCCCCATTTTACAGATGAGATAACTGAGGCACAGAGAAGTGAAGTGGCTTGCCCTAGGTCACCAGCAGATAAGTGGCGGAACCAGGATTAAAACACAGGTTCTTCTGACTCTCAGGCCTATTCTCTATCCACTAGGCCATGCTGCTTCTCTTCTGTCTTGTGGGCAGCAATTGCATCTACCAACTATGTTGTATTATATTTTTCCAAACACATAGTATAGTGCTCTGCAGACAGTAAGCAGTCAATAAATACCATTGATTGAAAAGACTTTTTTCATATACAGGAAAAATGAGGCATGCTAGAAGGTAAATCTCTAATCACGTTTCTTGGTAGTAAAGGTGGCACCCCTCAATCAGTGGTACATTTTGAGCACTTATTGTGTGCAGAACTCTGTACTAAGCGCTTGGGGGAGTGCATTACAACAGAGTTGGTAGTGACAAGTCCTGCCCTTAAGGAACTTACAATTTAGTGGGAGAGACAGACATTAGAATAAAAGGAAATCCCATCCTAAGTGTCTTCAGGAGCTGAGAGACTGGATGAGTTTCTCCTGGGACGATCCCGGGGAGTCTCAGGGTTGTGTGAGGCTGGGTTTTTAACTTCTAGTGTATTAATCAATGGTATTTCTTGAATGCTTTCTATGTCAGAGCACTATACTAAGTATTTGTATACTTAGTATTGTATACTTGTATACATATATACACCTGTATATATGTATATATGGTTGTACATATTTATTACTCTGTTTATTTATTTATTTATTTATTTTACTTGTACATTTCTATCCTACTTATTTTATTTTGTTGGTATGTTTGGTTCTGTTCTCTGTCTCCCCCTTTTAGACTGTGAGCCCACTATCGGGTAGGGACTGTCTCTATGTGATGCCAATTTGTACTTCCCAAGCGCTTAGTACAGTGCTCTGCACATAGTAAGCGCTCAATAAATACGATTGATTGATTGATTGATTGATTGATTATTTGGGAGAGTAAAATACAATAGAGTTGATAGCACATTTCCTGCCCATCAGCTTACAGTGTAGAGGGGAGGACAGTCATTAATATGAATAAATGGTTTATAATACATAATTTATAGGTGTGTACATATGTGCTGTGGGACTGAGGGTGGAAAGAATATCAAATTACCCAAGGTCACAG